>NC_139451.1:30726260-31326260 GCF_963924565.1 Ascidiella aspersa | reverse complement strand
GTCTTTAAATTTTCACCTCCAACCACCAAAAGCTTCGTTGATTCTGCTTGTGAGCAACATAATTTTAATTATCAATCAAAAATTGCCAAACTTAAATAAAGATAAACAGAATTTTATAAGCAATAAAATGTTCAGGTATTCCAGAAACACAGTTAAAATAGTGTTTGTTTTAACCTTCTCTACGAAAATATTTATTATCAGGGTATGGAGTCCATATAACTAATAAAATTTTATTTTAAATCTGGTTGAAAAATATAAAAAAATAAGGTATTTTACTAATAACGTTAATACCTATCAAAACAAATGGATTTAAAACACTTAATTTCAACAAATAAAAAACTCCTTAGGCTGAAACGCTAAACTATGGCATTGTGCAATTGCCCGAAAAATATATTTTATATTAAAAGATAAATATGTAAAAACAAAAGAAGTAACCTTGAATTTTAGGTCGAGGTTTTGGAAGAAATTTTTTTACAGCATCCATCGCAGCATGACAGCAAGTAACATTCTCACGAACAAGAATCTAAATTGCAAATTAGAAGAAAGAGGCAATTAGTTGTCATTAACTTTTCATGCAAAAATATATAAAAATAGGTCATTTTTCTGTTTAATATTTGTGTAAACCTGGCAAGCTTAGATCAGTGAAATAACCAACCTCATCAATAACACTCTGCAAGAATTCGCCAGAAAAAGTTGAAAGGTCAAGTTGAGAGAAGAGGTTCACAAAATGTTCCCTACGACTGGAAAGTTTGAAGTGAACCCATTGAATAATTCCAGTGAAAACAGACTCTCCTTGTTTCTAAACAATAATAACAACAATCTTGGTGTGTATATATAATAATTATATACACATATTAACAGATTATAAATGTATTTATATTGGCTTGTCACCAAAGGTGTCCTACTTTATGGCTGATTCTATATATTAAGCATTCCAATATTTAGTTTTTGGTTCTTACACAAACATGTTTATTCCCCAGTTACCTTTACATTTTCATGCTTGATTATTGCAGACATAGAGTCAAAATCCAGTTGTTTAAAGTCATCTTGTTGCACAACAGCTTCAAAGTTGTCATGTATCACTTGTTTTGCTCTTTCCTCAATTTCGGTGAGCTGGTATCGCTGGGCATGAGCCAGGATTTCCAAGCAATTATCGACACCCACCATTTGCAAGATGTATTTGGCACATTTGAATTTAAGAACTATAAATAAACAAAAATGTATTAAAATTTTAATTAAATAACCGTAAATTGCCATATTGGTATGAAACTTAAAAACAGAGACTATTGTTAATAGTTATACAGTTGAAATTATTTAACAGGGCATTACATGCTGCAATTACAAATATTTTGTGGAATTAATTGTTTTTTCTTGTAAATAATAATTTAATAGATTATAATTCTATATAAATACATCCGATCTGTGTGTAGTCAGCATCTTCATGCAATTCCAATGCATTCTCATTTGTAATCTGCACATCATTAGTGTAAATGCAATTCAAAAGTCTCTCCAGTTGTTCATCTTTCATTTTAATTTTGATCTCTGCAGCAAATTGTTCTTTCATCTGAACAGTAACATGTGATCACATAATGTGAATTCATATTATCTGGCTAACATTATTATTTAGTACAAGGGTGGTCCAAACCCAGGCCTGACACGTTGCTTGTGGCCTGTGGAACATTGTTGAATTATTTTAATGTGTAGGTCTACTGTTAAATATTTTATCAAAGAAAGCTTAATGACCAATAAAAAGCAAGCAAACTGCAATTGTTTGGTTGCGATTACATTTTTCCGGTTGTACAATAAAATATCAGTTTCCTATCGCTCACCGAATTAGGATCCAGGGGGTGGCAAGAACGCCTAACTTTGGTATGAGTTATATCGTTTTAAGAAAGGCCGCAGTGCGTCACAAATGGAACTTTCTGAAATGGCTGTTTTGCGAACTTATAAGTTATATTTGTGTTTGGTTTTCCGTCTTTTTATTATGAACATTACATAAAAAGTACACCCTATATAAATTACTTTTTTTCCCCACTTTAAAGTAAATAATCGATAAAATATACCGCACTGTTAGAAAGTATTGTTTTGCAGGTTTTCACTGTGACTTTAGGCTAACGCCCTGACCCTTTCCAAGATGCAATTTCATCCAGGTTGATCTGGTCCTGTTTGCGCGAAATGATAACTTCTTTGTAGTTTGGCGATTGTATAGTATGCAACATCTCTCTTAAAATTTTAGTAAGACACACAATACACACGATTTTCGTGAACATCCTACGCTTAGAAAATGCAGTCTTCTAATTAGAAAGTTAAATAGTCAAATACGCAAATTTTTCGCCTTTCGCGCTTGACCTTTTTTACAGTCTCATAACGGTCGACTTCATTTGTGCACAACTTCGACGATAGCATGAAGTTTCTTGATCTTACATGTGTTTGACAATGCTTTGTGACGTCAAAAATCGTTGTCTTTGCACATTCTATGCCCCGACCAAACGAAAGTCGTTGATCCGCTCCTGACATGCATGCAGCCTACTTTATGTGGCTGCAAGAAATATTGTGGCCCTCGATGTTGTCATCCTTGGACCACCCTGATTTAGTTAACGGATTGCCCGCGACATCAATGTTCGTGGCTCGCGGAGCATTATCAAATTATTGTAATGCATAGCGTTCGAGGGTTTAATGAAATAAATGTAAGTGATAACAAAAAGCAAGCATGTTTTATTTGTTTCGTTACGATTACATTTTTCATGTTAGACTATTGAATAAACCAGTTTTCAATTACTCATCAAATTCGGATCAAGGGGTTTGGCAAGACAGGCATGCTACTTTTTGTTATGTTTTAGACCAGTGGTGTTAACCAGCTTTATATAACTGTCCAGTGCCTTGCATAACAAAAATCGTGCATAATTTTCCTGTGTTATCTAAACTCGATTTCTTTTGCAGAAAAGCGCAAAAGCATAGCAGCAGGTTTCCTGAGCTTATGTGAATCATAACGGTGCCTTTTGACAAAATTTTGTGAAGTCATTAAACATTTTTTGGCTGCCAAACAAAAATCCATATAATGCATGCCTGCAGTCAAATGCAGTGCTCTTTAATTTGTGTGCACAGTACACCCTAGTGTGCACCGAAATATGCATGGGGCGCACCACTACAAAAAGGTATACAAAGGTTTATCACAAACTTTTAGGGATCCATTAATGTTAGATTTTCCAGTAATTACCGATTTCTATGAGACAATGGTGCTGTAATCATTGTAAACTAACTTTCTCTTGCATTCCGTTTTTTTGTATAAAGTTTAAATGATAATTTATGACATGCAATAGTACTCGCAAGCAGCCTGCGGCCAAAATCAAACTCTCACCGACAGTGTGTAAAACTTCGGCAGCTCAGCTCGGTTTGATTAACATGATGATATTGATATGCATACGATTTTTCATATCGCTTGTACCTCAGTTTACCTTTTAGGTGGACATCAACGTCACAACAAATTTAAGGGTTCACCGAACAAAAAACGGTTAGAGAGCACTGGCCTAGTGTATGTGGCTCGCAAACTATATTTAAAAAATATTATGGCCCGGAAAGCTGTCAACCTTGGAGCACCCTGATTTAGTATATAAAATAACAAAGATAAAATTTTATGTATTGATAAAAAAGTAAAAAATGGAAAAAAATAGAAGGTAGCAAAATAATTTATCTGATATTGCTGAATGAAGTAATTGTGTTAACAAACAAGAATCAAATTGTCCATCTTGAAAGTGTAAGAACTGAAAACATAGCTTTTCCAACTAATTTCTTAAGATAGGAATTAAATTAATAAGCGCTTAACAGACAATTATTTACATACTTCAAAAAATGTGAATATTACTTCCTTATTAATTATAACTTACCGCAGTTCCAAACATTTTGCAAAAGTACACTGACATAAGGCACAGCACAACTCTATGAACTGGAAAACATTTGGTTTCCGCCTTGAGCCTTACATCACAAAATTTCTTTTTAAACTTGCGATCACTAAAAATAGAGATTCAAGAAGGTGATTTGAATAGGTTTTTGAAACGTTTACAATTACCAGAGGAGCTGTTTTTCATTATGCCTGTTAGCAATTGTTTATATATAGAAATTCTTATTTAAGGCACCTAGCAAACAAGAGAAATGATTCTACATTTTTGCACTTTAGCGAGCCCCTTATGATAGCCAAGACAGCCAATTGTTGATTCTAGACAAAAAATGTTTTTAATACATGGAATAGCTTTTCACAGAACATAAGCTGTTCTGTTTATTTTTACATTTGATTTGAATTGAGTTAAATCGCTGAAAAGTTAAGTTTTCGGAAGTTTTTGGATAGATTGGACATTAAATTTAGAATCTACACCAGGTTCAAAATAGATTTATTCATTAGTGGTTATTTTCACAACAGTTACAGTGATAAGTTATGCAGATTAGAAACCATAAACTAATAAAAAAACTAATACTGAACATTTCATCCAATATGTTCAGCTGGGTTATATTAGACTGTGAACATATTAGGGTTGCTCAAAGTGGAATACTGGAACAAAAAAACAACAGGTCAACATATTTGAACCCTAAACCATTCTTTAGTTCAGGCAAGAATGACAGAGCTGCTGTCATAATGCATGTTTAAGTAGGAGGTGGTTACTGTGCTTTCTATAATATGCTTAAATAGCAAGTGGGTACAATTGCTTGGCCTTTTTGTTAAACAGTTATGGTGCTTGAATATGTTACTGTTCACTGGGGGTTCTTTTGATTACAATATTTAGGACAAAATAAGTGTTTCAGTATTTAGGGCAAAATCAATTACTATGTGATGTGCCCCTATGTTTAATGCCAGGGATAGTGATTTTACATTTTCATGTGCATTTTTACAGCTAAAAAATAATCCATGGCAAAGTGTGAAATAAGGATTCAGCGAAGTATGATATGGGTTGATTCATGTTTTTATTGTCGTTATACATTTCAATGTCTGCAAAATGGTTCAGAACAAACATTGTTTGTTATTTTTTTAGTTAATGCAAACTTTTTTTTTTAAATTGTGAGAAAAATGCCAAACTGGGAAAAATTTAAATGAATATTATTTCTTGGAAAATTAAATCCATTGATAGAAGTTGAACTTAAATGTCTTTGAACGGGATATTGCAAACCAGCAATCTAATTAAAATACTGTGCTGTATTTATTAAAATTTATAAGAACTTGGTAAAAATATTTAAATCAGTAAGCGAGTTGTTTGTTTCATGTTATTTTTAACCCGGTAATACATTTTGAAACTTGCACTAGTAAGCCCAAATCTTTAAGATTACACTAGAATTTATTGCAAAAGCTGTGGACAGTACCCAACGTTTGGCAAACAGGCAAGACGGGTAAAATGATCTTTCGAACAACTAACTGACTTACTGATTGAGCAGTTCCAATATATCAGGCTTTTCTGTGAAATCTTCTTGAAATGTTGTCAAGACATCTGCTGTTGCCATGTTCAAGTGTGGAAAACTTAACAGGACAAGAGTACTTTAATTATTGGCTAGTGCTAGCTGCAACACAAAAAAAATGTAGCAATATTTTCGATTCATTAAATATCAGAGTTGGCTGCAATACAATAAATTGTTTTAAGATTTTCTATTCATCAAATTTTAAAACGTTAAAAGAAGGGTACAGCTTAGAAGCAACTTAACGCTATGTGAAATAAATAAACTTGGCACTGGTCAAGAATCGTACCACATTTATTTTAACACTAACGAAACGAGTTGACAAAGTTGAAATTGCAAGGAAGGCATAAATATGTAAGAATAAATATACTAAGAATACTTGACCCACCCAAACCCGACTATTGTTAGCATTATAAACCCTTGAACAAAATGTGGTGGCATTCTAGATCAACGCCCAAACATCATATGACACAAACTGTTTGCTTTCTTGCTCGGCGAAACAAAAGTATTGTCAGTCACTCATTAACTTTGCAGTGACGAAACGCAAACAAAGGTGCGGCCATTTTGAAAGTTTAGTTCCTCTTTTTAGTTTCGTTCTGGTGAATACAATAGAGGCATAGAAAGTTTATAAAATAAACTGAACCGCATCTCTTTGACCAGTTTTGACAAAATGTTGCGAAAAAATTGCAATTATGGTTTATAAATAAATTCTTTAAGCTTCGATGCATTTTTTGCATTTGTTGTTTATATTGGCGGTACATATGCATTAAACCGTGACGGTTGTAACCATCCGTGACCTACAATAACAACAAGGAAATGTTTTCTGTTCAAATTTCTATTTTTTAATTGAAATGTTATCGTTCGCACAGGTGTAACTATTCTAAACAGACGAATTGATTATGCCCTAGTCTTTAAAAACAACATTTTGCATGAAAAGTTTTGCGTTGCAAAGTTTTTTGGGGATTCCCCCGAAGTTAAGAACAGAAAAAACAATTGTTTGGACTGATTCTACTGAGTCGATTTATTTAATTTACGTCTGAGATAGCTTTTAGTTTTATGTTAAGTGTTTTGGTGAACAATATAGAATTTACAAGACTGCATTTTTAATTGAATGTTGTATTAGGCATGGGCTTCAGTGGAATCCACTGGAAATTCAAATGGAAGTAAAGAGCGATTTTGCGAATTACAAATTCTGAAGAGTAATTCCAAAACAAAAATGGATTTTAAACCAACCAAAAACTGCTCCAGGCCACAAACAAGCCAGAAAAAGGCGCAGTGCTGCAATGGCACTTTTTAAAATAATGTTTAAAACTTTTTTTTACTATTAAATTAACTCTTTACTACCGCTTGTCTGGTTTGAAGGGGTGGCAAGTGCAGCACGTTTCTAAAATAGGCACAGTGCTGCAATGGCACTTTTAAAAATAAGTGTTTTGCGAACATGCGTTTTTCCGCTGCGCGTTTTCCGTGGACACAACATAGAAAGAAAACCTATTCTACATACTCACCAGTTTTTGCCATTTCTAGAAATATATTTGTTGCACGATTTATTTTCGACTGTTATAGGCTAGCGCAGGAAAAATAAAACTGCACACAGCCACTGCCGCTTTCCTAACTTTATTTTTCCTTTTCAACACACGTAGTAGTAATTTTTTTACCGCTTCGCGCGAATTCTGTCTGTATTTTCGGGACTGTTATTCCGTTTGATGAAATCTCTTTATACCCAAAAGGCCTTTTCTGCTCTTCCGACGGAGATCCGTAATGAAAACTGAGGTAATTTATTTTTTCGTGCTGATGTGCTGTTTTCTAAGCGAGAACAAAATAAAGGTCTTTAAATTAGTATTTTTTGCAACCCATAACTAGGCCTAGATGCTAAAAAGTGTTATATGGCTACTGTAACGGTCGTGGCTGCACCTAAGCGACCTATGTAGCCTGGCCTACATCAACCGTTGCATGGGTGTTTTTTGTTGGAACGCGTCCCCGCCAGCACTGCCTATAGTTGCCACACAGTCTTGAACGGTGACGGTTCTCTGTTAAACAGAACGAAAAATCAACACAACGAAATGCGATTATGACGTCATACACGGCTATGGCAGACGGGCATTTACAGCATAACATTAACAGAACTCAAGATATTCGTAACTTAGCACAAACAATATTAATCCTGATCAAATGGCTTTTTACTTTTATATTAACAAGGAATATAGCCACAATAAATGTACGTACCAACTTGTTAGGGATCCAGGATTAACTTGGATATAATCAGTCACGGCTAGATTTCAGTTGCATTTTAAAGTTTGTAATCAATTACTAAACAAACAATAAACGTAATATTATTAACTTCTTACAAATTCTAAGCTTAATACGACTAGTCAATACAACTAACTAGTACAGAAATACCCAATTTACAGTTAGCAACTAAAAGTTAAGAACTTGCGCCATGTGCTTTTTGCTAGCAACATTTGAGAAACTAGAAGAGAAAAACGGTAACATTGTGACGTCATCAACATAGAAATTAAACAACGTTTCTCGCTGTAACATTCCCGGCCCCGATGTGCGTATCCGAACTAGAGCACATCTTAACCCAATTACTAAACAGCGAGAACAACAAGGAACAGGCGTATTTACTATTTACATAGCAACGCAGAAATCGCGACGTTACGCAGCGGAAATGAGGCACAATTTAGCAATTGGCCTTTTAAGTGTCCCATTTTTGGTTTTCACCAACACACTCCGAACCGATCCCTTTTTGTCGGGATAGGTTTCCACGACTCTCCCAGTGAGCCATTGACCCCGCGGAACCGAGTTGTCCGCAAGGAGAACGAGTTCATCGCGCACGAAGTTGCGCTCCTGGACAGTCTATTTTTGCCGCATTTGCAATGTCGGCAAGTACTCGGCAACCCATCTCAGCCAGAATTGATTTGCCAGGTATTGCACCTGGAGCCATCGCCGCCGCACGTAGTTGTCCTTCTCATCGAAGACGCCAGGAGGCAGCGTGTCGCAGCGACCGAGCAACACCAAATGATTCGGCGTTAGCGGCTCGTCGCTTTCCGGATCCATCGTGACTGGTGTAAGCGGGCGCGAGTTTGGAATCGCTTCTACTTCCACCAAAAACGTGTTGAGAGTCTCATCACCAGGCTGTTGGCCAGCCATCAAACATTCAGAATCTTGCGCACTGAGCGAATTTGCCTTTCCCAGACACCGCCCATGTGACTGGCGGCGGGCGGGTTGAATGCCCATTCGACGTTGCTCTGTCGCAGATTGTCAATTATCTGGGATTGATTCCAGTCCTGCAATGATTTGCGGAGAACGCGCTCGGCCCCCACGAAGTTGGTTCCGTTGTCGCTAAAAATCTTTTTGGGTTTACCTCGGCGACCGATAAATCTGCGAAGCGCGTCAATAAACGAGTCAGTTGTCATTGAGTGTGCGATCTCAATATGAACCGCACGTATCGTTAAGCAAGTAAACAATCACCCGTAGCGTTTGACTTCGCTACGGCCTTGTTTAACCATGAGCGGACCAAAATAGTCGACGCCCACAAATGAAAATGGCGGATGGTGAGGCGTAATGCGCTCACGCGGTAAATCGGCCATCTTCTGTTGTCCGCTGGGCGCATTTCGTCGGCGGCAGAAAATGCATTTTCCAAGCACTCGTCGTACAGCAACTCCTCCGCGAACGACCCAATATCTTTGGCGCAGCAAGTTCCATGTTAGGCCCATGCCAGAGTGGCGAACTGTTTGGTGGTGATCCTCAATAATCAAGTCCGTTACGTGGTGTTTGTGTGGCAGTATCACAGGATGCTTCAGATCGTATGACACCGGAGCGTAATTAAGGCGCCCCCCAACGCGCAAAACGCCTTCGACCAACATCGGGTTCAGTTTTTGCAAGGTCATTTTCTTTAGCGCGCGCTTACCAGCGCCGCGCTCCTTTTGACACTGTAACAAAACCCGGATTTCTTCTGGGAGGTTTTGTTTTTGCACGTACTTGATCACTGCGCGTTCGGCAGTCTTAAGTTCAGGTACAGTCAACAATGATGCAAACTTCGATTTCTTATTTCGTATGTAACTTACGAAACGCAGCAACCAAGCTACAGCCTTTTTCAACCTCGTCCATGACGAGTAACGATGTAGCAGCGTATCTAAACAGTTGGGATTGTGTGAAACGAAGTGGACTTTCACATCTGACGGTGGCTTCTTCACAAATTCGTCAGGTAGTTCATCGGCGTATAGCGGACTAGACGGCCACTGGGTTTCATCTTGATAAAGAAACGGCGGACCTTTGAACCAGCGGTCTCTCTCCATGAGCGCACTCTCAACCCTCGGGACGCGTCATCGGCTGGATTGAGCTTAGTTGGCACGTGTCTCCATTGCAATGCATCCGAACCCTCGTCTATCTTCGTGAGCCGATTCGCTACAAAGGTAGGGAAACGCTTCGTTTTGTTGTTGATGCACCGCAAAACTGACGTTGAGTCGGTCCAAAACACAGACTTTTGAATTTTCAGATTCAATTCCTTTCGTAAAACCTGGTCCATTTTCACAGCAAGAGTAGCTGCAGTCAACTCCAGCCTCGGTATTGAAACGGTTTTCAGTGGAGCTAGGCGTGCTTTAGCGAACAGAATAGTGCAGTGTACTCTTTCTTCGTAGTCAACGACTCTTAAATACGACACTGTTCCATAACCGTATGATGAAGCATCCGCGAAATGGTGTAAGTCGTAGCACTTAATTGTTTCGACGTCGTTTGGTTTCAAACATCTGGGAATTTGTACGCTGGATAAATTTGGCAACTCAGAGACCCACTGGTGCCACGCACTAGCAATGTCGTCCGGCACTTCTTCGTCCCAACCCAGCTTTTGCTTACACAGCTCTTGCAGCAGCATTCTGGCCTGCAACACCACAGGTGCCACAAATCCCATAGGATCAAACAGGGAACTGGTAACAGACAATATACCCCTTCTCGTGACAGGTTTTTGCTTTAAATTAACGTCAAACTGGAAGGCATCAGACCGAAAATTCCAGCTTACTCCAAGTACTCTTTCCACTTCGGCGTTTAACGGAAACGACGACTTAGCTGTGTCGCCTACTGGAACGGCGTCCAAAATCTCTTCGCAATTGCTTAACCATTTTCGTAAATTAAAACCACCGCGCTGAAGCAATTCGCGTAGTTCTTTGATTAGTTTTGTTGCCTCATTAGGAGTTGCAACAGACTTTAGGCAGTCGTCGACATAGAAGTTTTCATGGACTGTTGCAACAGTTTCAGGGGCGAAATCCTTGCTATGATCGTCTGCGGTCCGTCGAAGACAGAAACTAGCGCAGCATGGCGACGACGTTGCGCCAAACAGGTGAACCAACATTTGGTAGTCAACAGGCTCTTTAGTCGTATCGCCGTCTGGCCACCAAACAAACCGTAAGCAGTTGATGTCCACTGGATCGACCCTCACTTGGTGGAACATCGCTTCTACGTTAGCAACTAATGCAATTTTCTCTTGGCGGAATCTTAGCAGCACACCTACGAGGCCGTTCATTAAATCGGGTCCTTGTAGCAGTTGATCATTCAATGACGTGTTGCGGTACTTTGCAGCGCAGACGAACACTACCCTCACCTTTCCCGGTTTTTGCGGATGGAGAACGGGGTGATGCGGCAGGTACCATACTTGGCCATTCACAGGCTCCTTATCGACACGACGAGCGTAGCCATTGCGCACATACGCTTCGATTGTCTCCTTGTATTTCCTGCAAAGGGAGTCGTCTTTGCTCAAACGGCGCTTTAGGTATCCTAGTCTTTGCATCGCTTGTATGCGCAGGTTCGGTGAGCCTGCGCGCCACGGCAACCGCAACTGGTAGTGACGGTCCTTCAGTTTCACCGAGTCATTCATCAGCTTGAGAGCGTACTTGTCGTCCTTAGACATCCTTACGCCGGGAATCAAACTGGAATCCTTGAACTCCGTTTCCCACATCTTCTTGACTTGCTCGTGCAGCAAATCGCATGACAAATTTACGTGGTTGACTTTAACGTGATGCACACCGAGATCGCTGGACTGAGACGAAGCGGGACCAAACAGTGACCAACCGAGCACCGTCTTTATAGCGCTTGGCTCACCTCGTCTCCCTCTTCGGTCCTCTTCGACCCAAAACACCTCGGGCACGTCTAAACCAATTAGAAGTAGCACTTCGTCGTTAGATGCTTTCGCAAATTCTATCCCCTTTAAGTGTGACCATTTTTTATCGCACCTGTTGGGCGCAACAGGTAAACTTTCAACTGTAATCACACAAGGCAAATTGACAGTATTTTCTCCGTCTATGGAATTTTCTCCGTCTATGGACTTGACGGCTAGCTTGACGACTGCACCGTCCTTTGACATAGACCTTCCGTTTACAGTAGAAAGCGATTTCCTCGCCGTTTATTTTAAGTAGCTCGAGGAGACGCCTGTCGCACATCGTGGAGTTAGAACCAGAGTCCACGAAGGCGTACGTCTCGGTCTCGTGCCCATTATTGCCTACTACTTTTACAGGAACGATATTCATATACACCCGTTGACCAACCTGTGGACGTACTGACGCCTTGGCGGCACACGATGTTGAAGTGACGGCCGGCTTTTCACCGTCTTCCCTTGGCGGTTCTACTGGCCTCTGGTTCTGATTGTTCCTCGGTGGAAAGCTGGCGTTTTTGATGTAATCGCGATGCAAGAGCGTGTGGTGCTTGCGACGACATCCTTCCACTGAGCATGAACCCTCCTTATTACAACCTCTTGCAATGTGACCTCGACAAAAACAGTTGTCACAAAGCCTTGCTCGTCGCAATACATTTAGGCGTTCATTCAATGGCATTCGTTTAAAGTCGTAGCAACGTACTAACTCATGTGCGCGCTTACATACAGGACAGTAGTCACCTGGCTTTCCCATTCGACCAGGTTGTCTCTCACCCAGTTTTGTGGTGGTGACGCTGGTGGCGTGTGCCGTCGCTCGAAGAGCTCTCGTCTGGGGCTTCACTGCGGCGCTTCTCTGTGGAGCATGCTCTCTTTTTTCACTCATCATTCTACTAAACAGCGTGTGCGAAATCGACGCTTCATTCTGCACAAATTCCACTAAATGCTGAAACTGCGGCTCGGTACCGCCAAGCTCGATTTTTCCGGCGTGTCTTTTCCATCGTTGCTGCATGCTAAATGGCAAACGTTTAGCAATACTGAGCAAATGTTCGAAGTTATTTAGGTCAGCAAAGTAACCTAAATGAGACAGTGTCACATTACATTCCTCCAAATTACGTGCAAGCTTCTGTAACCCATCAATATCGTCAGGCTTCAAACTTGGACCAACTGTTAATCGTTCAACGTAGGTACGGGCAATGATAAATGGGCGACCATAATTATCGTGTAACACTTGTCGAGCCTTTTTGTACCCAGTACTAGCATCGAGTACAGAACAGAACGATATTAGGCGTTTAGCTTCGCCAGTGCAAAACTGTATAAGGTAGCTTAATTTCTTTCCATCAGTCATGGCGCGACTGGCGATATGTTCGTCAAAGGTCGTAATAAATCGTGTATATTGTAGAGGATTTCCATCAAAATTTAACAAGTCTGGCTTTGGCAAATCCATACCATCTTGGAGAAGAGAAGCAAAATGCATAAATTCACTAACCTGCGGCTTCTGTTCAGCCGTACTGGTAGACACAGGGTTAGGCGACGCTTGGCATATACCCTGAGGACGCGACAGTTCCTCCCAACTTGCTTGTGGTTCTCGTTGCGATGGCACGACGCTATTTGACTCCGGACTTGTTTTTACAGGAACTCCCATATCAGCTTCCACTTGGGAGCACGGGGAAACATCTGTCGCAAATCGGACGGTATCCCGATGACGAGACACGTGTGAACCTGTGACCGATCGCGCCTCCCAAATATCGGCTTCAACCGTCGCGACTTGCAGCTCGTGGTCTGCCCTTAGGAGTTCAAGTTGTCTTTCTTTTCCTTTTTTCAGTTGCTCGAGTTCATCTTCCCTTTGTCGTTTTATTTGTTCAAGTTCAGCTTCCTTTTGTCGTTTTATTTGTTCAAGTTCAGCTTCTCTTTTCTGCTCTTCCTCCAACTGCTTTCTTCTAAGCGCTGCCTTTTCTTTGCGAACAGCAGCTTCAGTGCGTTTGGTGCTAGACCTGGAACTAGCATGGGACATATGCGTTGTGGGCCTAGATGACCTTGAAGAATGACTGTGGTTAGACTTGTGACTGTGCACCTCCTCTCTCTCTTTAACTTTAGAAAACCACTGCTTAATACGCTCGTCAAATTCTTCTTTGCCACTCTTCATGCTGGACAGTTCTTTCTTAGCGCATTCTTTATGTTTCTTATTTTTTGTGGCATTAACATGAGCGTAATGTGATTCCAGATACTCTTCGTACAACTCAGCAATTAACGACAGCTTTTTGTTCAACTGGTCGACCTTATTAAAGTCAACTATTAATTCCTCGGCTTCATTGTACGATAAATTAAGCTGCTTAACGATTTCATTAAGCGTTGCCTTATTTACAACCATGTTGAAACAGTCAATTAAACTTCAATGTTCTCACGTTAGTCCTCCAGAAAAGTTGAGAACTTCAATGTTCTCACGTTAGTCCTCCAGAAAAGTTGAGAACTTCAATGTAACGGTCGTGGCTGCACCTAAGCGACCTATGTAGCCTGGCCTACATCAACCGTTGCATGGGTGTTTTTTGTTGGAACGCGTCCCCGTCAGCACTGCCTATAGTTGCCACACAGTCTTGAACGGTGACGGTTCTCTGTTAAACAGAACGAAAAATCAACACAACGAAATGCGATTATGACGTCATACACGGCTATGGCAGACGGGCATTTACAACATAACATTAACAGAACTCAAGATATTCGTAACTTTGCACAAACAATATTAATCCTGATCAAACGGCTTTTTACTTTTATATTAACAAGGAATATAGCCACAATAAATGTACGTACCAACTTGTTAGGGATCCAGGATTAACTTGGATATAATCAGTCACGGCTAGATTTCAGTTGCATTTTAAAGTTTGTAATCAATTACTAAACAAACAATAAACGTAATATTATTAACTTCTTACAAATTCTAAGCTTAATACGACTAGTCAATACAACTAACTAGTACAGAAATACCCAATTTACAGTTAGCAACTAAAAGTTAAGAACTTGCGCCATGTGCTTTTTGCTAGCAACATATGAGAAACTAGAAGAGAAAAACGGTAACATTGTGACGTCATCAACATAGAAATTAAACAACGTTTCTCGCTGTAACAGCTACCACAGAAATACAACCAAAAATATTTGGTTTTTATGACTCCCTTAGCTAAAAAGTTTCCCGACCCCTGGGCTAGCGCCTGACTCTTCACAATGTTATTGTAGTGTTCCTTAACCCCAGAAGTTCAAAATTAAGTTGCTGTTTGATAATGTTTGGTAGTCGACTGCACAAGTTCACACTGTTAGATTTATTGAGATGTCCTGGACCGGTGACAACCGATCTAACATTTACAAAACAAATCTGCACACAAAAGTTGTTGCACTGCGAAATGGCATGCTAAATGATGTTTAATTGTCTTAAATAATGTCTTTGGAAATTACTTAGCTTAATGTTGAAAACACAGCAAGTTGAGCGTACCTAAGTTACCACAGCAAACAAACTGATATCAACAGATGCGCATCTAACCCTAACAAGTTAAAATAGTTAAATTTAAAATGCCAGCAACTAGCGTGCAACTTAGCATAAGCTAACGGAAACCAAGTTTTTGTGCCTGGTGCGTTTTAGCTCGTGAGAAGCCTGCAAGGTGTAATTTACGTTACAGAATACAAGTTGCTTTACATTGGTTTTGATTATCGCAATTTTACAACAACACCCAAAAATCGTGGTTTGGTGGAAAGTAAACTTTGTATTGTTACCAATATACATGTTTATGTATATATACAAGTAATTATACACCATTATTTACCTGCAATACTTTTATTTGCTTAGTTTAAGGTTCTTTTAAATTAATGAAAGAAATATTAAAAGTTTAAATGTATCATCTTTAAAAAAAACTTGGCAAAAACATTCGGATTTTGAGGTCGTGTGTCACTTAGTCAAAACACATGTATTAAAAATGCTAGATCTGAATGGCACTATCTCGCTAGAGCAGCATCATGTTTTTTTTAGTTCGTTCTGGAATTGTATAGAAGTCATCGAAATAAACTAATTAAGTACTGCAATAAAACGTGCGTGTGCGATTACGCGAACATAGCCTAAAAAGTAAAAATGGAAAGCATTTATTTTGCCTTATGTTGGTTGCAGCCGATAGCAGTAACAACGACAGACAGTGTCACCACTTCTTGCAGAACCACTAATTTGATCGAATAATAGTTTTAGCTTACAACTAGCATTATTCAACGCTATTTGTAACTTAAGCTACAAAACAGTAGTGCTTTATTTAATTTATTGGTTGATATTTAAGCAAGGTAAATGCAGCCAGTGTACTTTTTTAGGTATCGTTTCGGTTATTTTTTTAAATAAAACAAAGAATTAACATTACAATTTTGTAAAAAAAAACTTTTCCTGTGTATGCACGGATCTGTAATGTAGCTTGATAATAAATTGCAAAGCCAAAAATGGTCGAGCAGTATGAAAACGTTTATATCTATCAAGAGCAATCATTTGACATAATAAACGCCCACTGTCCCATAGCGTTGTACGCTTTTCAAAGCAACTGTGCTCCTCGTCGACAATTGACATAACAGGAATAGTTACGTAACAATAAAAATGGGCTTCGGGGAATTTTTTTTATGTAAACAAAAAACAGATAAACAAAATATAAAGTTGTGAATCCAGGGTTTTGTAGAAAAAACCTAAGCTACTCGCGTACCACCTGAAAAACCTTCGCGTACCACAGGTTGGGAACCCCTGGTTTAGTGGGTAGGCCTATACATGAGTCCAGGGACCGAGGAGCCGATATAGAAAGGCGGCGTTTGTCGAGCGTCCTGCACCGCAATGTCAAGCGCAAACCCCGATGTAACAAGTCGAATAAAGTGAAGGAAGAATGAAGTGTTTTTTGGTAAAACTTTATTGTATCAATGTCATCGATGAGTAACAAAAAATCTAAACGTCTAAAAGAAAAAAAATGTAAATATTTACAGAAGATTGTATCTGAAAGAAAAAAATGTAAATATTTACAGAAGATTGCATTTTTGCAAAATAAATGATATCAAAAAATGCAAAAAAAAAATCCACCACTGGGTGGGGCTCGCAACTTGCATCAAAAAATAACAACTTGAAATAAAAACAAAAACAATCTTGCTTCTGAACTTTAGCATAAATAACTTATTTCATCAACTCATTTCATCAAAGAAAAATAACACAATAAAGTTGTACACATTATAGGCCAGCGGTGGTCAAACGTATTCAATGGAAGAGCCATTTGCAGAAAATACAAGCACCAAAGAGCCTAAAAATTATTTCAATACCATAACGGTAAATAATGCAAGGCCAGCCGCAATAATAACAGAATTGTAATATAACAAAACGGTAATAATCAACACAATAATAATAACGGTAATAGCAAAATAACACGCACAATATTCATTAATATCAGTCTTTTGTTAACTAAATCTTCGGACTCTGCGTCTCGTGTTACGTCATAAACGAAATCTGGCCTAAATAAAGAAAAGAAAAAGAGAGAAACGTTTATACACGCTACTCTTGGTAACCTTTACAATTTTTTTGAAATTTTACGATTCAACTAGAAGAGCCACAAAAAGGATGCCGGAGAGCCGCAGTTTGCCCACCCCTGTTATAGGCTATAAAATTTTACAGGTTAAGTAAAGAAAAAATCAGTTTGGTACAACATTTGAAATAAAACTTTGTTTAAAACGAGATAATAGGCAATATAGGTTTATACGTCCACAAAATATATTATTGATTGTTAATTGATATTTACATTTTTCACATCATTGGATGATTGGAAAAATAGGACAGCCTTAATGTTGGCAACATCTTGGGTTTGTGAAGCAAATGGGCACTGGACAGTGGACGCAAAAAACTTTGTGGAATTGGATAAACGCAATATTAGGCTTTGCGCCATTTAAACTGCAACAATGCAACCGTCGCTGGCAAAATCATCAGTGTGGAAACAAACGGTCCACTTGTTTTCTTGCGGGTCGTAAACTTCCACCGAATTCTCGTTGATTCTGTGACAAGATGTACAACAACGATATAAACAATTTGTTAAACTTTAGCAAGCATTATTATTAGAAATATCAGTTACAATCAGTTACATTCTCAATCGACGAATATTGTTTAGCCAAGTATTACTGCCAATAACCATAGGTTAAATATATCTAGAAAACATAAACGCCAAGAAAAATGAGTTTCACATCGGGAAAATAGAATTAAGGTAAGCTCCAATCTGAGCCCAAATACAATTAAGAAGCCATTTAATTATTACTCTAACCTTACTTGTGCTTTTTATGACAACAATGGTAAAAGTGAATTCTTAAAGCAGTTTTTGTTTGTTTTAATTGCAATTATATCTGTGTCTCGGGCGAATAGCAACAAAGCCCTCATTTTGTTCGCTTTTTAAGAAAATATATATAAAATGGTGGAAACGCAATAATAAATCAAAAATAAAAACAACAATAAAAAAGTATTAATGGCAGGAACAATTGTTTAAATATATCTAGAAAAATAAATAGGAAGAAACATATGTACATTCGCGATTGCGGCCAAATACAAATAAGAAACCTTTTAATTATTACCAACCTTACCCCGTATTTTAATGATAATATTAGAAAGTGGTAAATTATCGAAGCTTCAGTTCTTTTTGTTTTTTTTAATTGCAATTGATTTTTTAAATATCTGCTTCTCGGGCGAATAGCAACTTTACTCGCTAAATATAAAGCCATCGTTTTGTTATCTTACTAAGAAAATATATAAAATGATGGAAAAGCAACAATAAATCCCACTACAGTTCACCGATTTTATTAATATTTGTAGTTTTTATTCACGGTGGTTAGATTATTTTTACTTCGGAATCCTCACCCGCAAATAACATGGAGCTTTCCTTGTAACACACAAGTTGCATGATAGTCCCGTCTAACGTTGGTGGGTCGAACTTGAGTCCACGAGTTGCTTCTGGGGTCGTATCGTTCTACTGTGCTCAGCTTCCCATCTGGTTAAAAAGCACAATTGGTAAAGTATGGACAAACTTCTTCTTTTATTTCAACACTTGTTTTGGTCGGTTTCTTTTCAAAAAGCAATCGGGGACACGATATAAAGCAAAAAATGAAAATAAAAAACCCTCTCTGTTTGTCAGAGTTTTGTCATGTTTGCTTTTGTCTCTTGTTATGTTGGTAAGTACAAATTGACTATGAAATAATATATTTAAACGTTAATGTTTCATTTAAGCCCGAGTTAAAACTGAGCAAGGCAGAAGATGAACATATTAAGCTTTTGTTTGTGATGTTAGTGGGCCTTGTTGAGTCTTACATGATTGAGTAGAATCCTGCCTTTTTTCGGGAAACTTGTTTTTTGGGGGCAGCATAACTAAAAGTTTTAAAACGGGGACCGAATACTTACTTACTTACTCCACAAACTCGTTAACAACTGAACATTTGGCTTTTTTGTTAATTTAATAAAAAAAAATCCTTGAAAAAAAAATAAACTGGCATACAATTTGGTGCTAGTCTAGAATCCTACATTTATTTTACAATAACAAAAGCTGTTAAAGTTAAATTTCAAGGAAGGCATGAATATGTAAGATTATATATAATAATAATACCTGAACCCAAACGCTGATTCTCACCCTAACCCAAATATTGCTACTGCACGGCTCGAAATGTTTAGATGCCTATAAACGTGTTACCGACAGGAAGAAATTTAAAATGACGCTTTTCAAATCCCCCATATGACAAAAAACGTTTAAAAAAAAAATCATCTCACTGAAGTAACGTGATAAAGAGATGTTTTCACAAATTTTATGGAAATAAAATTGTTTTATTTTTCAGCTAACGGTGACGTCATAGGCAAAATGTGTTATAGATATGATATTAAATTGTTTTTTAAAAAGTTGACCTAATGTGTCGTGATATCTGCTTTATACACTGAACAGCGTTGTTACTTAGGTGGCACTGGTTACGCAATATTAAGTTCCTCATTACCTCTTGTGCGTTTTGTTAATTGGGAAACGTTCAGGATTACCGAGAGGGGGTAAACAACCGCCATTACCCAGTGGCCCACGCATAACTTCGTAAATACTTAGTGTGTAGTTATTTTGCAAGTGGGGCCACAATTTTAAAAGCTCCAGGGCCTTTTCATATTCATATTGGGATACTTTTTGTTGTAGTTTATGAGTAAAATTTGCGTAAATTTAAACTAACAAAATGATTTCAGCAACATTCGCTTTAAAGGTTAACGTCGTGTCGTCTTCTCTATTTCGGGTAAACTGGAATTTTAATAAAAACTTTCTTTTTGTCTGTTAGAAAAAAAAAAAATATATATATAAAATATTTATAAACCTATGCAAAGTTTAATCAAGAATGTAAACAATACAATTACCATTGTAACCGCAAGTTGCGTAAATGTTTCCTTGAAACGCAGCAACTGATAAACCTTCTCTAGCTTCATTCATGTGTTGAATTGCTGACCACCGATTATCCGAGAACTTCTCACATGAGTTGAGGCGTGATGAGCCGTTCCATCCACCAACAACAAAAAGTGAACCTGGCAAAACAACAAACAAAAACTCAACACAAAAGTTTAATATAAATAAAGCTTTACTTGTTATGGGCAAATTTTGGCATTTTTATCAAATGCCTCTTGAGAAAACATAGCAAAATGTTCCAGTTTCGAAAAATACGTAACGGCCTCAAATAGATTAGAGTAGCCAGGACGGGCAAAAAGTGAAGCCCGTATACCAGACAAGTCATATTGTAGGTTTGCATAACATAAAAATAAAATTAGGGATGGTAATAAATTACATTGAAAAAGGTTTTAAATCATCCTACGGAGCCAATAATCTTATTTTACACTGACAGATGTCACGTAAATAAACTACCCTAGTAATCTATATCAGATAACAATCCTTCTTAAGTAGGGTCCGCTTAGCAGTTTAAGGGAAACATTTCGTTAATTAGTGACGTCATAACAAGCGCAGTTGCCTTAAAAATGCTCAAAAGTCATCAAACGGTTAAGTTGAATAGTTCACCAACTATTCCAACCTCATAATCATAATATCGAGAGTATTAATCTGTTAAACCCGATTTGACAAAAACATTAATTCAGCTCCTATACGTGACCGCAACAAACACATACTTTTATGTTTACGTTACAATGCTTATACGATAGAAAGTTGGCAACACCCACAAACAGCTGATAGCGATGCGAGGTAAAGTCAACTTTCATCCTTACCTTCAAATTCGACCATTGCGTGCTGACATCTCGGTTGCATCAAGTCAAGGCCCTTGCTCCAGGAATTGTTGTCGGGGTCGTAGATGATACAAGTTGATAGAGGCATGTCGTTTTCGTCAAGACCACCGGTGACGTAGATCAAACCTGGGTTCAAAGCAAAAATATTTATATTAAACGGAGCTGTAAAGCACAAAATATACGCAACAACAACAAAAACAAGCTCATATATTATACTCGGGCAATTGTTCATATTTCGTCATATTCCGATCGAAATGTTGACGTTTTTGAACAGAATACATTTTTTATTAAGCGAAAATGAGCACCAAAAACTACGCATTTGCCAAAATGGCGGACGTTATAGAATAGTGTTCATTCATAAGATATCGAGTTGTAATTATTAGTTCAATTAGAACGGGAGAACTAAAAATTTCCACTTTATCAACAGTCGCCTCAGTTTATAATAAAACATGGTCAATTTATGAAAGTGACATATTTCAAAGAAAATTAATATGCAACAAAATCACAGGGTAGGAATGTTAGATACGGAAATGCGTTTCTAGGATCAGTACTCGACCCGGCCGAGTAATGCACTGTGCCGAGTATTCGAGTTTGGAACTTTGTGAAACACTTAGCACGATGACCGACATATTTTTGTTTGCCCCTGCGCAGAGCTTATGTTCGTATTTTATTTAAGGAATTTTTTTCGTGCAAGTAAATTAAATATAAATCCCAACAATTAATGCATGTCCAGTAAATAAATGAACCCAAACACTTTGATTTGTGGCAGGGTGACATTGCTGGTTATCAATAAAAATATGAAGTTATACTTTGCGCGACTTCCCACAATATTTACAAACATAAATTACATTTTAAGTCGGAGGTTCCCAAACTGGGCGCCGCGAGACTTTGCCAGGGGCGCCTTAAAATCAGGTGAAAGTTGTTCTATTGCAATGATTTTCAACTTTTTAAACACTTTTCTAATTAAAAAACTTGTGGAACAACAAAAGAAATGCAACGGCGTGAAGTTACGTTACGGCACAGCCTAATAATTACAAGCAATCACAGTTTTTCTGCTTTCTAACCTATTTTATTGTGGTATTTGGGTTTGTTTTTGAGCATAACTTTGGTACTAGGGCAGAATTTGGGCAGAAACTGACAACGACCAACACGAAAACACCTTCTACTGTATTTGTAAGTTAACGCACGATTCATGTGTTTCAAATAACAAACTTCTATATTCTTCTTTTTTTATTGGCTATAAGGTAATAGAACCTCAATATAATGGTATTGTCAATGTCACAATGGTAAGTTTACCTAATTAAAATCAGATGCTCTATTTAGGCCCATTGTGCAAAGCAAATAAGTTTTTGCAGAACGGCAGATAATGTTGCGCGGATTTTTGTGTGGATAGTATCAGTAGGAAGTTAATTAAAATACTAGTTAGCCAAACTATCCGCAAGGTCAAAAGGACAGGGTAGGCACCATTCTGCATTCATTACGGCGCCGCGAGTGTTAATAAGTTTTTAAAGGGCACCGCCAACAAAAAGTTTGGCATCCGCTGGTTCAAGTGGTTCATTTAAAATGAGTTTAAAAATGTTTAAATAGGCACGAGCAGCATGTCCAGGGTTCTGAGTTCAACTTCGAACCCACGGTTTACTTGCAGTGCTTGAATCCTCACGACGACGTGAAGTTGAAAATTCATAAAGGTTTCCGGTAAATTTTTATTCATAAAGGTTTCCGCTAATTTTTAAGTTCGTTTACGCAACAGGTTGTACAAATAAAATGTCTGCGGCGAAACGATTTTTATAATTTTCGAAACTTGGAGTGTGCATTTTAATACGGACGTATTGCGGAGACAGCCAAGAGTCGACTAAATAGTGAAACCAGTCTGTAACGTTTCCGTCAATTTTCAATGCCGAAGCGAACGTGCGTATGTTCAACATAGGTTCAATCAATAATTTGTTTCTCACCATTTAAAACAGCACAAGCGGCAAGACATCGACCTTCTGGCATATCGGCCAAAGTTGTCCAAGTTTGTTCGATGAGGTCAAACATTTGGCAACTTTTATTGTTTTCCCAATCTCCTCCAAAGATGAAAACCTTATTCATAAACTTCACCGCAGTCGCGCAATAAACTGGCAAGATCGGTTGCTGGAAATTAAAATAAAACATTTGTCGCATTAAAATATGTTCGAATATTCTTAACGAACCAACCAACGCGTAATCAGCAATTTAATATCGGACGAAACTACATTAGTTTATAGTTGGGCCTCTTGTAAGTAGAGTTCTAAAACATACGCCGCCACGAAAAGTTAAGTTACAGTGCTAATTTTGATGGGATGCAAGAAAATAAAACAACATTAGAACAGAACAGGTTTACTATTTTAACGTATTTTACTTACTTTAATGCAACAATACAATATTGGAAAAGGCTGAATATGTAGACAAACACTACCTAGAAATGATTTTCAGCCTGAATTATCATTCAGTAATGCGCTGCTTATTGTTTTCTATCAGCAAAATACGTTGTAATGTCCGTATGTTGCATGTGAAAAACACAATATCAACATGTTTTAGAATACGTAAATGGAAACGCAATTTATTGGATATCAACATTCTAAAATGCTTTTTGTACAAAATAATTTTTTGCTAAAAGGTATACAAAGAAATGTCAGAGTTTGGAATCCTAATTGAAAACTTATATATATAGCCACAGCATTTCATGGTTTCCGCTTTATTTAAAATAGTTGATCATGTGCAGGGTTATTTCTTAAAACGAAAAACTAGATTGAGCTTAGATCTTGTTCCCTCTGAGTCAATATAATATTAGAACAGGGCTAATTTGATTGAAGACAAACACTAAATTTGAACTGTTTTTAGCCAGAATTTTTAACATCTTCAAGTATGAGCAGGGTTGTGTTTTCCCGCAATGTGCAATTGCGTTTGTAACAAATTACCTAAACCTTCCTTGACTTTTTATTGTTTTCTATCAGCAAAATACGTTGTAATGTCCGTATGTTGCATGTGAAAAACTCAGTAACAACATGTTTTGGAATACGTAACGTTATTGGATATTAACACATTTAATAAAACATTATTTTTGACATTTTTTAATAAATCTTTTTTGGACAATATAAAATGTTGCTAAAACTCATACAAAGAAATGTATAGCCACAGCATAAATTATTAATGGTTTCCGCTTTAATTAAAATAGTTCATTATGTGCAAAGTTATTTCTTAAAGGGCAAGCAAGCTCAGATGAGAGCAAGATAAGCTTAGAGCTTGTTCCCTCGGAGTCTGCCTAGCTCAGTTGGTAGAGCAACATCCGCGAAACGGTCGAGGTCGTGAGTTCGAATCTTACTGCGAGCTTGTTTTTAAGCTGTCAATGCCTTGCTTAAATGCAATCCTTATTGGTAAACTAATGATAAGAAGCCGTAATTAGTGCGGATTCTAAATTGGATGATGCTAGGTACAAATTAACATGTATATCGTATATTATAGTTTCAAGTAGTAATTATCCATTTCACTATTTAACTTGGTACTATTACTGCGAAATATGCATAAATATAAAATCATTATTTACTGGCAATTCTTCCATTTGCTTAGTTGTGACATCAATCAGCAAACATTGTTTCTCTGAACTGCTACCTCCAACCACCAAAAGCTTCGTTGATTCTGTTTAAAATATCATCATTGATTAAAAATTAAACACATATAAATAAACATAGCACGATTTTATTTCAAGAAAACTAATATTTTTACTGGACTAATTCTTCCCATGGAATAAAGTAAATTTTAACTAATATAAAATTCTTTAATTCTGACTTTTGCAATTGTAAAGTAGAAAAAGTATTAAAAATATAAAACTTTACAGTTAATCAAGAAAACATAAAAAATTATTAAAAACATGAAAATTAATAAAAAAAAGGCAGATTTAAATATTGGTAACTAAAACATATTGGCATGGTTTATGTGAGACTTTACAGTGTTAATACAAAAAATATGTACTAAAAAATAGTATTACTACTAATCAATATATATATACAGTAGATCGATTAACCTTGATATTTAGGTTGGGGTTTTGGGAGAAATTTCCTCATTGCATTCATCACAGCACGACAGCAAGCAAAATTCTCACTAACAAGAATCTAAATAACAAATAACAGGCATCTTACATCTACATTAATTCCCCTGCTTACTGAATCTGGGTAATTACCTTTTTTTAAAAGTTGATTATATCTCTTAACATCAGCAAAGTGCTTTAGTTTATAACACGAAATGCATAAACTAAATATAACAGATGACTATTTGGCTTGCTAACAACTGTGTTACATTTCATTAAATATCAAGCTCATAGTACTCTAGCAAACACTTCGTTCCATTTAATAATGTATAAACAATTACAACACTTCTGTCATTTAAGGCTAACAAGCCTGGGTCAGTCTAGTAACTTCCACCAACCTCGTCAATAACAGTGGTCTGCAAGAATTCACAAGAAAGAGTTGAAAGGTCAAGTTGAGAGAAGAGGTTCACAAAATGTTCCCTACGACTGGAGAGTTTGAAGTGAACCCATTGAATAATTCCAGTGAAAACAGACTCTCCTTGTTTCTAAATGATTAGAAAAAACATAAACTGTGACATACAAGAAGAGTACAATATTAAATGCTTTGTGTGCTTTAAGTGGATTAAAAATGGGAATTGAGTGCAGGGTTATAATCTAGACAAGTATTAAGGATGTCTGATTAAAACTGAACAGATACTCAAAATCCCAAATGTATTTCTAAGCACATCGAAAGCCTTTCCGAACTCACTAAATCTGTTGATCTATAATGCAAGCAGGGCATGCTAGAAAAACAACTAGCCTGCAGTGAGGTTCGAACTCAAGACCTCGGTCTAGCCGGGGCCGTCGCTCTACCAACTGAGCTTCACAAGCTCAGAAGGGAACGAGTTGAGAAACAACCATACGCCAATGCTAAGCATCGGTATTTATCTAATACAATGGTGTTATCTGTGTCAGTCCCAAAACTGAAATGCAACTATATGCAAGTAATCTGATATAGAAATGAAAAACTTTAACCAAGAAAGGGTGATTGCATATATAAAGTATTGCTTTATATCTAAAAACAATATACAAGCAAATAAAACACCCTACAACAAAGTAAAGATTTCTATTATCAGTTGGAACTTATTTTACATAAGATTGATTAATATGTATGGATAAATACGATGCACTGTGAGTAAAAGGCAAACACAAAATTCCCCACAAAAAATTAAACAAATAAAACATTGCTCAGAAGGACATTGTTTTATTTAAATAAAGTTTACCAACAAACAACTAAAGCATCGCACTTGTAGATCATTGAACACTGGAGTAGCTTGATCATTGATAAACTTGAATCACTAATACAATTTTAAGATGAAAAGTAACAACATTATCTCTATTCTTTTGCAAAACATAAATCAACTAAGGAAATAAAATATAAAGTTATAATATTTTGTATTTTATTGCCAATTGATATTTTTAACTCCAGGGCACCTTTATAATTGATTATGTCACTAACACGAATAGAAGATGGTATAGTGATGTTATGAAAAACAATTTCCTTTTACAAACACATAAAGGTTTTAAAAAGTTGAACCAAAACTAGGGTAAGTTTTGGAAGAAAAATGTGATGTTTAAGTTACCTTGGTATTTTCATGATTGATTATTGCAGACATAGAGTCAATATCCAGTTGTTTAAAGTCATCTTGTTGCACAACATCTTCAAAGTTTTCATGTATCACTTGTTTTGCTCTTTCCTCTATTTCGGTGAGATGGTATCGCTGGGCATGAGCCAGGATTTCCAAGCAATTATCAACACCCACCATTTGCAAGATGTACTTGGCACAGTTGGATGTAAGAACTATAAAAAACAAAAAGTGTGTTAGAAAATTTAATTAAATAACTGAAATTCCCAATATTGGTATGAAACTTAAAAACAGAGACTATTGTTAATAATTATACAGTTAAAATTGTTAAATAGGACATTACATACTGGAATTAAAACTATTCTGCATATTTACTCACTTATAATTAGGTAAAGAAATAATAAATTAAAATAGATTAATATTAATACATTCAATCTGTGTGTAGTCAGCATCCTCATGCAATTCCAATGCATTCTCATTTGTAATCTGCACATCATTAGTGTAAATGCAATTCAAAAGTCTCTCCAGTTGTTCATCTGTCATTTTTATGTTGATCACTGCAGCAAATTGTTCTTTCATCTGAACAGTAACATGTGATAACATAATGTGAATTCATATTTTCTGGCCAACGTTATCATTTAGTACACGGGTGGCCTGCGACATCAATGTTCGTGGCCCATGGAGCATTATTGTTGTAATGCGTAGCGTTTCAGGGTTTAATGAAATAAATGTAAGTGATTACAAAAAGCAAGCATGTTTTAATTGTTTTGTTACGATTACATTTTTCGAGTTAGATTATTGAATAAACTGGTTTTCGATCACTCATCAAATTCGGATGCAGGGGTTTGGCAAGACAGCCATGCTACCTTTCGTTATGTTTTAGAACAGTTGTGTTAACCAGCTTTATATAAATTTATATAAGTGGTTTTCAACCTTAGTCCACTTTATGTAACTGTCCAGTGCCTTGCATAACAAAAATCAAGTAGAAAGTTCACACGAAGCACAGAAAATATATGTTACGCACAATACAACGGCCATTTTGCCAAATCATTATGGATTCATGCAAGTAATGAATAAGTCTGAGCCACCCTGCATCAACCTGTTGCTATAGGCAAGATCTAAGAGGTATATTTCTGGGTTCTTGATTATAAAACTTTACTTATGTTTGCAAAAAATGTAATATTAAACAAGTCTGTTATTACTTAAATGTATTATATCAAAGGCCTGTTATACTAAATGTCCAATTATTGTGAAAGCATGCAATGGTATATGCACAGAATTTGAGCTGCCAATGTCTACAAAACAACAAAAAAATAGAAGCGTGAGAAAATTTTACAGTAATATTATTGAAGTTGGTAAAAAATATAGTTAGGGGGAAGGCATGGCTTGGTGTACACCCTTTAGATCAAGTGTACCATATTATACCGAACAAAACTAGTCAAAATGTTTTTTGTCTTATCTTCTTCTTTGAACTAAATAACGATAAAATATAATATCACCATTCTGAAGCTTTTTTCTAGTTTACTGTGTGATTATAGGTTAGCGCCCTGACTCTTTAAAAAAATCTCAGCTAATTTAATTTGGTTAATACATTTTTGTCCAAATCACTAAAGTCATTGTAATTTTGACGATAAAAGCTTTTTCAATGACCTTCTAATAATTAAAAGTTGTGCAAAACATGTGATTTTTTCACCCTATGCGTGCCCAAATTTTCCTGTGTCATCTAAACTCGATTTCATTTGCAGAAAAGCACAAAAGCTTAGCAGCAGGTTTCCTAAGCTTATGTGTATTACGACGGTGCCTTTTGACAAAATTTAGTGAAGTCAACTTTAAACACTTTTTGGCGACCAAACAAAATCCATATAATGCATGCCTGTAGCCAAGTGCAATGCTCTTCAACTGGTGTGCACGGTGCACCCTAGGGTGCACAAAAATATGTATAGGGCGCACCGATACAAAAAGGTATACAAAGGTGTATCACAAACTTTTAGCGTTATTTGCATAAAGTTTGAATGCTGTTTTATGACAGGCAATAGTACTCGCAAGCAGCCTGTCGCCATAATCGAACTCTCAATGACAGTGGGTAAAACTTCGGCAGCTCAGCTCGGTTTAATTAACATGATTGTATTAATATGCAAATGATGTTTCATATCGCTTTTTACCTTTTAAGGAAACAGGTGCATGAGTTCGTCACAACAACTTTAAGGGTTCACCAAACCAAAAAAGGTTAAAGAGCACTGGCTTTGTGTATGTGGCCCACAAACTATATTTACAAAATATTATGGCCCGTGATGCTTTCAATCTTCAACCACCCTGATTTAGTATATAAAATAAAAAAGATAATTTTTTTTATGTATTAATAGAAAAGTAAAAAATGGAAAAAACATAGCAGGTAGCACAAGAATAAATCTGATTTTGCTGGTTGAAGCAATTATAATTATGGTAACAAATAAGAATCAAATTGGTCCATCTTGAAAGTGCAAGAACTGAAAACATAGCTTTTACAACTAACTTCTTAAGGTAGGAATTAATAAACCCTTAACAGACAATTATTTACATACTTCAAAAAATGTGAATATTACTTGATTTATTAATTATAACTTACCGGAGTTGTAAAAAGTTTGCAAAAGAACTCTGACGTAAGGCCAAGCACAACTCTATGAACCGCGAAACATTTCGTTTCCGCCTTGAGGGTTGCATCACAAAACTGCTTTTCAAACTTGCGATCACTAAAAATAGAAATTCAAGAAGGCGATTTGAATAGGTTGCTGAAATGTTTACAATTACCAGAGGAGCTGTTTTTCATTATGTCTGGCAGCAACAGTTTATATAAAGAAATTCTTATTTAAGGCACAAGTGAGATGATTCTACATTGCTGCACTTTAGCCCCTTATGGCAGCCAAGACAGCCAATTGTTGACTTCTAGACAGAAAATGTTTTTAATACCTGGAATCGCTTTTCATAGAACATAAGCCGTTCTGTTTATTCTTACATTTGACTTAAATTGACTTATATATACACACCAGGGGCAACTTAAGAGATACAGCGATTAGTGGTTTATTTTACAACAGTTACAGTGATAAGTTATGCAGCATAGAAAACATAAACAAATAAAAAAAAATACTGAGCATTTGATCCAATATTTTCAGCTGAATTATATTATACTGCGATCAACAGGGTTGCTCAAAGTGGAATACTGGATCATAAAAACAAAGGTTGACATATTTGAACCCTAAACCTTTCTTTATTTCAGGCAAGAATGACAGAGCTGCTGTCGTAATGCATGTTTTTTGGTTTAATGTTTATTGCTCACCACATGTTTAAGTTAAAAAACATCTTGTCGTATAGAATAGTCTTTCTAGAAGGCACAATCGCTATCATGATTAATTCAATTACCGGTTAAGCAGTTCCAATATATCAGGTTTTTCTGTGAAATCTTCTCGAAATGTGGTCAAGACATCTGCTGTTGCCATGTCGCAGTGTGGAAGAAAACTTAACAGGACACCGGACTTTAACTATGGGACCAACGTTGGCTGCACTACGAATTAAAATATTGTAATATTGGAAGAGGCTATTTGCCCGGAAATCCATTCCTGCACCGAAGAAAGCAGTCAATCCATTTTCCATATATGGAAGAACAAGCTGGTCCATGCAGTGTAAAATTGATGTAAAAGCTATGTAATAAGGCCCGTTTACACTACAGCTGAACTGAGCTGAGCAAAGCTTAATTTGCATTTAAATTCTATGGCGAGCGTTTCACGCTTTGCTAAACTCAATCCCACTGCAGCAATAGAAAAAAAGTTATGTTTTGGAGCTATTTTTACGCTCAGCACAGCTTATTGCAGCTGTAGTGAAAGCAATTTCACGCTTTGCTCAGCTCAGTGCAGCCTTTATTTCTTATACTACGCTTATCAATTTGAGTTACGGTGTCGGTTAGTGTTTGGGAGAGTTGAGTATTATTATATTTATTATTTAATAATATTCCTTAACCCACCCAAATGCTAACCAGCACCAAAACCCCAAATTGTTACCAATATAAAACCCTGGACGAAAAAATGTGGTGGGATTGTAGATCAGCGCTGAAAAATAACAATATGATTTATTGCCCAAGCCGCTTACTGTACTTTGAAAAGTATCCGGTTACCAAACTTCAAAATCTGCACTACTGTAAACCGCTTTAACAATAAATAGTGTTGTAATTTTGCAGATTCGGTTACAGTAGTGCCAATTTCGAAGTTAGTAAAGGGTGAGCTGGGCAAATAGCCTCTTCCTGCTTATTCATCACATATCAAAACGTTACAAGCACAACTTACAAGCTATTTAAAAACTCTGCAAACATGATATGACACAAACTGTTGGCTTTCTTGCTCGGCGAACAAAGGTGTGGTCATTTTTAAAGTTTAGTTCCTCTTTGCAGTTTCGTTCTCGGGAATGCAATTGCGGCATAGAAAGTTTATAAAATAAAACTGACTGAACCGCATTTCTTTTACCGGTTTTGACAGAAAGTTGACGAAAAATTGCAAAAAATGGGTGATAAATGAAATTCTTTGAACTTCGGTGCATTTTTTGTATTTGTTGTTTATGTTGGCGGAAAATATGCATTAGACCGTGACGGTTGTAACCAGCCATCCGTGACCAATAATAACAACAAGGAAATGTATTTTGCTTAAATTTCTATTTGATTGGAATTTTTAAGTATCATATTTTGTTGAAATATAAAATTACAAACCAAGTACAAATAGTTGTTGTATGACGAATTTAACATGTTCCTATGTAAGATGAACATATGTAATATTTCTATATTTATTTTAGCTGTTAATATTTTAAACCAGGGGTTCTTAAACTGGGGTCCATGGACCCCTTGGGAGTCCGTGAACTAGTTTTAGAGGGTACATGAAGGCCTAATTGAAATATTAGTGTATATTTAAGAAGTTTCCATTTTTTCAAAGAAAACAGTTTAATCAATAATAAAACAGATTTGCACTGTATGTATTTAGACTCCATTTCACTTTAACATTTTTGGACCGAAATCAGCAGATTTATTAAGTTTATTTGTATTGTGACGTCAATTTATGACGTCATTTTTGAATTTTTTTCCCTACCGTGGTCCACGCAAGGACAAAAAAAATTTTAGGGGTCCGCGGTGTAGCGAATCAGCGTCTGTATTTGTTATTTACAGCACTGTGTTTGTTGTGCGTGTGCTAAAGTCTGCTAGTCCTTCTGGCGTATTTTCTGTGCGCTGCATCCTGATAGTTAACTGGCCAGTTTTAATCTTCAACGCATTCGCTTTGAATGCAACGTTAGTCGTGTCCTTTCTTCTGCACAACAGTCAACGATGCGCTCCTTACTGGCAACACGTGTTTTTACTGCGCTGTAAGCTCTTTCATTGAAAGCGAGCTATGCTAAATTATGTGAATGTACAATAAATCTATAAGCGACCTGACAGTATGCTCCTTAAATTACAATGACAGCTTGTTTTAGTTTCGATTTAGTGGAGTCAGATAGCACGGTGGTCATGTCTCACCTGTAGAAATATGCAGCGGTAAAAAAAGTTTAAGAACCCATGTTTTAAACGAACACAGAGCTTTTTAAATGTGCCGCGAAAATTTTAGTAATTTTGGAACATAGTCGAATTACAACCAGGTATGCAGGCGACATGTTAGGTTTTTAATGTAAACTATCTATTACCTCTGTTTAAAATAATTTAAGAAAATAGAGGATGTTAATAACAGGCATTGCAGAGATAACTGGTAAATCGCATTTTATTGTTTTCGTTTAGTCAGGGGTGGGCAAACTGCGGCTCGCCAGCATGTTTTTGTGGCTCTTCTAGTCGAATCGTAAAATTCCAAAAAAATTGTAAAGGCAGCTATAAAAGTACCGTTTATGAACGTTTCGTTCTTTTTATTTTCTTTATTTAGGCCAGCATTTCGTTTATGACGTAACATTCGACATAGAATCTTTAGCATCACAAACAATCAAACATCTTGTGCCGAGGAGTTAGTTAACACTAACAGCAAGTCAACGCAATTACATTGCTAAGACAGTAAGTTCAGTTTAGTCTGTATTCTGGTAATGTCATGCAAATACGACGAATCCGTAAGTTTTAACCGTTGTAAAACGTAGATATGAAATGTAAAGTTTGTGTTTTTACCAGGACATTAGTTTTAGGTTGTTGCTGACAACTGGACGCCATGAATTCAACGTATTTCGAATCCAAGAAGAACGACAACATTTTAGTTAAGTTTTTAATTGATTTGAATTGTCGATAATTTATACGAAAGTTTTTTGTTTAGTAGTACAAGAAGTTACTCTACTGTGATGCCCATAACTTGAGTAAGCGCAACTTTATCCAGAAATATCTGAAATTAACGTTTCAAGCGAACCCTGCTACCAAACTGCAAGTATCGGTACTCGTCTGTAAATAGCGGTTCTCGGTAATAATTCCACACCAAAGTAATTTGACAACTATAGCCATGGTTTGCTATTTAACGCACTTTTCCTTTGTAAGTGAATAACAATAACGTGATAAGCATGACCTTCGCATGGGAACACACAATAAGACTTTAAACGCAACAACTTTTCAATGGAATAATCTAAAATACCATAATTTTGATACTAACGAGCTAATACAGCCAAGTACGCATAGTAATATCGCCGACAAAATAAGACATAAATCATCGAAATAACACCAAAAACTGTACGGAGAGGGCATAAAACGATTGGAGGGCACTGATAAGGCGTGGACGTTTAGGCTCCTTAGTTTGAATGGCGACGTTGGGGCGCCGCTTTTTTGCACCAAACTGTTTGTCCCTGTTTGGGGTTACGGGTGAGGACTGGGTGTCGTTAAAATTTGAGTTAAGTTTCAAATTATTAGGGAAATAGTTCTGCAGCTATGGGTGGGGTTTGTGGTTAGATCAGTGGTTCTCAAACTGGAGTCCGTGGTCCTTTTGGGGTCCGCGAGACAATTTTCTGGGACCGCGAAGCACCTAACAAAAAATCGATACGACGCTTCTAAAGAAGAAATTTTTCTGTGCGTTAAAATTTTCAGGCAACTTACTTTTCCAAACCAAGCTGATTAGGTGTTCATCACGTTATTGCAGCTTCGAGTTAAATTGTGCATTGTGACGTCATAGTGTTGCATTGTACTAATGGGAATTACGTTTTTACAGCTGCTGCGTTGCCACTTTGGGCTGTACAGTCACGGTTTTAAAACTGTAAATGATTGCTTTACTGAAATAAAGTGATTCGTTAGAGGTTAACAAAGCCGAGCTGATAGCAAATAAGCAAGTGCACCCGTCCCATTGATACCATTAAAAACAATGTGTTGTTTTGTGTTTATTTGTTTATATTTTCAAGGGACCGTGAGCAAATTAAAAAAAAATTGGTGGACCGTTCCGTAATTTTTTCAAAAAAGTTTGAGAACCACTGGGTTAGATAAAGGGAAATTCAGACAGTATTCTAACCGTTTATGTCTTATTTCGACGGATTGAGCTGTTATTTTAAACCTTATTTTTGTATTAGTCGCATTTTTGTATTTTTTTGAACTTTGTTTTTATTCCGACTTCATGTTTGTCAACTTGCCCGAAGGCATTTATCCAGGAGGCGGTAAGTTGTGTCCGATATTAAGTAAAACTTCATATAAAATCATTGTAATTTTACAAACGGAATGGTAATGTTATGGAAAATAGTGTTGAATATGTATGTTGTAACCGACAATGAAAAATATCGTTTTTTACCTGTGTGTTAACAAAATTCTGCCAAAACGGACAACGATCGTCTAAGCTTGGAAACTTATCTTAGTTAAATTTTTTAAAATATACTTTTATTGGCGTCAGTTAAAATTGACCCTGGGGTAGCAATCAGCGGGACATGGTCAGGGTTTAAATTTATGTACTTTACATCGGTATCGCTTTTATCGGTATCATCGGTAACAAACTAACATTGGCTTTGTGTCTTTGCTTGGAATGCTTGGGCGCTAAATGACCCCAATCTTTGTCCTGGAGGAAAAACGTTTATTAATTTGGTGACTTTTATTGCACGAAACTGGGTTAAATGGCGACCTTCGTTTAAATTAGTGCTTATTAACCTGGGTTTCCTCAAACAGAAGTAAGTTGTCCCAGAAATAACATAGAAAAGCAATAAAAACCATAAATATTTGTTTAAACTCCACTTTTCAGCCTAAGCGTTGTAATTCAACGTTTAAGTTAAAATTCCAAATGTATAAAAAATGTAAATATTCACAGAAAATACTTTTTTACAGAAGATATATTTTTTTAAAAATTATTATCGAAAAATGTAAAGGACAAAAATCCGCCACTGGGTGGGGCTCGCAATTGCATTATAAAAATAACAACTTGGAGTATAAAAGAAAAACAAGCTTGCTTCTGAACTTTAGCATAAACAACTACTAATTTCATCCAAAAAAGAAAAATACTAGAATAAAGGTTTTATAGGCTATAAAAATGTACACATTATAGGCTATAAAATTAAACAGGTTAATTAAAGAAAAAATCAGTTTGGTACAACATTTGAAATAAAACTTTGTTTAAAACGAGATAATAGACAATATAGGTTTATACGTCCACAAAAGATATTATTGATTGCTAATTGCTATTCACGTTTTTCACATCATTGGATGATTAGAAAAATACGACTATACTGATGTCGGCAACAGCTTGGCTCTATGAAGCAAATGAGCACTGGACAGTGGACGCTAAGAACTTTGTGGAGTTAGGCAATCGCGATATTAGGCTCTGCGCCACTTAAACTGCAACAATGCAACCGTAGGGGGAAAAATCATCAGTGTGGAAACAAACGGTCCACTTGTTTTCTTGCGGGTCGTAAACTTCCACCGATTTCTCGGAGCCTCTGTTACGACAAGATGTACAACAACGATATAAACAATTTGTTAAACTTTTGGCAAGCATTATTATTAGAAACAATCAGTTATACTATTAACCGACGAATAATGTTTAGCCAAGTATTAATGCCAAAAACCATTGGTGAAATATATCTAGAAAACATAAACGCCAAGAAAAATGAGTTTCACATCGGGAAATAGAATTGAAGTAAGCTCCAATCTGATCCCAAATACAATTAAGAAGCCATTTAATTATTATTCTAACCTTACTTGTGCTTTTTACGACAACAATGGTAAAAGGGAATTCTTAAAGCAGTTTTTTGTTTGTTTTAATTGCAATTATATCTGTATCCCCGGCGGATAGCAACAACGCCATCATTTTGTTCCCTTTTTAAGAAAATATATATAAAATGGTGGAAACGCAACAATATATCACAAATAAAAACAACAATAAAAAGTATTAATGGCAGGAACATTTGTTTAAATATATCTAGAAAAATAAATAGGAAGAAACATATGTCCAATCGCGATTGCGACCAAATACAAATAAAAAACCACTTAATTATTACCAACTTTACCCCGGTATTTTAATATTAATATTAGGAAGTGGTAAATTCTTGAACCTTCAGTTCTTTGTGTTTTTTTAATTGCAATTATATCTGCGTCTCAGGCGAATAGCAACTTTACTCGCTAAATATAAAGTCATCGTTTTTTTTATCTTATTAAACAAAATTTAAAATTATGGATAAGTAACAAACCATTTTTATGAAATTCAAATACAATTTATTCATGGTGGTTACATTATTTTAATTTCTGAATCCTCACCCGCAAATAACATGTAGCTTTCCTTGCAACACACAAGTTGCATGATATTTCCGTCCAACGTTGGTGGGTCGAACTTGAGTCCACGAGTTGCTTCTGGGGTCGTATCGTTCTATTGTGCTCAGCTTCCCACCTGGTTAAAAAGCACAATTGGTAAAGTATGAACAAACTTCTTCATTTATTTCAACACTTGTTTTGTCGGTTGTTTTCAAAAAGCGATCGGGGAAAGAAGCGATATAACGCAAAAAATTAAATAAAAAAACTTTCTGAATCGCTGAACTTAAAAACATATTTTACAAACATTAATCTACGATGGTCCCTGTTTTCAAAGTATTTTATGTTTGGGTTATATCACTTTTTTGTCGGTTCAAAACTACTGCACGGTTCGAAATGTTTAGATGTCTGTCAACCACAGGTAGAAATTTAAAATGGCGCTTTTCAAACTCATCATATGACAAACAACGTTAAAAATGTATTTTAAAAAATTATCCCAGTGAAGTTTCGCGCTAAAGAGATGTTTTTACAAAGTTTATGGAAATGAAAATGTTTATTTTTTCAACTAATGGCGTCGTCATCGGAAAAATATGTTGTTTATATGATATTTAATTGCATTTTACGCCTTTAATTGAAATCGATGGCTAAAAACTAACCTCAAATAATAAAACATAATATATGTTATCAACATGAGGTAATTAAACTTCCTAACGGTAAAGCAAATTGAACCAACTGTTTTGACCTTGAAAAATACGAAGTTTTAACTTCATCGATTTGAATTTTTGAGCCTAGTAATGACGTTTAATATTCTAATATAATAAAATATCGTCTATCGCTATCGGAATATAATGTCAAGTATCGGACATCCCCAGTTCAAAGTACAAGTTGACCTAATGTGTCGTGATATCTACTTTATACACTGAACAGTTGTTGGCTGGGCACTTGAATGGCGCTGGAACTTAAGTTACGAAAAGCATTTATCGTAACCTGTATACATTCAACAATCGAAAGCAAACTAAGAAGCTTCCAGATAAAGTTTAACTTGGGCGCAATTGTAACAAATCATTCCCTTTAATCGTTTGGTAAAACCGAATCTAACCAATGTAGTTTCTGCAAAAAGGCTACGGAAACGGTATATCACCTGTTTTATTTGTGTCCTGTGAGGTGTTTATTCTGGGAAAACGTGAGCTCGTGGTTAAGTATGAAACAACGAATATCGTGTTTCCCCCCCCCCCCGATCAATTATTCTTCGTAGCCGTGCAAAACATTTGTGAATTGTGTCCTTTTATGTGCAAGGTATGTCATTTATCAATGCAAATATGCCGAAAGTGCCCCGACTATATGTTACGCTTTTTCGCGATGTTACCTTCTAAAAAAGAGGAAATATGGCGATGTACAAAAGTAGATGGTCGTTAGATGCATGAAAGCTCTCCAATAATAATTTGTTTTCCTTGTGCTTTTTTCGCCATTTTATTTATTCATAATAAAACAAATCAAAATATCTGGACACTTGTAGCGCAACATTAAGTTTATCTTTACCTCTTGTGCGTTTTGTTAATTGGGAAACGTTAAGGATTACCGAGAGGGGGTAAACAACCGCCATTACCTAGTGGCCCACGCATAACTTCGTTAATACTTAGTGTGTCGTTATTTTGCAAGTGGACCAACAGTGTTAAAAGCTCCAGGGCCCTTCCATATTCATATTGGGATACTTTTCATTGTGGTTTATGAAGAATTTGCGTAAGTTTAGACTAACCAAATGATTTTAGCGACACTCGTTTCAAAACATTCTAAGTATATTAAATAAGTTCTGTTCAAGATAACGTCGTGTCGTCGTCTCCATTTCGAGTAAACTGTAAGTTAGACAAAAACTTTATTTTCTTCTGTTTAACAAATTTTCTTGACAAATTTTGGACACAAATCATTAAAAGCAGTTAGTTTTGCGCTTGTTTTGCCTAAATAAATATTTACAAGCCTATTGAATGTTCAATCAAGAAGGTAAACAATATAATTACCATTGAAACCGCAAGTTGCGTAAATGTTTCCTTGAAACGCAGCAACTGATAAACCTGATCTAGCTTCATTCATGTGTTGAATTGCTGACCACCGATTATCCGAGAACTTCTCACATGAGTTGAGGCTTGATGAGCCGTTCCATCCACCAACAACAAAAAGTGAACCTGGCAAAACAACAAACAAAAACTCAACACAAAAGTTTAATATTAATAAAGCTTCATTGTTATGGGCAAATTTTGGCATTTTTTTATCAAATGCCCCTTGAGAAAACATAGCAAAATGTTCCAGTTTCGAAAAATACGTAACGGCCTCAAATAGATTGGAGTAGCCAGGACGGGCAAAAAGTGAAGCCCGTATACCAGACAAGTCATATTGTAGGTTTGCATAACACAAAAATAAAATTAGGGATGGTTCTAAATGACATTGAAAAAGGTTTTAAATCATCCTATGGAAACCAATAGCCTTATTTTACACTGACAGATGTCACGTGAACAAACTACCCGGGCAATCTATAACAGATTAACAATCCTTCTTAAGTAGGGTCCGCTTAGCAGTTTAAAGGAAACATTTCGTTAATCAGTGACGTCATAACAAGCGCAGGTGCCTTAAAAATGCTCTTAATTCATTAAACAGTTAAGCCGAGGAACTCACCAAATATTCCAACCTCATAATCATTACATTCAAAGAGTGTTAATCTGTTAAACCCGAGTTGACAAAAATATAATTCAGCTCCTATACGTGACCGCAACAAACACATACTTTTATGTTTACGTTACAATGCTTCTACGATAGAAAGTTGGCAACACTCGCAAACAGCTGATAGCGATGCGAGGTAAAGTCAACTTTCATCCTTACCTTCAAATTCGACCATTGCGTGGCCACATCTCGGTTGCATCAAGTCAAGGCCCTTGCTCCAGGAATTGTTGTCGGGGTCGTAGATGATACAAGTTGATAGAAGCCTGCTTTTGTTATAACCACCGGTGACGTAGATCAAACCTGGGTTCAAAGCAAAATATTTATATTAAACGGAGCTCTAAAACACAAAATATACGCAACAACAACAAAAAACAAGCTCATATATTATACACGGGCAATTGTTCATATTTCGTCATATTCCGATCGAAATGTTGACGTTTTTGAACAGAATACATTTTTTAATACGCGAAAATAAGCACCAAAAACTACACTTTGCCAAAATGGCGGACGTTATAGAATAGTGTTCATTCATAATATATCGGGTTGTAATTATTAGTTCAATTAAAACGGGAGAACCTAAAATTTCCACTCTACCAGCAGACTCCTCAGTTTATAATAAAACTTGGTCAATTTATGAAACTGACATACTTCAAAGAAATGAATATGCAACAAAATCACAGGGTAGGAATGTTAGATACGGAAATGCGTTTCTAAGATAAGTACTCGACCCGGCCGAGTAATGCACTGTGCCGAGTATTCGAGTTTGGAACTTTGTGAAACAGCTTAACTCGGTGTCCGACATATTTTTGCTTGCCCCTGCGCAGAGCTTATGTTCGTATTTTATTTGAGGATTTTTTTCGTGCAAGTAAATTAAATATGAATCCCAACAATTAATGCATGTCCAGTAAATAAATGAACCCAAACACTTTGATTTGTGGGAGGGTGACATTGCTGGTTATCAATAAAAATATGAAGTTATACTTTACGCGACTTCCCACAATATATAAAAACATAAATTACAATTTAAGTCGGAGGTTCCCAAACTGGGCGCCGCGAGACTTTGCCAGGGGCGCCTTAAAATCAGGTGAAAGTTGTTCTATTGCAATGATTTTCAACTTTTTAAACACTTTTCTAATTAAAAAAAACTTGTGGAACACCAAGAGAAATGCAACGGTGTTGAAGTTGCGTTATGACACAGCCTAATAATTACAAGCAATCACAGTTTTTCTGCTTTCCAACTTATTTAAGTGCGATATTCAGGTTTGTTTTGAGAAGCATAACTTTGGTATTTGGGCATAAACTGACAAACGACCAACACGAACACACCTTCTACTGTATTTGTAAGTTAACGCACGATTCTTGTGTTTGAAACAACCAACATCTATATTTTTAACTTTTTTTTTGCTATTGGGTAATAGAACCTCAATATAATCGTATTGTCAATGTCACAATGGTAGGTTTACCTAATTAAAATCAGATGCTCTATTTAGGCCCATTGTGCAAAGCCAATAAGTTTTTGCAGAACAGCAGATAATGTTGCGCCGATTTTTGTGTGGATAGTATCAGTAGGAAGTTAATTAATATACAAGTTAGCCAAACTATCCAAGGTCAAAAGGACAGGGTAGGCACCGTTCTGCATTCAGTAGGGCGCCGTAAGTTTTAATGAGTTTTCAAAGGGCGCCGCCCATAAAAATAAACGATTGCCAACCGCTGGTTTAAGTGGTTTATTTAAATGGGTTTAAATAGGCACGAGCAGCAAGTCCAGGGTTCTGGGTTCAACTTCGAACCCACGGTTTACTTGCAATGCTTGAATCCTCACGACGACGTGAACTTAGAATTCAAAAAGGTTTCCGGTAAATTTCTAGAAATGCCAATTAAATCTTGGGGAAAACAATGTTAATATTAAGCTCGTTTACGCAACAGGTTGTACAAATAAAATGTCTGCGGCGAAACGATTTTTATAATTTTCGAAACTTGCCGTGTGCATTTTAATAGGGACGTATTGCAGACAGCCAAGAGTCGACCAAATAGTGAAACCAGTCTGTAACGTTTCCGTCAATTTTCAATGCCAAAGCGAACGTGCGTATGTTCAACATAGGTTCACTTACTTTTTTAAATAAATAATTTGTTTCTCACCATTTAAAACAGCACAAGCGGCATAACATCGACCTTCTGGCATATCGGCCAAAGTTGTCCAAGTTTGTTCGGTGAGGTCGATCATTTGGCAACTTTTAATGCTTTCATCTTGTCCTCCAAAGATGAAAACCTTGTTCATAAACTTCACCGCGGTCGCGCAAGAAACTGGCAAGATCGGTTGCTGGAAATATACGAACATAAGTTGGGTAAAACGCCACAGTTAGACGTGCATTAAAACAAACACACAATCGGGAAATATCATGTACATCAAATTTCAAGGGCTATAACGAAAGCACGAAATAAGCTGAATAACACAAACTTTGTTAAAACAGGCTTAAATATTTTTGGATAACAAACTACTAGCGGCGACCAAAAGTTTAGTACTGAGATTTATAATCATGTTATAGATTTTTTCGTGTTTTAGATGTTTAACCCAACACATTTGATTTTTTTTTAAATTCCCACAAACTTTCGTCGTCTGCCACATTATAAAGCTACCATGAATTAAGAAAGCCTCGTGAGAAGTCTGGAAGGTATACGACTTTACGTTATCACAATACAGGTTGCTTTACAGGGGCTTTGATTAACGCAATATACAACAACACCCAAATATTGCTACATCTCGATATGCTGTTTGCTGGCGCCCTTATGCTATAAATCACCTAACATAGAAGCGCAGTTGAAAAATACTCAACATTTGTTTGTGCTGTCAGCGTAAGCGGAGCAAAAAACGCGATTGGGCAAAAGTGGCATAGAATTTTACGGTTAATCATATGTACACAATATGTGCAACTTGTTTAACAAATTCCCATTAAGTTTTGTTATCTGCAAATCGTTTTGTTTCGGTCAAAATTTAATAAATCAATTAAATGAAGTTTTTAAAAATAGTTTCAGTTCACTTTGGTTGTTTGTTGTTTTAGTGGAAAGTGAACTTTGTATTTTATAACGTACATTTTTACATATACACAGTAATTATACACCATTATTTACCGGCAATACTTCTTTTTGCTTAGTCACTACATCAATTAGAACACATTGTTTGTTTGAAAATAACCCTCCAACCATCAGAATCTTTGTTGATTCTGCTTAAGAGTAACACAATTCAAATTATAAGTTCAAAAAACACACAAATTAACAGAGAAAGAGAGATTTGTAGCAGTAGGCTACACATCTAAATTAGAGAATAAACAAAAACAATATTTATAGAATTTTAAATATATTTCTTTGGATTTGAAAAATATATAATTAATTATTTTTACTTTATGAAGTCAACACCCGATCCGTTAGAAATCAGTGCATTTCTAAGCAAAAAGGTCTCTGACAATTAGGGCATCCAATGGCACAAAAGTCTAGACTTTTAGACCTTGAGGTCCTGGCAATGCACTAATTTGGACCTTTAGGTAAACTCCCGGCGTAGATAAATTAAAAATATTCATTAAAAGTTCAGAAAAGATAACAAAAAATATTAAAAAGTAAACACATATAAATAAACATAGGACGATTTGCTTTAAAGAAAACTGATTTTTTTACTGGACTTATTTTTCCCATGGAATAAAGTAAATTTCTGCAAATATTAATAAGTTCCCTATATCAGGCAATATGCGTATCTGTTTTAATTCTTTTATGTGCCCAATGTTGCGCTTCGCTTTTTACTAAAAGTTGCGTAAAGGGGAGTGGCCCAAAAGTTTGAGAACCTGAAACGGTGTGTTTAAGTGCTGATGAATAATCCATAGTGGCATGGTTTGTATGCAACCTTGCAGTTTTATTACATAGACAATATACATGTACTTAAATACAGTGTTAGTGGTATTAAATATATATACAGTAGATCAATTAACCTTGAGGTTTAGGTTGGGGTTTTGGGAGAAATTTCCTCATTGCATTCATCACAGCGCGACAGCAAGCAACATTCTCACTAACAAGAATCTAAATAACAAATAACAGTCATCTTACATCTACATTAAATTCCCCTTTACCCGACTCTGGGTAAATGACCTTTCATAAAAACAAAGGTCGGGGCATACAACGAGATACAATACAAATTTTTCTTTTAGAGTTCTTGAAACGCCGCAAATTAATAGTTTATTAGGGTTTGTGTAGCATTATGACCAGATTATTATTAGTCTCCATCTAGGGATGGTTATTAATACCAGATCGGAGCTCATACCTGGTAGGGTACTCGTCCAATACTAGGGTGATATTGCTGCGGGTAACAAAGTAATTTCAGCCTTGGCTTGCGATCAAATGCAATGAATATTACTTTAAAAGGTAAATTCTTTATAAACTAGTAGGTTAACAACTGGAGGTAACTCAACTTTTCATGCAAAGCAAATATGGAAATAAGAATCAGAACAAAGTTTTAAACTTTTTTGATATCATTATTTTGCTCTTTTGTTATAAGAATGATGTTATTTGGTACAGGATCAGATAGCGATACTTTTTGTCTAAAATATCAAGTATCGGAATAAAAGGTCAAGTATCGGACATCCCTTGCTCCATCATATATACTTCCTCTTGAGCGAAAAGCTGAATATTTATTTTAAAAGGTTCCTTTGGGTTTTTCTTTTGGTTTAAGTTATAACACAACAAACAAATTAAAATGTTATAGGTGACTATTTTTTAACACATTGTGTTACAAGATTTATAGTTTGGCATGTTTCATTAAACTTTAGCGAGCACTTAGTTCCGTTTATAATTAAACATTTAGCACTTTTGGGATTTTATGCTAGCGATCCTGGGTCAGTCTATTAACTTGCACCAACCTCATCAATAACAGTGGTCTGCAAGAATTCACCAGAAAGAGTTGAAAGGTCAAGTTGAGAGAAGAGGTTCACAAAATGTTCCCTACGACTGGAAAGTTTGAAGTGAACCCATTGAATAATTCCAGTGAAAACAGACTCTCCTTGTTTCTAAATGATAAGAAAAACACAAACTATAACAGTCAAAATTAGTACAATATTAAATGCTTTGTGTGCTTTAAGTGGATTAAAAATGGGAATTGAGTGCAGGGTTATAATCTAGACAAGTATTAAGGATGTCTGATTGTAACTGAACAGATACTTAAACCATTTCAAAGCATTGGTATTTGCCTCAGTACAAAGGTATTATCAGTTTCAGTCCCAAAACTGGAATGGACCTATATGTAAGTAATGTGACATTGAAATAAAAAAACTTCCACCTGGGAAGTTTCCACCCCAACTTCTTCACTAACTCTCCCCAAACTATAATTTATGTAAGATTATTGCAATTTTATTTTTTCAAAAAAAATCCAAAATGACTTTCCTATTTTTTTTATTCAAAATTTTTATGAGTGGTATGTTAAGAAGAGTTCAAACTAACAAATAGAGAGAAAAATTGCCAAAAACAAAATCACAAAAAAAATAAAAAAAAAGCCAAGAAAAAATTAACAAAAGAGAAAAAATGCTACAAAAAGGGGAATTAATGTACCAGCATGACCATTTATTGCATTTAAAAAAACATAAGGCTTGTTGGAGTTTGTAGTAGATTTGGATTTTTCAGCTTTTTTAGGTAAGTTTGGCTTTTTTTTATTTTGCCATCTGGCAACCCTGAAAATCATTTTGTCCGGGGTTATGCGTTATAAAATACAGCAACCATTCTACCTATACTGCAAACACAAAATGCTTTTGTTTGTGTGATGCTTAGAGATGTTTGTTTCATAATCGCGCGACTTTATAAATACTTAAACCTCAGTTTATTGGAAACGGACTTGTTTTGCAAGCTTTCATCGGGTTATAGCGTTGGCTTATGTTTGCTTTGTGGGATTAAGTGGGTAAATGTTTATCAGTTCGTTCGAGTCTGTTTAATCCAACTATGTGCTGCTGCTCTCTAGGTTGCACCAACCCTGCATGATTCGCATATATTATAAAGTATTGCTCTATATATAAAAACAATATACAAGCAAATAAAACACCCTACAACAAAGTAAACATTTCTTTTTAAAATTGAAACTTATTTTTAGGCATACGATTGATTAACTATGTATAGATTAAATGCGAAGCACTGCGAGTAAAAATCAAACACAAAATTCCCCACAAAAAAATAAACAAATAAAACATTGCTCAGAAGGACATTATTTCATTCGAATCAAGTTATAAACAAACAACTAAAGCATCACACTTGTAGATTGTTGAACACTGGAGTAGCTTGATAAAAATTAATCAACTTTAATCACTAATACAATTATAAGATGATAAAGTAATAACATTATTTTCTTTTCTTTAAAAAAAAAAAATTTCAACTAAGGAAATGAAATATAAAGTTATAATATTTTGTACTTTATTCCAATTGATATTTTTAACTCCAGGGCACCTTCATAATTGATTTTGTCACTAACAAGAATATAAAATGTTACAGTGTGGCTACGAAAAAAAACTTTCCTTTTACAAACACACAAAGGTTTTAAAAAGTCTTGAATATTTAATAAAATATTATTTTAAGAGAGTGATACCTGGTTTGAAATCATATTTTAACCCAACTAGGGTAAGTTTAGGCAAATAAAATGTGATATTTAAGTTACCTTGGTATTTTGATGATTAATTATTGCAGACATAGAGTCAAAATCCAGTTGTTTAAAGTCATCTTGTTGCACAACAGCTTCAAAGTTGTCATGTATCACTTGTTTTGCTCTTTCCTCAATTTCGGTGAGGTGGTATCGCTGGGCATGAGCCAGGATTTCCAAGCAATTATCGACACCCACCATTTGCAAGATGTACTTGGCACAGTTGGATTTAAGAACTATAAAAAACAAAAAGTGTGTTAGAAAATTTAATTAAATAACTGAAATTCCTCATATATACTATTGCTATTAATTATACAGTTGAAATTGTTAAATAGGACATTACATGCTGGAATTAAAAATATTCTGTGAATTTAATTGTTTTTTCAAGTAAAGAAATAATAATTTAAAAACGATTACTATATATATATAAATACATCCGATCTGTGTGTAGTCAGCATCTTCATGTAATTCCAATGCATTCTCATTTGTAATCTGCACATCATTAGTGTAAATGCAATTCAAAAGTCTCTCCAGTTGTTAATCTTTCATTTTAATTTTGATCACAGCAGCATGTTTTTCTTTCATCTAAACAGTAGTACCTGATCGGTTATAAATTAGTGCAGTTTTAAGCAAAAAGCCAACTTTATTGTAGTGTTACGTGCTTGCTGGTTTAGCCTACTGTGTACTTTTTGGCTTTATTTACAGGATTTAAACTAACCCAGATCATATATTTTCACTTTTATTGATCACAAGCTGCTGTCACCCGATCCCTTAGAAATTAGTGCAGTTTTAAGCAAAAAGGTCTACAACAATAAGGGCATCCAAAGGATCAGAAAGTCTGACTTTTAGCTTGTAAACAATGTACTAATTTAAATTAACACATCTGCATAACAAGATTAAGTTTAAAAATACGAGACCCACCCGAACCCAAACGCTAACCTGCACCCTAACTCAAATATTATACGTTGATCTCACATTTTTTTTATCATTTGTGAATTTTCAGCGAATCTTTTTAATTTATCTATGCCGGGACTTTACCTAAAGGTCCAATTAGTGCATTGCTAAAAGTCAAACTTTTTTGCCCTTGGATGCTCTAACTGTCGTAGACCTAACTGTCGTAGACCTAATATATGATCTGGGTTAGTTTATTATTCAGCTTAAACATTAAAAAGACATTTTTTTAAATTTATTAATCAAACCAAATATTTGCATACGTTTTCGGCAAGTGCTTATGTTAACAAACAAATAATCAAATTGGTTGATTTGTTTATCTTGAAAGTGCAAGAAAGTATGAATCAATTGACACACAACATACAATGCATTACATAGTTTTCCTTTATTAACTAACCTCGATTCTGAAAAGGTTTCTAAAGAACTCTGACGTAAGGCCAAGCACAACTCTATGAACTGCAAAACATTTGGTTTCCGCCTTAAGGGTTGCATCACAAAATTGCTTTTCAAACTTGCGATCACTAAAAATAGAAATTCAAGAAGGCGATTTGAATAGGTTGCAGAAACGTTGGTTAACAAAAACAATTACCATGGAAGCTGTTTTTGTTTTGTAAAGTGATTCTACATATTTGTCATTTAGCCCCCCCTTATGATAGCCTAGACAGCCAAGAAATTGTTCAATTCTAGACAGAAATATTTTGAATAAACCGAATAGCTTTTCATAGAACAAGTTTTAAATTAAATTGAGGCAAGTCACGGAAAAGTTATGTTTTGCAAAGTTTTTGCCATACATTGGACTTTAAATTCATAATATACACCAGAGGCAACTTGGGAGATTCAGTGTTTAATGGTTTGGTTCACAACAATTACAGTGATAAGGTATTAAAAGGTTGAAACGGCGTCAGTTTAAAGTATTTGCGGCCATACGTTTATTGCAATTGCATATAAGTTTGTTTGAGAACAGCACTCCGCTTAAGGTATGTAAATTAGATGTCACAAACAGGCAACGGTTAGCATTGATACCACCCTAGTATCGGACGAGTACCACTACTAGCATCATATATGGCAGTGGTTCTCAACCGCGGGTCCACGGATCGGTGCCGGTCTGCGTCAATTTTCCTGTCGAAATGTACAATTTTATATCTCAGTTGCAAAATTCATGATGTTAAAGGGTTATCCATCAAATTTAGAACTCCTCCAGGTCCGTAGTTTGCAGCATTGTGACAGAATATAGAGTTAATAATAACTTTGGACTTCTTTGTACGTCACAATGCTGCAAGTGTTTTGCCTCACTGTTTAAAAGTAGGCCACCTGTTTCAGTCTTAAACTTTTAAACCAGTTGTATGTGAAATCTAAGAAGTGTTTCAGTTGCATTTTGTTGCGTTATTAAATTTTGGGTTGATTTTGATTTTTAAAGGTCCACCGGTCCACAAAACTTGTTTTGAAATTTTACCGGTCCATATGCTAAAAAGGTTGAGAACCACTGATATAGGGTATTTTATTGAGATGTCACAATAGCTATCATGATTAATTCAATTACCTGTTAAGCAGTTCCAATATATCAGGTTTTTCTGTGAAATCTTCTTGAAATGTGGTCGAGACATCTGCTGTTGCCATGTTGAAGTGTGGAAAACTTAACAGGACAGTAATACATTAGTTAAATGACTACTATTGCAGGTATAAGTACATAAAGTTAATAATAAATCAGAGGTCCCGCACCACATCTCAGTATAGGTTATAAAAATGGCAACTGAAATAATAACAGCAAACCAAGCGCTATACAATTACTGCATCATTTCGTTTTACTCTTTTCAATGTTTAAAAATAAGTCATAACACCAATACCTATGACTAGAAACCCTAATAAATGTTCTGATTATCCACCAATATTCAAAATATTTAAATGAAATAGTAGTATACAACAAATAATAAGTTGTCTGAAAAAATAGCACATTCAATTTGGGATTTGCTAAAAACATTCTACAGATCACCTCATAGCCGACTTTCACAAGAATATCACTTCAACATATTCAGAGACTTATCAAAAGCTTTTGACACAATAAACCATCAAATTGTGGGACACAAATTACATAGTTATGGCTTTCAAGTGGACTTGAAACGGCTAACAATGCCCGAAAGTTAACCGATATATGTAAAAGACCTAGCAGAAATGAATCTCTTGTTTCAAGCACATAAACAAATAACAGAACCACAAACAAAAATAAAAATTGAAACAAGACATGCAGAAATATGGATAAATGCACAAAGGAAGTACGCAGTGTAAAATTCTTTGTGTAATAACTCTGGAAGTAAACAAGATATCAATCAGAAATTTCTACACATTACTCAAATCTCAAAGCAACCTAAGTTAGCTTTTTTTTTAAAAACATTAAAATATATATACAGTCATATATCGGCCTTAAAATTAAAATGTACTCAAAGTGACTTGGTAATAAATGCAGCCAATTTTATCAATGAATTACAGCAAAACCAATTACATGATGTTTCACTATACATGACAACCTGATTCACAAGAGTTTTTAATTATTATAGCAACAAACATAATTACTAACGTTACTAAATATATCAGAATTTATAAAGATTAAAAATTAACTTGGAAAAATACATATCATCCAAAATAGCCCTCAATAAAGGGTTAGGCATATTAGTAAAAATAAAGAAATACGTTAATCAACCTACTTTTCTAACATTATATTATACATTGATTTATCATTAACTTTAATATTGCATAATCAGTTGGAGGAATATATACAACAAACCTTAATCATATCCAAGCACTACACTCCCGGGAAACGGGATTGAAAAATGAAACTTCTCGGGAATCCCAGGAATCCTGCTGAAAAAATTATACCTAAAATTACGTCATTGAGACGTTTGAAATTATTTTGTATTAGCTCCAAACATTTAATTAAGCTCATTTATGTTCTGTAGTATTGCTTCTGAAATCTTACAAGACCTTCTCGTATTGAAGTCAGGACCCTTATTTGTTTTAATTTAAAAAAAGCGCATGCATGGCGCATTTTATTGGTAGAATAATTTTTTTTCCGCTAGTGTTACGACTTTACTAGTAATTCTAGAAAATTACCTAGGCCTCCTGTAAAGTCGCTGTGAGTTCTTATTTTCGGGCAATAAATAACCTACCAAAGAGAACTTATATTAAAGACCACAACAAGGAAACCCAATGTACAGATGTATTGGTTGCAAGAGTAGAATATTACCACACCACAAACAATAATGACACTTAGACACACACAATTACTTACAAAAGCGACAGACAGAGCAAAATGAAACTTAAAGTTTTACTCGCTAATTTCACAAGGCTACACCCAGACGTCTCTCCCCGCTGTAGGCGGTGAGCCGCTCGTAATATACGCTTAAACAAAACTCCTTTTCACGAGAACCGACGCGCTCCCGGAAACCCCAGGCCTGCCTTACAGGGCGGCCGTTTCGTGGAAAGATAACATTGGGCGGACCTTTTAGTGAGAAGTTAAACCGCGCCAGAAAACAAGCGATAAATAATCGTGAGATTTGCAGAAATGTTTGGAGACAGGAAAAAACATGTCCAAAGTCCAATTAACGGCGAACACCACAGCGCACAAGAATATTACGTTAATATACAATTAATTATACATGTCTCGAAATGCGAAAACCTAATTCCTAGCCCTACATTTAAGAACAAAGGCGCAAAATTAATAATGAATGTTAGAATTTACAGTCGGCGTAATTAGCAACCGGTGATAATTTTGTAGTGCTAATTAAGCACGTAACATTCCTCCCTCCTTAAAATTAAGCACGTAACAGCTAGTAAGCGCAAATAATGCAACATGCAATGACGTTAACATGGTTAGTACTATTTTTCGTGCTTCTTTACTTCTGCACGTAGAAATTTATGCAAAAAAGCAGAAATACCACTAACCATATAACACACATTATTTGGGTTAGGGTGCGTGCTAGCGTTCGGGTGAGGGTGGGTCAAGTGTTATTATATTTATTATTAATAATACCACCTGACCCACCCTCATTCAAACGCTAACGCGCATCCCAACCCAAATAATGTGCGTTATTGTATGCGGTATTTGTAGACCGTCTTTTTGCATAACTTTCTACGTGCAAAAGTGAAGTAGCACCCTATTTTTTTCTTTTTATTTGTCAAAAACGACAATTTTTTTTAAGTTTTGCAATGTTGCCGAATACCAGGGATTATAAAAAAATCCCGGGATTCGGGATTGTTATTTTGCGGGAAATCCCGGGAATTTCCCGTCGAAACATTCCTGGAGAGGAACCCTACCTCAAACCTCTATACAATGGACTCGCCAAACCCACACGAGATGGACGAATTATAAATTTTTAAGTCTTTGTATAATTATGAACAACAAGTCTTACCTTTAGTTTTCAAGTCCTATTTTTGTCAACTCCAAACATCCACGGTCATAATATAAGGCAAAATAAATCAAAAAACGATTCCCGAATTTAAACTGATGCAGGAAAAAGAAGCCTAAAATTTCTTGTACATCTATGGAAGCTCATACCCAACAGACAACAAGGCCAAACAAATACCTACAGAAAATTTGTTTCCTATAGAAAATATGACTTTTCGGTAAAACATTAAAAAAAAATCATTAAGAATGCGAACACGTGTGTTGTCATGGCACCCTGCGCACATGCTAGGGGAAAAAATCCTATGCGACAACACAAGATTCACTTAATATTATTTTTCTTTTCTCTTTTTGTTATAATTATTGTTGTTTTTCGATAAAAACAACTCCTTGTTTCCTTATCCAAGAAGTGTTAAGTTGTCCCAGATATCAAATAAAACGTCATAAATATCATTGCTATTTTCACAAATAAATTGGTAAGGTCATAGGAAATAGTGTTGAATATTTATAAAAGCGCAAATCATAACCGGACTGTGCAAATAATGCTTAAGCTGCTTTTATTCAAAAGTAAGTTGTCCCAGGTAAAACATACAAAGGCAATAAAATCGTAAACGTTTTTTTTAACTTTGAACTCCACTTTTCAGCCTTTGTAGTGGATTCTTTGGAACTCTGTGACCCCGTCAACTCTGTCCATTCTATGAACAGCCTGCCGGCTGAATCGCTCATGCTGTCACTTTAATTTCCCGTCGCGTATTGTAATTTTGTTGGTCGTATGGCCGATTTCCTAAGTCGCGTTTTGTGTCGCGTTTTCTAACGAATTGGTAATTACTCACATCTGTCCGATGTAGGCTATATAAGAAATGTTGTAAATCGTTAATTTAGCAGTTCCATTGTTCACTTAGCTGGAGTCAGATCGCTACGTACCGTACACGGAGGTAATTTATTGTATGTATCGTAAGTACCTGTGTAAGTACTGTTTGTCGTTTGTTTAATTGCAATAAATATCCTATCATTGTGCTTAAAACCCACAACTTTAAGCGTTGGAATTCAACTTGTAAGTTAAAATTCCAGCTATAGATTTTTAGATAGATTTTATTTTTTTTTGGAAACGAAACAACTAAAACTCAGTACGAAGTAACAAAGAAAACTACAGTTGTTTGTTCCAGGATGCAGCGAAAGACCGTAAGGTACATCGAATGAACTGCACCCTGTTTGTATAAATGTATAGGCCTATAGACAACAGTGGCCGGCAACCGCTGGTCCGCGGACCGGTGCCGGGCCGCAAGGAGTTTGTTACCGGTCCGTAGATGGGTTGCCACTTGTCAGAATAAAATTTTGATTTAAACCCGAGAAGTAAAAAATCTGGAAAAAAGTCAATTACAATTATGATGTATTTTTATATTCCAAACACATTACCTTCCGTTTAAATGTATAGTAGCCACTTCGTCATATTGTGTTTACACAGAGAATTTTTGTTTTTAATCGATGTGTCGTAACGGAAAATTTTCAGTAAAAATCTATGGCCTAAATTCTTTGCAACCACATTGTAATGTTTGCGTTACTCCTTGCAGCCAATGTGCAAACGATAAGCGGAAAGTTTTCGGTAAAATTCCGTTACGTAGATTTCTTGCAACCACATTGTAATGTTTGCGATATCCTTGCAGCGAATTTGCAAAAATTCAAATTGCTGACACCAATTTTTATGCGTCAAGGCATTTATATCCGTTTAATGTGAGCGCTTTGTTTTGAAATTCGCCTTATTGTCAACAACGCGGTATTTTTTAGAATCGAACGCCAGTTACGTCACAATGTAGATCGAAGCGCTTTTGTTCAAGCCATATTGGGACAAAAATATTATTTCCGTCTATAAGAGTCGAGAGAAAAAGGTTTAGACCACGCCTTGTTGTCACGTGATTTATTATTGAAAATCGTAAGAATATCTACGTCAATATTTCCTGTGCATTTTAGAAATCTTTTTCGCCAATAAGTATAGTCGCACAATCGAATAAATCAACCAGTATCACCCAGTACTGCCTAATGCAGAGGAGGCTTTTACAGCTTTTACTAAGACAGCAAAATTGACTGTTCATGTATCTGAACTAAAGGAAAGAATTGGACCTGAATGGCCTCACGAAGACAGGCCATCTCAAATCTTGTAGGAGTGTGGTCGATTCATCTTGGCAATTATATAAATGAAGACTCATTAATCGGACCCACAACCCCCACAAATTGATGTCGCGAGTGCCGAACGAAGCTCAAGTAAAAGTTGGACCTCAAATCGAACAAATACTTTGCAATCGACGACGCGGACCACTTGCAAACTGCTTTCCCAAGAAGCCGGACGACGAACTCTATTTTCACGCATATGTACAAAAAAAGATGTGCCTTCCAGCTACAAGCGACCGCCTAAAAACTGTCATGTTTGGAACTTGCAAGAAGCCAGCCTTAGAAGAAAATAATCTCATCGAAAGATACGTGAAGAGACGCTCCATAGCGTCAGCAAAGCATTTGCTTGGAATTCGAAACACGAAATACAAACAAGCGTTGCCGATAAAGACATCACCACCGTTTGGAATCATGGAAAACGCAATTGCACATGGATTTCACTATAACTGCGATTCTGCCTAGTTTATCAGGTGAAAAATCTATTATACTTTTAAAATAAAAACAAAATTATATATATAATAAGTAAAAATATCGACTGAAAGGTCTGTAAATTGTTTTAATGCGACTTTTTATTAAACCATTATGTATCGCATTTCGCAAATTATGTATAGTCTATATCTATGAAGTCTAAGCTTAAACGTCGATCGCACGATATTTTGATAAATGTTAAAGGAGCTTAATTTTTGTGCTTGGAGCTCAATAGTTTGAAATCAACGCGTTAAACTTGTGAATCATGATTTAATTTTGCTGTGCACGAAATAATTTTGTGTTAAATTTCCGAATTCTTTTAAACATTTGGTACGTTTTTGGGTTTTAGTTTAGGGAACTCTCGTCATACGCAGCCGCGTTTAGTTAGGTAGTTAAAAAACAAACACGAGTCTAAATACCTCGAAGAAAAGCATAATGATTTTTCCACACGCGAAATATATGCTTCAAAATCGTGTAAGTCTATAAACGCGAATTAGGGATAAGCCCATTACCTGCCTTTGTTAAAATTAATAGTGAAAAAGCAGCAATTTCAAAGCGTATTTTCTTGTGATGCGTCGTTATTTTAAAACTTACATTGAACGAATGTGCAAACTAAAAAAAATGCAAATTTTTAAGGAAATGTTGCTCAATGTTAAAAATCAATAGAATTTAAAATTGTATTGAATTGCAAAAGATGTGTAACGTGAGTAAATATATATTCCAGTAATTAATTGTCTCAAACTTTAAGTGTAACCTGTAGCGCCTATATATATATATAAGTATAGAAAATATGTATGTCTAAAAAATGAAAAAAATGTTCCAGACATTCGAACACACATCTGCCGAAAAATATTTCGCATTTTTCAGAATACAAAAGCACGTTGGACAGCGAAAGGTCACAGCACAGCGCAGCGCACAATGAATGGCTTTCCGGTGACGTCAAAATTACAACGCACCAAACAGGGAGTTTCCCCTGCTGCCGCACAGATCGCCTGAAAAGCTCAATCCACAGCAATGCAATGGTGTGTCAAGCACACAACAATTTCGAGCAACTCAGCGAACGCTGACATCAAAGTCCTCGGTTGCTAATTCAGGCACCAAAAAGAAAACTTTCTCGAGGAATCAGGAATCTGACTAAAACAATTGCGCAAATGCGTTATGTGATCGAACAATTTTCGCGTCCACGTGTCCACACACATTTCACAAACAAATAACCAGCTTTTGATATGTAAGCTGTTCCAAAATCTAGCGTGGGAATATTTGTAGAAGCCACTTCGTCATATTGTGTTTACACAGAGAATTTTTGTTTTTAATCGATGTATCGTAACGGAAAATTTTCAGTAAAAATCTATGGCCTAAATTCTTTGCAACCACATTGTAATGTTTGCGATATCTTTGCAGCGAATTTGCAAAAATTCAAATTGCTGACACCAATTTTTATGGGTCAAGGCATTTATATCCGTTTAATGTGAGCGCTTTGTTTTGAAATTCGCCTTATTGTCAACAATGCGGTATTTTTTAGAATCGAACGCCAGTTACGTCGCAATGTAGATCGAAGCGCTTTTGTTCAAGCCATATTGGGACAAAAATATTATTTCCGTCTATAAGAGTCGAGAGAAAAAGGTTTAGACCACGCCTTGTTGTCACGTGATTTATTATTGAAAATCGTAAGAATATCTACGTCAATGTTTCCTGTGCATTTTAGAAATATTTTCGCCAATAAGTATAGTCGCACAATCGAATAAAAACCAGTATCAACCAGTATCACCCAGTACTGCCTAGTGCAGAGAGGCTTTTACAGCTTTTACTAAGACAGCAAAATTGACTGTTCATGTATCTGAACTAAAGGAAGAATTGGACCTGAATGGCCTCACGAAGACAGGCCATCTCAAATCTTGTAGGAGTGTGGTCGATTCATCTTGGCAATTATATAAATGAAGACTCATTAATCTGACCCGCACCCCCACAGTTTCCAAAACACGTATGCATTATAATTAGTTTTAGCAAGTTTCAGCCTCTATATTTTTAGCTTAAGGCTCGATAAAAATGACGGAAAAACAAGCCTAAAAGATTTTTTCTTTGGCTCGCACTTTTTTATATTTTTTTAAGTTTTGGTATTACGTAACTATATAAATTGTCGTGTAAAGCCTGGTTAAAAATCGGATCTAAAATACATTATTATACAAAGTGTGACTTTTTTAAATAGGTTTTAAATATCCTATTTTTGACAAGCTGGCTATAATGATATTCAAGTGTAATTTAATGGTAGGCTATGATACAAGTTAGTGTAATTTAATGGTAGGCTATGATGCAAGTTAGTGTAATTTAAGAAAAACGTAAAGGGGTATAAGTTTTACTGAAATGAGCCGTGGGCTAGGTTAAATTGCTTGGCTGCCAGATGCCTCCCGCAGGTTTCAGTAAGTTCAATAATTCATAGATGGAAGCATCTTACATTAAAAAAAAGTTGTAATATATTTTCTTTATTGAAGATTTTTTGTTTTCTAAGGTCGGTTCGCAACAAAATTTCAGTTTTAAACCGGTCCGCAGTGCAAAAAAAGGTTGCCGATCCCTGATATAGACCACTCGTACACATTTCTATAACTTTTGAAATATCATAAGAACAGTGAGACGAAACCAATGCCGCTTTGAAAACTGAACAAAGAAGAATTTAGAAGGTATCGCGGGGTTGAAGTGTTTCAATTTAACACGCAAGTTACATTTCTTTAATCGAGCATCTTGAACAACAAAGCGCCAAGCTTATGTCAAGCGCAAACCCTCATGTAACAAGTCGAATAAAGTGAAGGAAAATTAATCGGTTTGAAAAAGGGTTAGGTTTTTGAAAGTTTCGTGAAACTTTATTTTATAAATGTCGTCGACGAATAACAAAAAAATCAAAATGTCGAAAAGAAGAAAAATACAAATTTTTACAAAAGATTTTGTCTAAAAGATGATAAATATAATTTTTTACAGAAGATTGTATTTTTGTAAAACGAATATTATTAGAAAAATATAAAGGACAAAAAATCCGCCACTGGGTGGGGCTCGCAACTTGCATCATACAAATAACAACTTTAAATAAAAACAAAAACAAGCTTGCTTCTGAACTTTAGCATAAATAACTAGTTTCTTCAAAAAAAGAAAAATAACAAACTTAAGGTGTACAGTACACATTAAGTTATATAATATTGTACAGGTTATGTAAAAATACCCAGTTTTGTAGTAACTTTTGAAAAAACTTTAAAAACGAGATAAATAGGCAATGTCGTCCACATTTAATGATTAACGTCATTAGAAAATTGGAAAAAAAAGACACCTTTAATGAGAGCTTTAAGACAGCCTAAATGTTAACATACGACTTGAATATGTGAAGCAAACGCTAAAAAACTTTGTGGAATTAGGCAAAGGCAATAAAAGGCTCTGCGCCATTTAAACTGCAACAATACAACCGTAGTCGGCAAACTCATCAGTGTGGAAACAAACGGTCCACTTGTTTTCTTGCGGGTCGTAAACTTCCACCGATTTTTCGTCGTATCTGTGACAAGATGTACAACAACGATATAAACAATTTGTTAAACTTTGGCAAGCATTATTATTAGAAACAATCAGTGACAATCTTAACCGACAAATATTGTTTAGCCAAGTATTAATGCCAAAAACCATAGGTTAAATATATCTAGAAAACATAAACGCCAAGAAAAATGGGTTTCACATCGGGAAAATAGAATTGAAGTAAGCTCCAATCTGAGCCCAAATACAATTAAGAAGCCATTTAATTATTACTCTTACCTTACTTGTGCTTTTTATGACAACAATGGTAAAAGTGAATTCTTAAAGCAGTTTTTTGTTTGTTTTAATTGCAATTATATCTGTGTCTCGGGCGAATAGCAACAAAGCCATCATTTTGTTCCCTTTTTAAGAAAATATATATAAAATGGTGGAAACGCAATAATAAATCACAAATAAAAACAACAATAAAAAAGTATTTATGGCAGGAACAATCGTTCAAATATACATAGAAAACGTAAAATAGGAAGAAAACATGTTACCAATCGCGATTGCGACCAAATACAAATAAGAAACCATTTAATTATTACCTTACCCCCGTATTTTAATATTAATATTAGCAACTAGCAAATTGTCGGAACTTTAGATTTTTTTTGTTTTTTAGTTGCAATTATATCTGCGTCTCAGCCGAATAGCAACTTTACTCGCTAAATATAAAGCCATCATTTAGTAATCTTATCAAGAAAATATATAAAATAAAATTACGAAAAGCAACAATAAATCCCACTACAGTTCACCGATTTGATTAATATTTGTAGTTTTTATTCGCGGTGGTTAGATTATTTTAATTTCGGAATCCTCACCCGCAAATAACATGGAGCTTTCCTTGCAACACACAAGTTGCATGGCAGGACCGTCCAACGTTGGTGGGTCGAACTCGAGTCCACGAGTTGCTTCTGGGGTCGTATCGTTCTACTGTGCTTAGTAGCTCCCCACCTGGTTGAAAAGCACAATTGGTAAAGTATGGACAAACTTATTATTTTATTTCACCACTTGTTTTGTCGTTTTTTTTTCAAAAAGCAATCGGGGAAAGAGGCGATATAACGCTAAAAATTAAAACAAACCTTCGGAATTGATCAACTTGAAAAACATATTTTTACAAGTTTAACTTAACCTACGATGTTCCCTTATGACAAAGTTATTTAACGTTTATTTTTTCAGCTAATGGCAACGTCATCGGCAAAATATGTGGTTTATATGATATTTAACTTTATTTTACTTCTTTGGATGTTATCATTGGACAACAAAATAAAAAAAAAATAAATAAAAAAATTAAACAATAAAACATTATATACGTAACAACATGGGGTAACTAAACTTCTTAAGACTAAAGCAAATTGTGCCAACTGTTTTTAACTTGGAAAATTACCTATGGAAGTTTTAATTTCATCGATTTGAATGTTTGAGCATAGTAATGACGTTTATATTCTAATATAATAAAATATCGTCTATCGCTATCGGAATATAATGTCAAGTAGCGGACATCCCCAGTTCAGAGTACAAGTTGACCTAATGTGTCGTGATATCTACTTTATACACTGAACAGTTGTTAGCTGGGCACTTGAATGGCGCTGGAACTTAAGTTACGGAAAGCATTTATCGTAACCTGTATACATTCAACAATCGAAAGCAAACTAAGAAGTTTCCAGATAAAGTTTAATTTGGGCACAATTGTAACAAATGATTTCCTTTATTGGTTTGGTAAAACCGAATCTAACCAATGTACTTTCTGCAAAAAGGCTACGGAAACGGTATATCACCTGTTTTATTTGTGTCCTGTGACGTGTTTATTCTGGGAAAACGTGAGCTCGTGGTTAAGTATGAAACAACGAATATCGTGTTTTTTCCCCCCGATCAATTATTCTTTGTAGCCGTGCAAAACATTTGTGAATTGTGTCCTTTTATGTGCAACGCCATTTATCAGCGTAAATATGCCGAAAGTGCCCCAACTATATGTTACGCTTTTTCGCGATGTTACCTTCTGAAAAAGAGGAAATATGGCGATGCACAAAAGTAGATGGTCGTTAGATGCATGAAAGCTCTCCAATAATAATTTGTTTTCCTTGTGCTTTTTTCGCCATTTTATTTATTAATAATAAAAAAAATAAAAATATCTGGACACTTGTTACGCAACATTAAGTTTATCTTTACCTCTTGTGCGTTTTGTTAATTGGGAAACGTTAAGGATTACCGAGAGGGTGTAAACAACCGCCATTACCTAGTGGCCCACGCATAACTTCGTTAATACTTAGTGTGTCGTTATTTTGCAAGTGGACCCAAAATGTTAAAAGCTCCAGGGCCCTTCCATATTTATATTGGGATACTTTTAATTGTGGTTTATGAAGAATTTGCGTAAGTTTAGACTAACCAAATGATTTTAGCGACATTCGTTTCAAAACATTCTAAGTATATTAAATAAATTATGTTCAAGATAACGTCGTGAACTGTAAGTTAAACAAAAACTTTATTTTCTTCTGTTTTACAATTTTTCTTAGTAAATTTTAGACACAAATCATTAAAAGCAGTTAGTTTTGCGCTTGTTTTGCTTAAATAAATATTTAAGAGCCTATTGAATGTAAAGAATGTAAACAATACAATTACCATTGGAACCGCAAGTTGCGTAAATGTTTCCTTGAAACGCAGCAACTGATAAAGTTGATCTAGCTTCATTCATGTGTTGAATTGCTGACCACCGATTATCCGAGAACTTCTCACATGAGTTGAGGCTTGATGAGCCGTTATGTCCACCAATAACATAAAGTGAACCTGGCAAAACAACAAACAAAAACTCAACACAAAACTTTAATATTAATATAGCTTCACTGTTATGGGCAAATTTTGGCATTTTTTTATGAAATGCCCCTTGAGAAAACATAGCAAAATGTTTCACTTTCGAAAAAATACGTAACGGCCTCAAATAGATTAGAGTAGCCAGGACGGGCAAAAAGTGAAGCCCGTATACCAGACAAGTCATATTGTAGGTTTACATAACACAAAAATAAAATTAGGGATGGTTATAAATGGCATTGAAAAAGGTTTTAAATCATCCTACTGAGACAATAACCTTATTATTTTACACTGACAGATGTCACGTAAATAAACAACCCTAGTAATCTATATCAGATTAACAATCCTTCTTAAGTAGGGTCCGCCTAGCAGTTTAAGGGAAACATTTCGTTAATCAGTGACGTCATAACAAGCGCAGTTGCCTTAAAAATGCTCTTAATTCGTTAAACCGTTAAGTTGAGTAACTCACCAAATATTGCAACCCCATAATCATAATATCGAGAGTATTAATCTTTTAAATCCGATTCGACAAAAATATAATTTAGCTCCTACACGTGACCGCAACAAACACATACTTTTATGTTTACGTTACAATGCTTATACGATAGAAAGTTGGCAACACTCGCAAACAGCTGATAGCGATGCGAGGTAAAGTCAACTTTCATCCTTACCTTCAAATTCGACCATTGCGTGGCGACATCTCGGTTGCATCAAGTCAAGGCCCTTGCTCCAGGAATTGTTGTCGGGGTCGTAGATGATACAAGTTGATAGAAGCCTGTGGTTTTTATCACGACCACCGGTGACGTAGATCAAACCTGGGTTCAAAGCAAAATATTTATATTAAACGAAGCTCTAAACACAAAATATGCGCAACAACAAAAAACAAGCTCATATATTATACTAGGGCAATTGTTCATATTTCGTCATATTCCGATCGAAATGTTGACGTTTTTGAAAAGAATACATTTTTTAATACGCGAAAATGAGCACCAAAAACTACACATTTGCCAAAATGGCGGACGTTATAGAATAGTGTTCATTCATAAGATATCGAGTTGTATTATTAGTTCTATTAAAACAGGAGAACCTAAAATTTCCACTTTATCAGCAGTCTCCTCAGTTTATAATAAAACATTGTCATTTTATGAAAGTGACATATTTCAAAGAAAATTAATATGCAACAAAATCACAGGGTAGGAATGTTAGATACGGAAATGCGATTCTAAAATAAGTACTCGACCCGGCCGAGTAATGCACTGTGCCGAGTATTCGAGTTTGAAACTTTGTGAAACCACTTAGCTCGGTGACCGACATATTTTTGTTTGCCCCGGCGCAGAGTTTATGTTCGTAATTTATTTGAGGAATTTTGTTCGTGCAAGTAAATTAAATATGAATCCCAACAATTAATGCATGTCCAGTAAACAAATGAACCCAACTACTTTGATTTGTGGGAGGGTGACATTGCTGGTTAATCAATAAAAATATGAAGTTCTACTTTACGCGACTTCCCACAATCTATAAAAACATAAATTACATTTTAAGTCAGAGGTTTCCAAACTGGGCGCCGCGAGACTTTGCCAGGGGCGCCTTAAAATCAGGTGAAAGTTGTTCTATTGCAATGATTTTCAACTTTTTAAACACATTTCCAAATAAATAAACTTGTGGAACACCAAAAGAAATGAAACGGTATTGAAGTTACGTTACGGTACAGCCTAATAATTACAAGCAATCATAGTTTCTCTGCTTTCTAACCTATTTTATTGTGGTATTTGAGGTTGTTTTGAAGTGCATAACTTCAGTACTAGGGCATAAACTGACAAACGACCAACACGAACACACATTCTACTGTATTTGTAAGTTAACGCACGATTCTTATGTTTAAAACTACAAACATATATTTTTTTATTTTTTTATTGGCTATTGGGTAATAGAACCTAAATATAATGGCATTGTCAATGTCACAATGGTAGGCTTACTCAATTAAAATCAGATGTGTTATTTAGGCCCATTGTGCAAAGCAAATAAGTTTTTGTAGAGCAGCAGAAGGTAATTAAAAAACTAGTTAGCCTATACAAGGTCAAAAGGACATAGTAGTAGGGCACCATTTTGCATTCATAACGGCGTCGCGAGTTTAGTTAAGTTTTCAAAGGTCGCTGCCAACAAAAAGTTTGGGAACCGCTGGTTTAAGAGGTTCATTTAAAATGAGTTTAAAAATGTTTAAATAGGCACGAGCAGCATGTCCGGGGTTCTGAGTTCAACTTCGAACCCACGGTTTACTTGCAATGCTTCAATCCTCACGACGACGTAAAGTTAGAATTTCAAAAGGTTTCCGGTAACTTCCCAAAGCTGCCAATTAAATCTTGGGGAAAACAATGTTCATATTAAGCTCGTTTACGCAACAAGTTGTACAAATAAAATGTCTGCGGCGAAACGATTTTTTAAATTTTTAAAACTTGCAGTGTGCATTTTAATACGGACTTATTGCGCGGACAGCGAAGATTCGACTAAATAGTGAAACTAGTCTGTAACATTTCCGTCAATTTTCAATGCCAAAGCGAACGTACGTATGTTCAAGATAGGTTCAATCAATAATTTGTTTCTCACCATTTAAAACAGCACAAGCGGCAAAATATCGACCTTCTGGCATATCGGCCAAAGTTGTCCAAGTTCGATTGTTGAGGTCAAACATTTGGCAACTTTTTATGTTTTCACCGTGTCCTCCAAAGATGAAAACCTTGTTCATAAACTTCACCGCAGTCGCATAATAAACTGGCAAGATCGGTTGCTGGAAATTAAAATAAAAACATTTGTCGCATTAAAATATGTTCGAATATTCTTAACGAACCAATCAACGCATAATCAGCAATTTAATATCGGACGAAATTACATTGGTTTGTAGTTGGTCCGCCTGCTAGTAGAGTTCTAAAACATACGCTGACACGAAATGTTATACAGTGCTAATTTTGATGGAACGCAGAAAATAAAACAACATTAGAACAGAACAGGTTTACTATTTTAACGCATTTTACTTACTTTCTTGCAACAATACAATATTGGAAAAGGCTGAATATGTAGACAAACACTACCTAGAAATGTTTTCAGCCTGAATTATCAGCAGGGTTGTGTTTTTCAGTAATACGCTGTTTATTGTTTTCTATCAGCAAAATACGTTGTTATGTCCGTATGTTGCATGTGAAAAACACAATACCAAAACGTTTTAGAATACGTAAATGGAAACACAATTTATTGGATATGAACATTTTAAGATGCTTTTTGTACAAAATATTTTTTTTGTTAAAAGGCATACAAAGAAATGTCGGAGTTTGGAATCCTAATTGAAAACTTATATATATATATAGCCACAGCACTTCATGGTTTCCGCTTTATTTAAAATAGTTGATCATGTGCAAGGCTCAAAGGCTGTTTGTTAAAGATGTTATTTCTTAAAACGAAAACCTAGATTGAGCTTAGATCTTGTTCCCTCTGAGTCAATATAATATTAGAACAGGGCTAATTTGAAGACAAACACTAAATTTGCTGTTTTTAGTTAGAATTTTTAACATATGTTTTTAGTTAGAATTTTTAATGAGCAGGGTTGTGTTTTTCCGCAATGTGCAATTGCGTTCGTAACCTAAACCTTTCTTGACTTTTTTCTATCATTTTAGCGCACGGGTTCGCTAGAGAACAACAGGTGTTTTAAGATTAAATGTTTTATGACGTCATGTTGTAATCCCGCCATTTTAATGGCGAACATAGGTGGCATCGTTTTTTTCTTATTCGAATGGAATAAAAGCTACCAATTTATTCTCAAAAACTAGTGTAAGGTGCCATTTTAATCCAGTTTATAAACATCGATATATTTTTTTAGCCAGAATATACGTTGTAATGTCCGTATGTTGCATGTGAAAAACTCAGTAACAACAAGTTTTGGAATACGTAAAATTATTGGATATTAACACATTTAATAAAACATTTTTTTGACATTTTTTAATAAATCTTTTTTGGACAATATTAAATGCTGCTAAAACTTATACAAAGAAATGTATAGCCACAGCATAAATTATTAATGGTTTCCGCTTTAATTAAAATAGTTCATTATGTGCAAAGTTATTTCTTAAAGGCGAAGCAACCTCAGATTAGAGCAAGATAAGCTTAGATCTTGTTCCCTCGGAGTCTGCGTAGCTCAGTTGGTAGAGCAACATCCGCGAAACGGTCGAGGTCGTGAGTTCGAATCTTACTGCGAGCTTATTTTTAAGCTGTCAATGCCTTGCTTAAATGCAATCCTTATTGGTAAACTAATGATACGAAGCCGTAATTAGTGCGGATTCTAAATTGGATGATGCTAGGCACAAATTAACATGTATATCGTATATTATAGTTTCAAGTAGTAATTATCCATTTCACTATTTAACTTGGTAGAATTACTGCAAAAAATGTATCAATATAAAATCATTATTTACCGGCAATTCTTCTTTTTGCTTAGTTGTGACATCAATCAGCAAACATTGTTTCTCTGAATCATCACCTCCAACCACCAAAAGCTTCGTTGATTCTGTTTAAAATATCATCATTGATTAAAAATTAAACACATATAAATAAACATAGGACGATTTTATTTAAAGAAAACTAATATTTTTACTGAAATAATTTTTCCATGGAATAAAGTTAATTAAACTTATGTAAAATTCTTTAATTCTTACTTTTGCAATTGTAAAAGTAGAAAAAGTATTAAAAAACATAAAAGTTTACAGTTAATCAAAAAAAACATGAAAAATTATTAAAAACATGAAAATTTATAAAAAACACAGATTTAAATATTGGTAACTAAAACATATTGACATGGTTTATGTGAGATCTTGCAGTGTTATTACAAAAAATATGTACTTAAAAATAGTATTACTACTAATAAATAGTATACAGTAGATGAATAACCTTGAGGTTTAGGTTGCGGTTTTGGGAGATATTTCCTCATTGCATTCATCACAGCACGACAGCAAGCAAAATTCTCACTAACAAGAATCTAAATAACAAATAACAGTCATCTTACATCTACATTAAATCCCCTACTAACTGAATCTGGGTAATCACCTTAGCTAATTAAAATATAATACAAATTTTTCTTTCACAGTTTTTAAAACACTGCAAAATTATGCTTCATTATAGCATATATCATCGCTCTAGACGTAAACGCTGATTATATCTCTTAACATCAGCAAAGTGCTTTAAATTATAACACAAGATACATCCATAAAATATTATAGGTGACTATTTTCTACTACACTGTGTTACATGTTGTATGGTTTAACACGTTTCATTAAATATCAAGCTCATAGTACTCTGCAAACACTTAGTTCCATCAAAATATGATTAAATATTTACAGCACTTGTATAATTTTAAGGCTAGCAAGCCTGGGTCAGTCTATTAACTTCCACCAACCTCGTCAATAACAGTGGTCTGCAAGAATTCACAAGAAAGAGTTGAAAGGTCAAGTTGAGAGAAGAGGTTCACAAAATGTTCCCTACGACTGGAAAGTTTGAAGTGAACCCATTGAATAATTCCAGTGAAAACAGATTCTCCTTGTTTCTAAATGATTAGAAAAAACATAAACTGTGACATTCAAGAACAGTATAATAATATTAAATGCTTTGTGTGCTTTAAGTGGATTAAAAATTGGAATTGAGTGCAGAGTTATCATCATCAACAGGTAATAGGGATTAAACCAAGCGTTACAACATATGATCGCATGACGTCAGAGGCAACTTGTGAAGGAAATGGGCGACTAGAAAAAGGCACCGCTTTGAATCTCTTATGGCGCTAGCAAAACAAATCTTGAGCTACGTGTTTGTGAAAAAGTGAAAAAGAAAAAGTGAAAAACAGACTTCGTCCCAGTGAAAACAGACTCTCCTTGTTCCTAAATGATAAGAAAAACTAATTAAGAAAGTCAAGAACAGTATAATATTAAATGCTTTGTGAGAAATCCCGAATGTATTTCTAATTTTAAGCATCAATATCCATCTTATACAATGGAAGTATCATATCTGGGATTATATGTAAGTAATCTGATATTCAAATAAAAAATCTGGCCGGGAGGTGTAATCGCATACATAACCTACTGCTTTAATACTTCAACATATACCATCATAAGTTTAATGGTGTACCATCAATTATAGAAATCTTTCAATTTGTGGCTATTTCTTTATTAATTATTTTAATAAAATTAATTTATATTGTTGTTATGTATATTGCTAATTGGGGCATAAAATAATCAAAATACAAACACCCTACAACAAACAGACATTTCTATTTTAAATTGAAACTTATTTTTAGGCATAAGACTGATTAAATATATATGGGTTAAATGCGATGCACTGTGAGTAAAAATCAATTGACATAAAATCACCAAAAATAAATTTAAAAAATAAAACATTGCTCAGAAGGACATTGTCTCATTCGAATCAAGTTTATCAACAAACACCTAAAGCATCACACTTGTAGATCAATGAACACTGGAGTAGCTTGATAAAAATAAACAACTTAAATCACTAATACAATTATAAGATGATAAAGCAACAACATTAATCTCTTTTCTTTTGCAAAAAAACAGAAATCAACTAAGTAAATGAAATATAAAGTTATAATATTTTGTATTTTATCGCCAATTCATATTTTTAACTCCAGGACACCTTCATAATTAATCTTGTCACTATCACGAATATAAGATGTTACAGTGATGCTACAAAAAAAAAGTTTTTTACAAACACACAGAAGTTTTAAAAAGTTGAACCTAAACTAGGTTAAACTTAATAAGAATATCAAAGCCCATACAGAAGTAGGTATCATTTTGAACGTTTCGAATAACTCTTTACTCATTTTCAACATAGAGAGAAGTCACATATAGTAAGTGTATATGTAATGCTAAGGCTGTGACTTCTCTCTATGTTGAAAATGAATAAAGAGTTATTCGAAACGTTCAAAATGATACCTACTTCTGTATGGGCTTTGATATTCTTATTACATCTTACTACAACCTCCAACCATTATGCTCCAAAACTAGGTTAAGTTTAGAAAAAAAAAGATATTCAATTTACCTTGGTATTTTGATTATTGATTATTGCAGACATAGAGTCAAAATCCAGTTGTTTAAAGTCGTCTTGTTGCACAACAGCTTCAAAGTTTTCATGTATCACTTGTTTTGCTCTTTCCTCTATTTCGGTGAGGTGGTATCGCTGGGCATGAGCCAGGATTTCCAAGCAATTATCAACACCCACCATTTGCAAGATGTACTTGGCACAGTTGGATTTAAGAACTATAAAAAACAAAAAGTGTGTTTAAAAATTTAAAATAAATAACTGAAATTCCCCATATTGGTATGAAACTTGAAAACAGAGACTATTGTTATTAATCATACAGTTGGAATTGTTAAACAGGCATTGCATGCTGAAATTAAAAATATTCTGTGAATTTAATTGTTTTTTTAAGTAAAGAAATAATAATTTAAAAACGATTACTAAATATATAAATACATCCGATCTGTGTGTAGTCAGCATCTTCATGCAATTCCAATGCATTCTCGTTTGTAATCTGCACATCATTAGTGTAAATGCAATTCAAAAGTCTCTCCAGTTGTTCATCTGTCATTTTAATGTTGATCTCTGCAGCAAATTGTTCTTTCATCTGTACAGTAACATGTGATCACATAATGTGACTTCATATTATCTGGCTAACGTTATCATTTAGTTCAGGGTGGCCCGCGACATCAATGTTCGTGGCCCGCAAAGCATTGTTAAATTATTTTAATGCGTAGCGTTCAAGGGTTAATCGAATAAATATAAGTGATTACAAAAAACAAGCATGTTTTAATTGTTTCGTTACTATTCCATTTTTCGAGTTAGATTATTGAACAAACCAGTTTTCGATCACTCATCGAATTCGGATTCAGGGGTTTGGCAAGACAGCCATGCTGCTTTTTGTTATGTTTTATACCAGTCGTATTAACCTTTGCCAGCTTTATATAATTGTCAAGTGCCTTGCATTACAAAAATCAAGTAGAAAGTTCACACGAAGCACAAAAAATATATGTTACACACAATGCAACGGTCATATTGCCAAAACATTATGAATTCGCGCAAATGATGAATAAGTCTGAGCCACCCTGCACCAACCTGTTGCTATAGGCAAGATCTAAGAAAGAGATATATTTCTGGGTTCTTGATTATAAAACTTTACTTATGATAGCAAAAAATGTAATATTGAACAAGTCCGTTATTACTTAAATGTATTATATCAAATGCCTGTTATATTAAATGTCCAATTATTGTGAAAGCATGCAATGGTATATGCACAGAATTTGAGCTACCAATGTCTACAAAACAACAAAAAAATAGAAGCCAGAGAAAATTTTGCAGTAATATTATTGAAGTTGGTAAAACAATATAGTTAGGGGGAAGGCAATGCTTGGTGTACACCCATGTGCACACTTTAGATCAACTGTACCATATTGTACCGAATAAACCTAGTTAAATAAGCGATTAAACATAATAGTTTACTGTGTGACTATTTTGCACAACTAAAAGTTATAATGCCCCTGGCTGCCTGTAGCAAAGTGCAGTGCTCTTTAATCCGTGTGCACGGTGCACACTAGGGTGCATCAAAATATGTACAGAGCGCACCAGTACGAAAAGGTATACAAGGGTTTATCACAAACTTTTAGTGAACCATTAATGTTTTTTAGTGAGCCATTAATGTTTTTTAGTGAGCCATTAATGTAGATTTGCAAGTAATTACCGATTTCTATGAGACAATGGTGATGTAATCATTGTGAACTAACTTTCTCTTGCTTTCTGTTTTTTTGTGTAAAGTTTGAATGCTGTTTTATAACATGCAATAGTACTCGCAAGCAACTTGCAGCCATAATCAAACCCACACCGGCAGTGTGTGAAACTTCGGCAGCTATGCTTGGTTTAATTGACATGATGATATTGATATGCATACGATTTTTCATAGCTTTTTGCCTTAATTTACCTTTTAAGGAAACAGGGTGCATGAGTTCGTCACAACAAGTTTAAGGGTTCACCAAACCAAAAAAGATTGAAGAGCACTGGCCTAGTGTATGAGGCCCGCAAACTATTTAAAAATTATTATGCCTGTGATGGTGTCAACCTTGGACCACCCTGATTTAGTATATAAAATAACAAAGATAAAATGTTATGTAATAATAGAAAAGTAAAATATGGAAAAAACATAGCAGGTAGCACAAGAATAAATCTGATTTTGCTGGTTGAAGTAATTATAATTATGGTAACAAATAAGAATCAAATTGGTCCATCTTGAAAGTGCAAGAAATGAAAACTTAACTTTTCCAACTAATTTCTTAAGGTAGGAATTAATAAACCCTTAACAGACAAATATTTACATACTTCAAAAAATGTGAATATTATTTCCTTATTAATTATAACTTACCGGAGTTAAAAACATTTTGCAAAAGAACTCTGACGTAAGGCCAAGCACAACTCTATGAACGGCGAAACATTTGGTTTCCGCCTTGAGCGTTGCATCACAAAATTGCTTTTCAAACTTGCGATCACTAAAAATAGAAATTCAAGAAAGCGATTTGAATAGGTTGCTGAAACGTTTACAATTACCAGAGGAGCTGTTTTTTATTATGCTTGGTAGCAACAGTTTATATATAGTAATTCTTATTTAAGGCACAAGTGAAATGATTTTACATTTTTGCACTTTAACGAGCCCCTTATGATAGCCAAGAAAGCCAGTTGTTGACTTCTAGACAGAAAATGTTTTGAATACCTGGAATAGCTTTTCACAGAACATAAGCTGTTCTGTTTATTCTTACATTTGACTTAAATTGAGTCAATTCGCTGATGTATAAGTTTCTTTTTTTTTGTAGTATAGATTGGACTTTAAATTTAGAATATACACCAGGTTCAGAAGAGATTTAGTCATTAGTGGTTATTTTTACAACAATGACAGTGATAAGTTATGTAGCTTAGAAACCATAAACTTATAAAAAAAACTAATACTGAACATTTGATCCAATATGTTCAGCTGGGTTATATTAGACTGCGTATATTGGGGTTGCTCAAAGTGGAATACTGGAACATAAAAACAAAGGTTGACATATTTGAACCCTAAACCTTTCTTTATTTCAGTCAAGAATGATTGAGTTGTTGTCGTAATGCGGAGGGTGGTTACTGTAGTTTCTATAATATGCTTAAATAGCAAGTTGGTACAATTGCTTGGCCTTTTTGTCAAACAGTTACAGTGCTTGAGTATGTTACCGTTCAGTGCCAGTTTTCTGATTACGTATTTAGGACAAAAAAGTGTTACAGTATTTAGGGCAAAATCAATTGCTATGTGATGTGCCACTATGTTTAATGCCAGGGATAGTTATTTTATATTTTCATGTGCATTTCTACAACTAAAAAATAATTAAAGGCAAAGTGTAAAATAAGGATTCAACGAAGTATGATATGGGGTGATTCATGTTTTTATTGTCGTTATACATTTCAATGTCTGCAAAATAACCCAGAACAGATATTGTTTTTTTTAATTTTGCACAACCAATAGTTATTTGTTAACTAATATATATTTATAGTCAACTAACAAAAAATGAATATTATGAAAAATAAGTAAATTCAAAAATAGTAAACACTTGTATTTAATACTTTGAAGTTGTGATTATAGAGCAAAATCGACTATTCTAAAATACCAATGTAATTAACTTTAAATATCTTTACACTGCTATGGTGCTGTTAAATATACCATCACATCACAAGCATTTAATGATCTACAGGATATTTTTGTAAGGCTACTTATTTGTAAAAAATAAGCATATTAATTAACGGTAGGGATGTTCAAAGTAGAATCCCAAGGTATTTTAGAATAATACGTTTCGAATCTAGAATAACGAATCCAGAATAGAGAATCCTAGTATATTTTTATTAAATTATTTAACCTCGGTTTTGTTTGGGGGAGAGATTAATCTTAATATACCCTACAGGGCCCAGAATCACAGCAATGTTTTTCAAAACATTGTTGGGTCTACTCTAACTGCTGCTCTATGACTAACGTGATCTATTATGCAGTCAAATAATGTACTGCAAAGAATACAAAGTTACTATTGACATAGCGAAAACTTGACAATTATGCTGTGCATAACTGCATAACCTCACTGAATATTGGCCTAAAGTTGGCATTAAGTAACTTTATAGCGCATTTTGTCCACACCAGCATGTTTTACAATTTTAACTTACTTTTGCAACTTAACGCATTTAGGGAAACTGCAAACTCTGCATGCTCGCCAAATAACACTTGATTGACACCTAATTATTAGGCGAAGGTTATCGCGAGACGTAAAGTGATTAGGTTGCCCGAAAAAACGCTGACACTGCACTACATCGCTACATTTAAAGCAACTATAAATGTGTCGTCGCAGAGGCAGGCCTGAATCCAAACTTACCACTCGCGTTCGTACAATTAGGCGCAACAATAAACTTATATCGGTTCCAATTACCCAAAATAAACGGCAGAATAGGATTCAATATTCTACTTTAAACATCCCTAATTAACGGTGACAAATTTGTCGAGAAATACATAATACATCTTTATATTATAAAACAAATAATAAAACTTTAATTTATTTGATTCTAAATCTGATAGAATATCAAAATTTAATACTGTTTTTGGTTATTACCAACTAATGTAGTGTTCCATTTAAATACCCAGAAACCCAGCTAAATGCGTTAAAGTCCTTAGTGACACAGCTTGTGTTACCATTTTTTGCTCTACTTTTATGATCTGAGCGCTGTTTTATCAGTAAATGTGATTTTTTGGTTTAATGTTTATTGCTCACCACACGTTTAAGTTAAAAAACATCTTGTCATATAGAATAGTCTTTCTAGATGTCACAATCGATATCATGATTATTTCAATTACCGGTTAAGCAGTTCCAATATATCAGGTTTTTCTGTGAAATCTTCTCGAAATGTGGTCAAGACATCTGCTGTTGCCATGTCGCAGTGTGGAAAACTTAACAGGACAGCAGTACTTTAACTATGGGATCAACGTTGGCTGCACTACAAAAAATATTGTAATATTGGAAGAGGCTTTTTGCTCGGCAACCCATTCCTGCACTTCGAAGTAAGGCAGTCAATCCATTTTCCATATATGGAAGAATTAGCTGGTCCATGCAGTGTAAAATTTATGTAAAAGCTATGGAACAAAGGCCCGTTTAGTGCAAAGCGTGAAAGTGTTTTAAATTGACGCATTGCTCAGCTCAGTGCAGCTGTAGTGTAAATGGGCCTTTATTTTTTATTTACGCTTAGCAATTGGAGTTACGGTGTCGGTTAGTGTTTGGGAGAGTTGAGTATTATTATATTTATTATTAAATAATATTCCTTAACCCACCTAAATGCTAACCAGCACCCAAACCCAAAATTGTTACCAATATAAACCCTGGGTGAAAAAATGTGGTGGGATTGTAGATCAGCGCTGAAAAATTACCGCTTACTGTACTTTGAAAAGTATCCGGTTACCAAACTTCAAAATCTGCACTACTGTAAACCGCTTTAACAATAAATAGTGTTGTAATTTTGCTGATTCGGTTACAGTAGTGCCAATTTCGAAGTTAGTAAAGGGTGAGCTGGGCAAATAGCGTCTTCCTGTAATATTTTCAATTCATCAAATATCAAAACGCTACAAGCACAACTTAAAAGCTATTTAAAAACTCTGCAAACATGATATGACACAAAATGTTGACTTTCTTGCTCGGCGAAACAAAAGTATTGTCAGTCACTCATTAACTTTGCAGTGACGAAACACAAACAAACGCGGCCATTTTGAAAGTTTAGTTCCTCTTTTTAGTTTCGTTCTCGGGAATACAATTGCGACATAGAAAGTTAATAAATATAACTAACTGAACCGCATCTAGTTTTACCAGTTTAAACAAAATGTTAAAAATTGCAAATGTGGTTTATAAAAAATTATTTAAACTTCGGTGCATTTTTGCCACCCGATTCGTCAAGAAACTTACCGAAGCACATCGGTGAACTTACGAAAAAAACGCCGATTCAACTTCGGTAAAATTATAATTTTCTATCCCAGGATATAATCTCGCTCGATTGGATCGTTTACCAGCGATGCGTATCGCGAACAGACGATAAATGCTAGGGTTTGCATATATTTTTTTCCAATTGGCGTGTTTGACAGGATCAAAGAGATTATAACCTTATAATAATCTCTCTTTGGTTATAATCTCTTTGACAGGATAAGGCAATATATAACGTAGTTTTAAATAAAACAAAACGTAAAATGTAATAAAAAATCAAACCCTATGATACCAGGCCGATGTCTTTTGTGGTAAACGCGTTGTTAAGCCACTCCTAGCTTCCCTGGCTGACCTGATTCTTGAAAAACTGGTTCACTAAATGTACTGTAAGCGGAATTAAAATAAATTAAACAACATAATGTAGGTATAAATGTTGTAATTACAACTCCACCACCCCAGTCTGTATTTATAGGAAATGGGCGCACACTGGTGATTTAAAGTAGTAGCATGCACATTGCACACCTAAATTTGCAACACCAGAATAATAAAAATTTGTTACAGCACACCCGAGATCTTAGCGAAAGGTGCCATGAAATGCAGACTTGGTCCACCCTATATCTGAGTAGATGGTTAATCCCTCAATTTGGCGCTGGCTGGTCAAGAATCCTACCACAACGAACATTTTTGGGGGGTTAGGTATTGGGTTTTGGTAGGTTAAGCAATAATATTAAATATAATAATACTTCACCCATCCTCACCCAAACACTAACCGACACCCTAACCCAGGGGTTCTTAACCTATATTGTATGTTTTACCCCCTTTAACGAAGATGAATATCAGATTCAACAATCCCCCCCCCCCAATATATAATGCTTAATTATTAAAAAACAAAAGTAACAAATTACATCAGTTAAATTCAATGCGATGGCTGCCCTTGTTTTAACGAATTGTTCAAATCATTCCAGTTTGGTCTAGTTTTGTCTTTTGTAAACTGGACAGACTCAAAAAAGGACCGGTTTTTGCTCATCATACTTCGATGACCATTTAGGTAAAATAGCAGGTTTCATGGTACTGTTTGAAAATGTTTCCATGCACAAAGCATACTAAGGAATTTGCCGATCATCCTTAAAAAGATATGTAAATTCAAAATTTAAATAATTTCTCTGGTAATTTGACTTCTTTAGGGACATGCTGAAACACTTTAGGAAGTAAGAAATGTCCCACAGACAATAAAATGTAAAAGAAAGATTCTTGCTTTTGTATCAGATGATCTTGGGACTGTTTGTTAAAACAGTCTTGAGATAATTAGGGACATGCTATTTGACTAAATTTTTTGGTAACTTTTACAGAATGTAGTAATCAGTCAATAAATTATTTTCAACTCTAAAACGTCCTAATCACTGGGCTAAAATGATCAATAATAAACTAATTTGGCCGTTTAAGCCATATCCAGTGACAAAAAGTAGACAATCACATTCATTACCAGCACGAAATTTCGACAGGTGTACTTAACCTTACAGTTCTTGCTACTAATTAATAAAGCACTTAAAACTCACTATAACTGAATTTAGATAAAAAAAATCAATAGGCTACTAGTCTAGCTTCGAATTAGCATTTAATCTGAACCAGAAAAGTAGGCTACCAATACCTACAGCTGGCACAGCTTTTCTGTCCCGTCAACTGATGTGGATATTTTGATTGATAGCTCATTTAACGCTAAAATGACAAAATTTATCCAAAGTTAAGAAAGGCTGCCTTAAGACAAATATTGCATTGCTTTAATAATTGTTTCAACGCTGTTGTAGGATTCTAGTTTTTATAAATGTAGGACCAGAATTGTCAGTCAAACCAAATGACAAATCAGCAATGTGTAAGTTATGGGTCATTGATACCCACTCTACATGTCTGATATGTATAGCTGTTTCAACCGTGTAATAATTCAAAATATTTCTACAAAAGAATATAACTAGTACCAGAGGGGTTATTTTTTTATTCTAGTACGTTACACAGTCATATTACTTTAAGCAACCCAACTTATCCAGCAATCAGACTTTTACCAAAAATTATTAATGTTATATATACAAATTTCCTAATTTTAGATATTATTATTTATCCATATGTGAATAATACCATGCAGAAAATGGAAGGCGTGGGGTGAAACCAGCAGTCTACTTGTTAAAAAGATCCGTTACTTGACAGTTCAGTAGCTGGGGTATTGGAATATTACAGGGTTCAACTAAAGCCTGAATACAGTGAAAGGGTCCTTGGGTTTCTGCCTGCATTCCATATTTTTTGACAGACAAACATTTACGCCAGACTCATGAGAATATATTTGCCAGTCAGGCCACAATTCATATTAAATCTCTATTGAGGCAACATTTTACCTCACATTAAGTCAGTGGAATGATTTTGGAAAAGGCCCAAAACTAAAACCCCAACTATGTTTCAAAACAGTACACCAGTCCACATCACATATACAAAGTATGACAATACAATGTTCAAGAGTAGGATGCCGCTATTTAGGTGCACGAAATAATCCCCATGGGGTATAAAAATTTAGGATGGAGTAATAAACTCAAAGCCATTTACTAGTTAGATATATATTGGAAATTTACTATGCCTTCCTATAATATTGACATCTAAATGATTTTTTAAATGCAATGGTCAAATAAATCCGAGCAGACATCATCCTGAAACACCTCTTCTTTTGTTGGGTAGACTAATTTGCCTGTATATGTGACAAGAATCATTTGCTGTAATTTTTAGTTTTTACCAAGGTACACAATGCACATAATTGCTTTGGATGACCAGTGTACATTAGAAGCACATCCTGGTCATATCAAAATACACCAGGTTCTCAAATAGGGCACATTTAATGCACATTAGTGCCTTTTTTTGTGTACATCAGGTAAATTCTTTATTTTGCGAAATCACATCTAGTTAACATATCTCAGTTTCAGGCAAGCATTTCATGCAACTTTACTGCAAATCAATTTTGGGTTCTTGCCCCTGTGTAATTTGTATAATTTTTTATGTATGTCAAAAAGTTTTCCTGTTTTTGATTGACTCAAGTTTTATAAAATTACATTTTAACATTACTTTAACTTAAGACACCTTAAAGATATTTAGCCAACAAGTTCATATTTGAATATCTGTAATTAACCCTTTTTAAACTCCCATCCTAAGGCAAACGGAACGGACACAAAGATGTCTTGTTATTTCAATTAAATAAAAAAATAAAGCGGTAAAATGTTGGCCTATATAATTACCATATATAATTGGTAAACAGATTTACTTGTTGCCCTCTGCACTAAAATTAATGGTACAAATACTGTATACCAAGGTATAAGCTATCCCTTTCAACCAATAACCAGGTTACAGTTAATCTTGTTTTGATGTTCAATTATCTTTTAGTTTCCATAACATCTTGAAATTGGTATAACTCATATTTCAGTTAGTGATTAGCACAACCTTAACAATGAAATTAAATTTAGACTGTTAATGACTGTTAATTTAAAAAACATTGTAGAAGTTAAAACTAATTTTTCTAAAGTTCAACTGTTTAACTGCAAGGATGAGATATATTTTTACTGCCTGGGTTTGTCATGTTGCTTATGGTAAATTAAAGATATCACCAAGTTGGTTAGTTGATAATATGTGCTGATATTTTTGTAATGGGTATGGAATATTTTGTAATGATGTGTTGCTTTTTTGTACTAAATTGTTTGTGGGCATTTTATCTAGTACATGGTACAAAATATTTATGTTTTATTTTAATTTTAGAAAAAATAATAGTATTTGAAATTTTAAGTGTTTGTTGACATTGGATGAAATGAAATTATGACTTTTGATGAAAAATGTCACTTTAACATAGACTTCGAGAAAGACAAAAGAAGTCCATAGCAAGAATAACAGGTATTTTGTATGTAAATATGTTTTTAAAAAACTTAAGGTACATGTCATTCTGCTTATTGGTCTGCAGTTAGACTATGAATTTGAGTAAGCTTACCGCGTAGTAAGGAATTGAATCGGGATGTAGACGGTTAGAAACTTGTAGGCCACACTGTAAATTGTAAACATGGGATTTTCACCTACGTACTGTGGGTGGAGTTATATTACAACCCTATTAGTGGATTGCTGTAAATTCACCATATTTAGTTGAAATAGAAGTCTGAAATTTGACTTACACGCTATTTACATTTTAATTAGTTTCTCCACCTTCATCTTAGTCGATAAGAACTTCATTTCTGTTATTTAAAATGGTTTTAATTTTACAGAAAGAAAACTACAACTATCATTACTAATTTCTGAAAATTTGGACCATCTCCTGTTTTCTAAACAAGATGGACTTTGTCTGGTCAACAAAATCAAAGATCAAATAGTCAAGGTTCCTTTCTGTAAGGATTGCTTTGTGGTCAAATGACTACATCTTGTCAACTTACATATTACTCCAAAATGTATATGAGTAAGTTGATGAAGACCCCAAAGCTTTAGTTATCTGAGCAATATTAAACTACATTTTCATACTCGATTACCATATACCGCAACTTTGTTGGAATTTGTTAGATATGGAAGCTAGATTTTTTCTTTGACTACGGCTTTAGTGAATGTGGGTTAAGGGTCTCATGCACTGGCTTACTGCAAAAACCAACTATGTAATAAATTAAAGGTACATGCCATAAAATGCCACAATATTTCAATCTTACTCCAAAGGCTTATATTGTATCATAGGTATTTGTAATTGTGTCCTGTAATACTAGACGACGCTCAAAAGATTTAGTTTTATCACTGTGCCTAACTCCTAGGTTGTTTTTGTTGTTACGGAATTAGTTTATACTCTTATGTGTAGATGTTAATAGGTATGAAATTTTCATACCATGTTATTTTTGTTGTTTTTAATTTAAACTTTTATGCAATCTATCTATGCATAATTATGATTTTTACTTGATTGCTAAGTTAGCAATTTTGTAATGAGGGCAGATTTTGTATGCTGGAAATAAATACCACTACAAATTGTTGGCACAAATTTGCTCTTTTGATTATATTTTTGTCTAGAAAATCTTTTGGATACCTGGATTTATTTCAATCGTTTTGAATACTTGCTAACTATTGTTGTTTTTCAATTATACCCTGATAAGTGGTAACAAGTATACTTATTCATATTTATTTATTTATATGCCAATTGCCAACGTATACAATTGATGCTGTCATTGCCCAACATTCTTCTTGCCTACACTTTGTCAATTTTTCACGTCATTTATGTGCGAAAAAGTCGTTTTATGATGTTTCTATTGGTATGGTATGTAAGGACTTCAGCCATACGACCAAACAAGGCCAACGTCAGAATGAAACACAATTCGGAATAAAGCCACAATGGACTAATGCCTTATGGTAATAGTACCGTCTAAATCGGAATAAGTCCTAAATCTGTCGGAATAAGACGTAAAAGGTCATAATCAGGCCTAAATAACACTTTAACTAACCCGAAACCCAACCCCTAAGTACATCACTAACTACCTTAAAAACTTAAACACTAACCCATGTTCTAACTTCACCTATTACCCACCAATAATTCCGAACAGGACCAAAAATCCGGTGCCAAAACACCGGCGCCTTGACGACGCCGGTCAGACTAGGGCGTCCAAACGTAGTCACCAAAACGGCCGATGCCAGACCTATGGCCCCCCATCGTCCCATACCCTCCCGGCTCGGACGAATTTAGGCCTTTTTCCGATGAATTTATGCCTTATTCCGACAGATTTAGGTCTTATTCAGACGATTTTTATATTATGCTGTACTGGATATTACTGCGTATTTGGCTTTATTTTATCGTTGGTCTTCATACTGGTTTTATATATTTTTCTTCTATAGGTATTGTTGCTTTTTAGGTCTTATTGTGTGTTCCTGTATGTTATAATATCGCATCAAATTAAGTACCCTGTATTTGGTTGTCGCACTCTATAAATCTGCTGCCATACAGCATACACGAATGTGCACGACTTGTGCACACGTTGCTCGCGTTGCTATTTCGCTATAGCGTGCTTAAGGCGCAGTAATTATTGGTTTACGTTGGAATGATGATTGCATTTTGCGTCCTATATAACCGTGTGTGTTTTTCGTTCTTTCATACTACATTACTTCTATGCCCATGAGCAATAAACCTTCTACGAATACAACACTTTTGTTAATGAAAGACTGTACTAGTAGTTTTTTTTTTTTGTCTTTGGTTTTTACATATTTCTATATAAAGTATTAACCGCATTTGAGCGTCCAACCTCAACTTTTGGTAGTATGTAATGTTTGTGGCGTGGAAAACCAGTGATCCAGCTATTAATGCTACATTGCTAAGAGTAAAATCGTAAAAATGGATGACTTCTGGTGCCACCTTGCGGAATCCTTGAACATGTTTTAACAGCAAAACCTGTTTAACCACGTTTTTATGTTTAAAGATTATAACTAAACAACCAATTAACCTTTTAACGAACTTACTACGTGCTACACTGCCATTTTTTATGAGGATAAGGCAAAACAAAGAATTACTAAGTTTTAGCGTTTAAACGTAGGCTATGATAAATTTGAGAATTTTTTAGATTTTACGACGTAGGTCCATTGCTTAATCCACGTTTTGTAACCTAATTTTATTTAAGTACCTTGAAGTTCAACTCGATGCTAGCTTGCTAAGCACGAAATTCACATTAGCATAATTTTAACTTATAAAAAGAGAAGTAACTGTATCCTAAAGAGAAACTTGGCAATTTTGTCCGTCTCAAACCGAGGATATAGCTAATTCGCGATAATGTTTTGTGATAAGTCCGCCTGTTAAAATAAAGAAGATATTTATTGAAACTCGTACAGGAACTTTTATTAAACAGTTTTAACACAGTTTGGTCGAACAGGATCTTTAAAATTGCGGACCGAAATTGCATTCAGAAATACACTTTCAACCAGAAAAGTCAAGAGCTTTGATTCCCTGGTTTTGAAAATTCACGCAAGACAACTATAAAGCTTCACATATATCTCGATCATTAAATAAATGGGTCAATCTTGATAGGTATAACTCGATCATAAAATAAATGAATCGACTTTAAAATTTAAATCTCGATTGTGAAATAAATGAGTCGATCTCGATAAGTATACCTCGATCGTAAAATAAATACGTCTCTTCGATAGGTATACCTCGCTTATGAAATAAATGAGTCGACCTTGAAATCTAAATCTCGATCGTAAAATAAATATATGTCGATCTCGATAGGTATCTCCATCGTCAAATAATATTCAATCTCGATAGGTAAAGCCTACCTCGATCGTGAAATAAATAAGTCGACCTCGACAGGTATACCTCGCTTATGAAATAAATGAGTCGACCTTGAAATCTAAATCTCGATCGTGAAATAAATATAGGTCGATCTCGATAGGTATACCTCGATCGTAAAATAAGTACGTCTCTTCGATAGGTATATCTCGATCATGAAATAAATGAGTTGACCTTGAAATATAAATCTCGATCGTGAAATAAATAGGTCGACCTTGAAATCTAAATCTCGATCGTGAAACAATATTCAATCTCGATAGGAAAATAAGTCGATCTCGGTAGGTATACCTCGCTTATGAAATAAATGAGTCGACCTTGAAATCTAAATCTCAATCGTGAAATAATATTCAATCTCGATAGGTAAATCCTACCTCGATCGTGAAATAAATAAGTCGACCTCGATAGGTATATCTCGATCATGAAATAACAATGTACAAACCACTAACACCGCCTTTAAACAACAATTGTTTTGTTTATTACATACGATTAGACACAGAATAAAAGTTACTCTTATGCAATAAAACGACGTGCAAAATTGAAAGGTTAAAGTAGGAGCTAGAAATGTGTGGTATTAAGCGGATTATGTGAACACTTTTGGCAAACAAATGTGTAACAGGTATAGATCTTTTTTTAGACCGTAACAGGTGAAACTGCGTCAACAGTATGTTTCGTTTCGGTATTTAACTAGATAACATTGAGAACACAGTACTACTAAAACAAAACAAAAATATGTTAAAAAGAAAAAATTGTGTGAAAGCGGCAGAATAACGTATACAACGTAATAAAATAAACACATCGCACAAAAATCAGTGTGACATTATGAAAAATACATCAGACTAGTAACTTCTGTTCAATAAATTCTACACCTAATAAAATCGAGGGCGACATAATCCGATCCGAATATATTTTAAATCGCAGCTGTAACAACCAAACTAGCTGGGACAGGGTGCGGGACGATTAGCAGTGTATTTTGGTCGCTGAACTATTTGTCGTCACGTAGGGTTAAGAATGCGATAAGATACGAGTTTAAAGCGTTTTTTTCGTTTGTTGAGGGTCACAGAACAAACTAAATTACATTTATTAAAAAAAGCACCTATAAAATTATATTTTTATGTGACGTCAAAAAACAGGGATCGTGCTGAAGCCAACTAAACTCGTGTGCAAATGTGCTAAAATCAAGGCTACATACTTCTACGTCAAACCCTGTGGTTAAGAACCACCGCTCTACGTTTTATTTAGAGCGGAACAAGCCACCTGGCCACACAATTTGGTCAAAACACAAAAAATTCTATTCAATATGTTTTTCAATTCGAAAAAAAAAAAATTAAGTAATTTGGCGTAACCTTTACAAAATGCTTTAATTTCCACGTCTAGGGGTGTATCACGGGATACTTTTTATCCCAATACCAGTACCTAATTTAAAAAAAAAGATCTCGATCTGAACGGATAACAAAATACATCATTATTTTGCTAAACAAACAAATTATCAAATGTTCAAAGGCAATTTTCTATTATTAACCTATACTGTTTTAAAAGAAATGACCTTTTAAGATAGAAAAACTATTTCTATATTAATTTGGAAATGCATTAGCATCGACCAACCTACAGATATACCAATTGCTATATGGTATTGCCTCAAGCCAATATAATCAGACATCATTTTCCACTGGCACTAGCCATTGACCAAATAAAAATATATAATGAAATGATTTCCAAAAGAGATTATTTCTGCATTTTTTTAATATTTAAAATAGGTCGGGGGGTATGGCTTAAATTTCACCTATAAGGGAGTTCATGTGTGACATTCTGTAAAAAAAAGTTTTAAGAGAATCTTATTTTATGTCCTTTCCCAGAGTAAGTTTTCATGAATGATTGATGAAGCTGATGAAAGTTGCTGATATTGCGACTGTGATGATCATCAAAGCATTAAGCAAGCAAATTGCCACATTTGTAGATCTTTGAAACAGTTGACACTTTTCTATAAAACAAAGTTGTAGTTTTCTGACTATTAAATTTAAACTATATTAATTAATGCATAGGTGACCAAGAAAATACAAATGTAAAAGACATTCGGTCCATATTAGTGTTTCTTAACCTATGTATCAAGCCTGAATTGGGTCACAATTTGATTTGGTTTGGTTGCCTTCACAAGTTAGACTTAAATTGCAAATAGCACAAAGCAAGGTTTCTTTAAAATTTGAGAATACTTTGGAGAAAATACAACACACGGCCCACATTGGTGGAATTCAACTTCATTTATGCTATTTGTCTTATGTTTTGTTCAATTTCAGTAAAGATAATTCGTTCGCCAAAACTTTGCTGTTGTATTTACATTTATTATTCGGGTTGATGCAAAAAAAATGTTTAAAAAACACTACTCTATTATAGTCTACCTTGAACTGGCATATTGTTTGAAAAAAACATGTTGTGCAAATAGTATTTAAAGTTTATGTTTATAAATCAGTAAATTTTAGACCCCACCATGCAAAACAAATATATGGGGAAGTCAAGCAGTTTTAATATCAAAATATTACCTGTAGGAAAATAAAATGCTCAAAAAACTTTTTGTTGGTCTGATCTGATTTTGTTCCAAAACAAAGTCATGTATATAATACTATCAACAGGTTAATACATATTGTTTTCTCTGAAATGTAATAATATTTTTTTTACATATAATGTGAATTACAAAAATTACACAGGAATAGTCTCCAATAATAAAAAAAAAACAATTTATAGGAGTTTTAAGTGGTAATTGTTATGCTTAACTAAACCACCTTCCTTCACTTATAAATATCATAAAACTGAAGTTTTATTTATCATATTGACAACCAGATTAAAACAGGCTTACTAAACTAAACTAAATGCTGGCTGGGTTTTAAGTTTAAAATAAAATGCATATATACTATGTCCTGTATATAAAATCAAAGCTTTAAAAAAAAACAAGTTGCATAGGTGTTTTTAGACTCCATTTCGTAACTTTTAATAAAATATTGTATCAGTCGAAAAATACTAAATTTCGATACTGCCTAATGGTGACTTTTCCTAAATGGTGACTTTTTTTTTTCGAACATCCTGAAATTGACGGAATCCAAAGAGTTTTATGACATCATAGTTACGAGGTACCTAGTTGAAGTACTATATTCAGAAGTAGTCAAAAGTAAGAGCTTTTTGGATTGCTATACACCGTACCTTATACTAATCCACTTAATGGTGACAAATAAGATTGATCTGGAGCAGTGGAGCAAATACTTACAATTTTGTTTACTGTATAATAAATGTATGATGACATGGGCAATACTGGCGGCTATTCATCAATGATTAGTGGAAAAATATATATAATGCAGGAGAGTTGTTTATTTATGACAAGTAAGTAGTTTTTAAAAACAAACAAACTTTGACATAATATCTTCAAGTTACTATTTACAACATAAATGGAGATTTTCATCAAGGTTTTTCACATGGATTTATGGGCTAAAAAATGTTAAGTTTAATTGGTTATCAAGAGGGCGATTATACTTTGACTTGTCAAAAAAAGTAAAAATTTTGTCAAAATTTACATGCTAGGTTAAAATTATTTTAAGTAAAGATTTTATCATAAAAAATCAGTTCTGAATTATATTTAATGACATTTTGACTGTATTATATCTGATTAGAGCAATATTACGGTATATGCGAGCCGGCAGAATTAACCACCCAGATCTAATTTATCGCATAAGGTTAAGCTTGAACTTTTTCCCTTATGATTTGCAGTTATCCCGTTTCCTATTTCGATAATATGCTAGGTAATTTTCTGCAATTATTTTACCTTGTATTTGAACTGTTTACACAACATTTTTCTAAAAACAACAGCGGTTTGTTTTTCTTTGGCAGTTTTTTTTTCTTTTTTAAATGATAAAAATATCAAATATAAGTATTTTTTAACTAGTTTTGCATAAATCCGAAAAATAACAAATTTGTCTTTAACCGGTAGTAAATAAACATCAAAAACGTGTGATTGACGACGCCGAAACAATTATGCAGTACTTCAAACAAAAATGTGTTGTTTAAATCAATATGTATTTCTAATAGGTCAAAATTTTCAAGTCAAAATTTCAATTTTATACATTAAAATTTCTCATTTTTTCGTCAAAAAATATTAGCCCTAGATATCAGGGGTTTAAAAACTAAAATTTCAGAGAAACGCCATGGTCCATGGTGAGATCGCACTCAAAGATAGGGTGAGCAATATTAGGAAAGCCTTGTAGCTAGAATTGCTAATGCTAAGGTTCGAAGCACGATTAGAATGGGGGCATGGGTGGGGTTATTGACAGTGGTTGGAATCAAATCATAACATATGGTTATCTTATTAGCAGTATAGAATATTGGCAAGGAATTTGCAAAAAAATAAAAAATACTGAAACAAGTTCATAAAAAATGCAGCCTGAACTTGGTTTTGCATTTTATAGTTATTTATCTCTGATTTGGACAATTATATTGAACAGTATGTGCCGTTTTTTCGCTTGACATGTGCAATTATCCCATGTCCTATTTCAATAAATAGGTCTCTGTTAATATTTTGCAAATATTTTTACCTTTTATTTCAACTGTTTACACAACATTTTTTTAATAAAACAAGCGACTTGTTTTTCTTTGGGATTTTTATAGTTGTTCATCTTTTTCAAAATGACAAAAATATCAACTAATCATTTGCATGAGTTTCACATAAAATCGAAAAATTACTGATTTGTTGTCGACCGGTATAGTCAGTAAAACATCTAAAACAAGTGGTTGTCGTCGCCAAGATACTAATGCAGTTCTTCAAACAACAGTATGTTGTTCAAATCAATGTATTGATATAGATCAAAATTTTGTGAAATAAAAATATTTTTTGGTTAAAATTTGTCAAAATTTCAATTTTTAAGGTTAAAATTTAACATTTAAAAAAAAATAACCGCCCTAGTAATAAAGAATAGGTTTGTTTTTAGAGTGGTTGTATGGCTTTGTATTGTAATGTTACAGCACAATACATTGAAAACACATGTGGTTGTAGATAATAAAATATTTTCAGGCATAGAAATACAAGTCTTCGCTAAAATCTTAAGAACCCAGATTTCAAACATTGGATATCGGTAGAGATGTTTGATTCTTCATATATCATTATAATACTTAAATCAAAGCGCATAAGTAGGTATCATTGTGAAAGTTTTTTTAATATATTTTCAACATAGTTCTACATATAACATTATACTACTGATACAGGATATTTTATATACTCAATAACTATACTCAATAATGCCACCATTACTTCAAGCAAAATAGTTTCCCAGGTTCCCGAACTATCCAACGACCATATAACAGTTTTAGCATAATTTATAGCTAATTGCAGTTAAATGTTGGTAAGTCATAACGCAATGCGAGAGTCAATTACAAGCAGTGATGCATTTTACATACTAGGCTACTATTTACGCATCTTTACAATAGAATATTAGTCCTGCATTAAAGTTGCGGGGTATGCCAGGTTCAACATTCAAATATTTGGAATTGTGTGCAAATATGAATCAATAATTTGAAAACCTTATTTTTTTTTAAAAGTGAGTTATTGTAGATTTTGAATCTCTGGTGTACATAAAACCATGGTTGCACACCTAAAAGTTTGGCTCTGCACACACCAAGTCTCAGCAAAAAGTGTCATGAAATGGAGACCGACAGTCACAGGTGTGTATGGATGGCACTCTCTTGAGGCCCATTTACACTACAGCTGCACTGAGCTGAGCGTGAAATTGTTTTCACTACAGCTGCACTGGGCATAAAAAATCGCTCAAAAATGTAATGGTTTTCTATAGCTGCACTGGGAATAATTTTAGCAAAGCGTGAAAATCGCTCCAAAGCGTATTTTTTCCCAGCGGCACGGGGCTTGAGTTTAGCAAAGCGTGAAACGCTTGCCATATAGAATTTAAATGCAAGTTATGCTTTGCTCAGTGCAGCTGTAGTGTAAACGGGCATTTACATTCAATCTTTTTAGTCTTGGGTTTTGTTTCCTATATTTGGATATATAATTAACAAGAAACCTCTTAATTATACAGAAACAAACTTTATGGTGTCAAGGTGTGCAATTACGGGTTGACGCACAAAGAGTTCAAAGGACATGTTTTAAAAACTTAAACCATGTAATCATGACTGTGTCACAATTCACAAGGGATTATTTATATATTGGTATACAATCTTGAAACAAATCATAATAAAGAATATTAAACTCCCAAGCCCGCGTAGGTTAACAAAAAAAACTGGGCCTTAAATTAAGCTTGAATAATAATTGTATGATTCACAATAGAAGAGTGGTTATAATTTAAAATCTTTTTTTTGGTGCTTCTGTAGAATTCTACCACATTTTCGTCAAGGATTTGCATTTCTATACATTAATTGGGCTAGGAGTAAAAGTTAGCATTTGGGTGGGTCAAATATAATTATTAAATTGGCACTGGTCTAGAAACCTGCCACGGTTATTAAATCAACGCACAATATTTGAGTTAGGGTGTGCGTGGGTAAAGTAGAGGTAGGATTCTAGACCAGCACCATTAAATTTATTCTCCAATAATTGTTTCTTTCTTGTAATTTTGATTTTTACAACTTTTTTCACTGTTGCAAAAAAATTGGGCACTGGTCTAGAATCCTACTACATTCCATCCGGAAGTTATATTGCTAACATTATTTGGGTTAGGGTGAGAGTTAGCGTTTGGGTGGGTCAAGTTACTGAAGTATCATTATTATACTTATTCTTACATATGTATGCCTTTTTTGCAACCAAAATATTTTTAAGACAATGCTAATATTTTTTAATTTATTAAAAAAAATAAAAATTTTAGAATTACTGTTGAATTACGCATCAAAATCGCGCGAAGCGCGAATAATCTTTGGATTTACGTTGTTAAAATTGGTATAAACAAAGTTTGGAGGCCTCATGAGCCCGTGGTTTTACTTCATTTAATGTTCCAAATAAATTCGGCCAACTTAGGACAGAAAACTTACTGTTCTAATGTTTACAAACCGTCGAACACAGCTGGTAAAATTAGGACAACTTATCGTTTTTTATCCGAATTTTAGGCCATCTGGCAACCCTATCATTTATCACTTTTTGTGATATGCGTCGCTGATTTACACTTACTTAATCGATCGGGCGAGATTATATCCCGGGATACAAAATTATAATTTCACCGAAGTCAAAACGGGCTTTTTTTCGTAAGTTCACCGCTGTGCTTCGGTGACTGTTGACGAAGCGGGTGTTTTTGCATTTGTTGTTTATATTGGCGGTAAATATGCATTAACCGTGACGGTTGTAACCATCCATCCGTGATCAAGTATAACAACAAGGAAATAGGATTTTGCTTAAATTTCTATTTTTAATTGGAATTTAGCATAAAATGTGTTCGTTTGCACAGGTGTAATTATTCTAAACAGATGAATTGATTATGCTCTAGTCTAAATAAACAATACTTTTGCGTGAAATGTTCTACGTCGCAAAGTTTTTTTTATGGGATTTTCCATGAGTTAAGAACAGAAAAACCAATTGTTTAGACTGGTTCTACTGAGTCGATTTATTTAATTTACGTCTGAAAAAGATTTTAGTTTTATGTTAAGTGTTTTGGTGAACAATATAGAATTTACAAGACTGCATTTTGCAGTGAATGTTGTATTAGGCATGGGCTTCAGTGGAATCCACTGGAAATTCAAATGGAAGTAAAGAGCGATTTTGCGAATTACAAATTCTGAAGAGTAATTCCAAAACAAAAACAAATTTTAAACCAACCAAAAACTGCCCCAGGCCACAAACAAGCCAGAAAAAAGGCGCAGTGCTGCAATGGCACTTTTTTAAATAATGTTTAAAACTTTTTTTACTATTAAATTTGAAGAAACAAGACTTGTTACAAGACGTAATGGAACACTAAGGAATATTCTTAATGCCAAGAACGTCTCTGTTAAGACCTTGCCTTCAATAGATGTTGGAGTATGACTTGATCGACACACGAACACGTCTCCTGGTTCGTTGTTGGCTTGCAGAGAATGCACAGCCACAATTCCAAGATTGTCTATATTGTTGATATGCCGGAATTCTCTGATGCTAGGAATAGCAAAATGGTCAAAGGCCGTCCTCTTGATAATGGCCTCAAAAGATCCGTTTTGAAGTCTGATTTGTTGAGTAGTTACTGCACGAGCTTTGAAATAAGAATCGACAAAAGGGCAAGATTCCTGATTTTCAAGTAGCCGATCGGAAGCAATTTGCTCTCTTGATGTGCCTGCACTAAACGGGACGTGGATTCGCCACGAAGGTCTTGAAGCTGGCGGGAGATACAGTTCGTAAGAATCTTCGGATTCCGGAGAACGTTCGTGGCTATTTCTTCTGTAATTGTTTCTTCTTTCCGATGGATATCTTCTTATTGGTGGTGATCTTCTGCTTGATTGTGATCTTCTGCTTGATGGTGATCTAGATCTTATGGGCGATCTGGATCCTGAAATTCGTCTAATCAAAGGTGGAGTTCTTGGACCTCGAGATGGCTTGCTCAATTGTATTTTCGCTGTATGATTAGCAGCTGCTGAAGTAGATGCTTGAAGTCTATCAAGATTAACGAAGGGTTTACGTACCTTCTTGACAGGAGAATTTCTGCTTGAATCTGAGCTTGCAGAACTGATTGGCGAGAACTCTGGTTCTCGGCGTACAAACCCTGTTCTGTCCGCTTCCTGCGGTTCGGGTGAGTAGCCTCTATCTGGTTCAGTCACAAAAGCACTCAAGTTTGCTGTCTGAGTAGAAGCTATAAAAGCCATTTTATATTGATTGAACACGCTATTTATAGACGAGAATCAGTTAAGAAAATTTCTGCGATAAAGAAAGATTTACGTCATTAATTCTTATAATACTTAACAAAATATCACGTGATAACAAGGCGTGGTCTAAACCTTTTTCACACTTATTTCTGACGCGAAACATACAAATTTTACGTCAAAATGCGATTGCGAAACAGCCTCTGACTCCAGTTAAATGTCAACAGTTTGAAAATCACCCGACCGGGGAAACCGACTAATGTTCAAACCGCGGTGTTTTGAAACATATACAAAAAAAACGGATGTAAATACCTTGACGCATAAAAATTGGTGTCAGCAATTTGAATTTTTGCAAATTCGCTGCAAATATAGCAAACATTACAATGTGGTTGCAAGAAATCTACGTAACGGAATTTTACCGAAAACTTTCCGCTTATCGTTTGCACATTGGCTGCAAGGAGTAACGCAAACATTACAATGTGGTTGCAAAGAATTTAGGCCATAGATTTTTACTGAAAATTTTCCGTTACGACACATCGATTAAAAACAAAAATTCTCTGTGTAAACACAATATGACAAAGTGGCTTCTACAAATTAACTCTTTACTACCGCTTGTCTGGTTTGAAGGGGTGGCAAGTGATGCTATGCAGCACGTTTCTAAAATAGGCACAGTGCTGCAATGGCACTTAAAAATAAGTGTTTTGCGAACATGCGTTTTTCCGCTGCGCGCAAATGTTTTCGGTGGACATAACATAGAAATAAAACCATGCTCACCAGTTTTTGCCATTTCTAGAAATATATTTTTTGCACGATTTATTTTCGACTGTTATAGGCTGGCGCAGGGGTCGGGAACCTATGGCTCGCGATCCAAATATGGATCTGTTTGTGACGCCATATGGCTCTTTTGATAAAAGAATCTTGCTTGCAGATAAATGTAAGAAATCATTTCTCAGCATGATTTGAATAAAACTCCTCACGGCCACGGCCGCTTTCCTAACTTTATTTTTCCTTTTCAGCACACGCAGTAGTAAATTTTTTAGCGCTTCGCGCAAATTCTGTCTGTATTTTCGGGACTGTTATCCCGTTTGATGGAATCTTTTTATATCCAAAAGGCCTTTACTGCTCTTCCGACGGAGCTCTGTAATTTATTTTTTCGTGCTGATGTGCTGATTTCTAAACGAGAACTAAATAAAGGTCCCTCTTCAATTACTATTTTTTGCAACCTATAACTAGGCCTAGATGCTAAAAAGTGTTATATGGCTCTCACAGAAATACAACCAAGAATATTTGGATTTTATGACTCCCTTAGCTAAAAAGGTTCCCGACCCCTGGGCTAGCGCCTGACTCTTCACAATGTTATTTTAGTGTTCCTCAACCCTTTAGAAGTTTAAAATTAAGTTGCTGTTTGATATGTTTTGTCGTCGACTGCAGAAGTTGACATTGTTAGGTTTATTGAGATGTCCTGCACTGGCGACAACAAATCTAACAATGGCCTCTAACTTTTACACCAAAAGTCTGGTTACAAAAATTGTTGCACTGCGAAATGGCATGCTGAATGATGTTTAATTATCTTAAATAATGTCTTTAGAAATTAGCTAACCTATATTATATGTTGAAAGTATAAACCGAGTACGTTGAGCGAACCTTAGTGCCATGAAGCCCAGAACCCCAAATTTATTTCATTGTAAACGAACATTTTTTTTATATTAATTTTTTTGCTTTTTGTTATTTGTCCTCCTTAGTATATATGCCTTAAATTTTTAGTGTATACTTCCTTGTGCAGTATGTGATTTAGATTCAATTAGGGTTTGCGACCACTAATTGCTTCCTGTTGTTGCATCATGTTAAATCTGATTAGGTAATGTGTTGTTTTTTTGTACAGTCTGATTCAGAAACAGAAGGCTCAACTTACAGCAAACAAACTGATAGCAACAGATGCGCACCTAAATCCCAACAAGTTATTAAAGTTAACTTTAAAATGCCGACAAATAGCGTACAACTGTACAGCAGCTAACGGAAACCAAGTTTTTGTGCGTGGTGCGTTGAAAAGCGCATTTTATCGGTAGTATAATTTAATTAAGTTTTCCGCTGGTAAGCGCGAATAAAGCAACTCAGGCAACGACTTTAATAGGTTTATATTTTTTTTTTTCTAAATATCAGTCAAAATCGACCATTTTTTTAAGTTTTCCTATGTTGGCGAATAACCGGAACTATAAAAACAAATTCCCGGGATTCGGGATTGCTAATTTGCAGGAAATCCCGGGAATTTCCCGTCGAAACATTCCCGGAGAGGAACCCTATGTTAGACTTTGTCACAATACAGGTTGCTTTACAGGGGTCTTGATTAACGTAATTTTACAACAACAACCGAAAAGCGTTCTTTTAGCGGAAAGTAAACTTTGTATTGTTACCAATATACATTTTTATATATATATATACTAATTATACACCATTATTTACCGTCAATACTTTTATTTGCTTAGTTGAAGGTTTTTATAAATTAATAAAAAAATATTAAAAGACGCTTTTTTTTAAATATCTCATCTATAAAAAAAAACTTTGCAAAAACATTCGGCTTTTGAGGTCGTGTGTAACTTAGTCAAAACACATGTATTCAAAATACTAGATCTGTATGGCAGTATCTCGCTAGAGCAGCATCATGTTTATTTTCAGGTAGTTCTGGATTTATGTAGAAGTCGTCGAAATAAACTAATTAAGTACTGCAATAAAACTTGCGTGTGCGATTACGCGAACATAGCCTAAAAAGTAAAAATGGAAAACATTTATGTTGTCATATGTTGTTGCAGCCGATAGCAGTACCCCTTTCCCTCAACAACGACACCTATATCGCAGTTGACTTTTTTGGGGGTCAATTTTTTTCGAGAGTGAGAGTTAATCTTTGAATTTAGATCCATTATCGGGATATTTACATGATTTTTTACATACCTTTTTTATTTATAGTTTAACAGCATTGATTCTTTTTTCGCCTCGTTTTGCCACCTTGTTTTTTCGTCGTTTTCCTTCACTCTATATATACCTCTGCAAGGTTACAAGTTTATATGCCCTGTTGAAGATTACCTGGATATGTTATCGAAACGTCGGTACAGAATAAATTATTGTCGGAAAAACCCTCTTTATAATTGGAATTTAATTGATTGAGAATCTTCTAACATGGCCTAATAAGTGCTCGTTGGCCGAATCTGTTTCACTTTTGTGGGATTTTTTTTTTTACCAAATTTCGATCCTGCTATTTCAACTGTATGAAATACAACTTCTAAGTACGTTGCTTTATAACCGCAGCACTTTGCAAATGCAAGCCCGTGATACAAATACACCAAAATGTTAACTAGCAAGATTTTTACCAAGATTTTCGCAGGGTCAATGGTTTTATTCAGTGCCTCGAGAGATTGCAAAGTGTGCTGCGAAACTTTTTGTAATTTCGGATTGTAGAGTATTTGCATTACCAATAAGCATACAAGCAAGCACTATCCATTACTGATTAATAATTTTGAGACATTTACATATAGTTTGTCGTGTGTTAAGGGCGATTGTAAAATTACTCTATTGTTGTTCAGTCAAGTGTGCCGCGAAATATTTACGAGTTTTTAGTTTTTAGTGTGCCACGAGCCAAAAAAGTTTGCGAACCACACCACTGGTCTTAATCTTAAAGCCAAATATGCTTGCGCTTTTTAATTTAAGGAACGTACTGCTGTCATTACAGTACAATCGTATCAGCCTTTTAAGGCGCCGTGTAGCGTTTTAACCTTTTTTTGTGACCATGTAACCCAGAACCGTACAATGTAAACTCTTTCTACAACATCAAATTTGTTTAAAAGTATTTAACTATAGCAATAAAAATGAAATTTGAAAACCTGAGTAAAACCAGGATCAGACATTTTTTAAAGGAAGAAGTTTTTTATATTCCGCTTATACTGGCATCGTGATGAATAGGTAAGGTCTGATGCTAACTCGGGTGAGTTTAATTGTTTATATACGCGTCAGCGGAACAGTGATCGACGAGCAGAAACCTGCTGCTAATGATTTTGGATTCCATATAGGTGCGCCTTATAACAGTATCTACTAATACTTCTTTGTCGTTTGTGCAAATCTTAAACGTCTTTGCAATATGGCAATTATATAACAATTAACGTCTATGTGAGTTTGCGAACAGGATAACGTCAATATATGTATTTTTGCGCTTCTTGCAAACTTTTTATGTGGCTTGGGACCATTTAGCCGGGTAGCAACAGCATATATATTGATTGCAAAGGTATATATAGATCAGACGTTGTTTCTCTTAGGCGGAAATACGCCGAACTAAGACCAAACATTGCCAGAACAATACCAGAATAACCAATTTTCAGTATCAAAAACACATTTATTACTAATTTATTCGTTCACTGGCTGCTTCCGAGAAGGCTTCTGGAATTATACTTCTAAGGCAGCGATAGGTAATTATTGTGAACGAGGGGTGACGCTAAAAAGCTTTGGCGGGCCGGATTAAAAAGCGGATTTAAAATACACATAATTTGAATTGTGATTCATTTGTAAAGGTAACTATTAATATTTTAGTTTTGACAAGCTGGAAAAAACGCGAAGTTGAATAAAATTGCTTTGCTGGCCGCTTTACCAGGTCTGTTCCAAGCTGGTTTAACCAGTTTTAAACGAATAAAGACATTTTTATTTCATGGCGAGATTGCCTAAACCTCTATTATATATATAGCTGCATTTTGTTCGTTTTAAGATTTTTGAGTTATAAAGTGCCTTGCGAAGGCACATCTGAGCCAGTCTTTTTTGTTCAGCATTTCTAAACGAATCATTAACCATCCCTGCTTACCGCCACATCACTTAATCAAACAAAAATTCCGCATCGTTATATTGTTCGTTCTTTTACAAGAAATTCTCGCTCATTTTATTTACGTTTAACGAGAAAAGCGCCGACTCATAAGGAAATGGCCTATTTCCTTTATTTTTTGTTTTGCTCTGAAAACTGGTGACGGTAGTTTTAATAAATTTTGGGAATTTTCCGTCTTCGTATAGAAAATAAATTATATACTAGAAAAAATACCCGGCGTTGCCTAGGTTAGGCTAAATATAGTACTTATCAGTTTAATTGGTAAACAACAATAACCACGATTATCTGCGAAGTCTACCTGAATTTTTTTCAAGTTAAACAAAATAAAGCTATCCACCATTGTGTGGGCTCTTTATCACTATTGAACATTACGTTGTAACATGTTAAACTGCTATAGCCTCATGTTATAGCCCACGATAATGAAAGATAAATGCTAAATCAGCATATACCCAAAAAGTACTGTTACGGATTGTGGTAATCAGCATACAGCGTAAGATCTTCGTAGGAGACGTAAACAATGCAAACTTTATTTGAAATGGCATAACAAATTTACTTGTTCCTAAACGTTTGCACTGCGTGCCACTAAATAGAAATTTCAAATCATGTGATGTGTTTTAAACCATGTCATATTGTGTGTCTAAAATCTGTACCGAAATGCTTCCCTACAATTAGAGTAACACTCACAGCCAGTGTGAAAGCGGCATTAATTCTGTGTGAAGGCGGCAGTAATGGAATGGCGTGTTTACGTATGCGTCTTATCTGCGTGGGTCTAAAAATTCACTGTTTGTCTCTGTAAATTCCCAGTAAACTTTGCATATGTTTAAAACAGTGTAAAAATAAAATATGAACGTTTAACCTAAAAACAGTTTTGTGTCCGAGATACATCATTAAAGGTAAGGCGCGAATGACCAATTCAATAACAACTCAAGTGTTGTTATCATTGTATTACCTTCCAGGGGCGGGCAACATACGGCCGCGGCGTTTTTTTTTTGAGCGGCCCGTAGACAGTTTCCGGTCTTACGTGTAATTGTGGCCCAGGGCCACGGTCTACCGCAATCCCCACTACTTGCTTACTACGTTAATAGTGACTGCTAGTAATACTTTAGTTTTTTGCTTTGTGTTTTTAGATTCTTTGTTTAGGCCTTACAAATTAAATTTAGAATCTACAATAAACATTTTTCCATGGATTTTGCCGACAAAAATAAAGTTGACAAAGATTGTCGCGAATTTAACAATAATAAACAACAAAAATACGATTTAGGCCTTGTATAGGTGAAAAATACACGATTAATGGATTCAGGAATCCGGCCCGCCAAGTATTTCATTTTAGCATCTCAGGCCCGCAGACGGAGAAGTTGCCCGCCCCGGATTTAATCACTATTTCACATGTTACGAGCATAATATAAGCTTGCTGAATCCACATGATATATAGCCCGTGACAAATCAATTGAAACGTTTAGTGTTTTTTTAAACGGAGCTACTACGAAAACCCGTGACATATGTCGATCGAAAATCACTAACAAACGTAAAGTCGTAGCAGCAATTGTTCAAATTGCGCGAATTCAAGCAAATACGTTCGGTCCCATACTGCGTCCAACGAAAAAAAATCCCGTCAAACCGCTGCAATAAACGCAATATTTTGCAAATTTAGTCCAAATTTTGCGTAGCTTATACTTTATTAGGGTTGCTGTGCTAAACTGTAAATAACTGTTGCAATAAACGCAATATTTTGCAAACACTGCCTAGTATCTTAATCGTATAGTAAAACAAAATTTAAATTCGTACGGTTTTTATCTTCGTACAATTAAACTTGGCAAAATTTAGTTTACAATATCAGGATTCGAAGTAAAATACTTCTGGGGAAAAATAAAGTAAAATACGTGTACAATACAAAAATAGCAGAAATTTACATGTTACCAAACAGGTATAAAGTATACAATATAATGTTCGATACGTGTACAGTATCACTGGGAAAATAGCAAAAAATTTGCTCGTTAACCAACCGACATTTCCTGGAAAAAAATAGCGGGAAATTTGCTTGTTAACAGACATATCACTTAATTAAGCACAATATCAGGATTCGAAAATTAAAATGTGTATAATATTCCTGGGGGATAAAACAGGAAATTTGCTCGTTAACCAAGAGACATATCACTGAAGTACAATATCAGGATTTGAAGAAAAATCCGTGTACAATATTACTGGATAATAGCAGGAAATTTGCTCGTTGACCAACAGACATGGAAGTACCGAAGTTGATTGGTGGTTAAGGTCGGAAAAGCTTGTCAAAATCTGCGTAAAAGTAATAAAAACAGTTTGGATTCTAGCAATAGTGATACTTAACCAGCACAATTTGCTTTAATGCCTACGCCTGACTTGTTCATTGGAAGGGGGATTCTGTAGCATTCAACATGCAACTTAACTTAATATTGCCTAATTTGACGTCACTATACACGTGACCGTTGTACACTATTTTACCGGCCTGTTCCTTTTGGGAGTCTGATACAAGGACACGTAAGAGACTTCGGCAGCCGTCGGCTCTTGTAGCGCATTCTTACTTTAACTACAAAACTCAATACGCTACAGTAAATTTTTATTTACTACAACACATAAAAGGCCGAAAACAATTATAAACTTGCCTTGATGAAATAAAAATGGATGCGGAGCGGGATATGCATCCCTCATCTGCCATTTGTGCTGTTGTAAGGTTGTGCGGCAGGGTGCTGACGACTTGTTGAAAGTGCCACAAACTAGAGACAGAGTGTACATTATAAAAAATATTCTTAGATTTGCTGGTTAGTAAATTCATACAAATTGCAACATACCATTTCGCGATGTTAACCTTTTCAAGCAGCGGCAACACCCCTCCCGAGAACGACCAAAAGCGTCCAAAAGCAGAAGATGACAGGCTATGCCTGCCGCAGCCCGAGGGGCCTCCTGTGGACGGGCCAGTGCGCAAATGCCGTGAATGCCTCGAGTGCGACTGCCAAGCACTCGTGGATTTTCCAGAGCCGGGCACACCGACTGTATGCGACGCCTGCAAAAGGATCTTCCGCTGGTGCGACGAATGTAATTATGCATACGTGTGGCTTCCCAAAAGCCAGAAGTCTTGCCCCACGTGCGGGACTTTCATACCTGAAAGCCTCTCACAAACCCTCCCGGGTTGACAGAGGCGATCTGGAAGCAGGGAACCTGCATAATCATTGTTTGTTTTCAAAGTTATATTTTCATATTTGTTTTTCGCCTCGCCCGTTTTATTTCGTTCTTTTTCTTTCTTATTCGTTTTCTGTAATTGATGCGAATAAACCAACATACTCCTTATTGTTGTCGCACAAGGACATTTTGTTAGTTTGTTTATTGCTTGCTTCCAATGGTTCGTCTCGCAAAAGGATGGTCATTGAGTAAAAAAGGATCGTCATTGAGTGAAAATGAAAGTTCTAACATTAAAACACCACACTATACCACTTTTACTCTCAAATGACAAAATCTCGCTCAGTAAGACGTTGCATCAATCCACACACAAAGCACATTGCTTCCAATTCATACAGTGGGGCCAGTCTATAGGATGCCACCCGGAAATTTCTCGAGCCCAAAATACCACCCTTGGAAGTTCCTACCCAACCCTTGGCCCCACTTCAACACAACAGACCACACAACAACAAATCGACAAACCAAGACAAATGCACAAAAACCTTCAACAACGAACGTTATAAATATATCCTAGTTTGCTTCAATTAAAAACTTAATCTAATGAAACGGTCATAATAACTATAGAGGAAAGAAAGTAACAGTCGTGTCTTGGGTTCAGCCACTGAAATTACTCTTTGTGGAGTGTAGCTCATATCTGCGTCAATAAAAACAAGTTACATTATTATAGTACAACAAGAACAGGGTATTACAAATACTATAAAACAAGTTGCAAGATGTTTAACATATTATGTTGCATCAAGAACATACGAGGATATTACACATACCAGAGTGCAACATACGAAGGAATGTAGGATTTGAACTGATATCCGTAATCAACCATCAAATATTGGTCTTTCCTCGAGAGTTACTGTAGAACAGGTAATAGTGTTCTGTGGACCAAGAATAAACGGTTTGTGGATTTGCGTTAACTTCACAATTTTCTTATAATTCAACCAAATCACATACCTTTTTGCCTGAATAAAAATCCAATAGGATGTCGTCCATTTATCGATGGGGTAATTAGGGATTAGATTTTTATCGTTAATTTTAAAGTGTGTGATCATGTCCCAAGGGTTGACCTAAAAGGATAAGTAGGTTTAGTTATTAAAAGCAACTTGTGTAAGTTCTACGCAATTTCCTAAAAAATCTCCATGTTTCTTGTAAGAGATGTTTTTACTGGAACGTAAACTATGAAGGAAAAATATTGGGTTTCATTTATCTCGTATAACAACACATTTGAAACAAAATTAAGGGCCTGCAACTTTTACATTTAACTTCTTTATAATACCCGTAGCTTTCCCTAGGATATTTAACAAAAATGTTGTTTTGTGCGGCGATTCGCACCACAAATGACTGGACAACGTTAAACGAGCATTGGTTTGTTCCAATATTATTCTTTTAAGGTATTGTAAGTGTTAACTGTAATTTCCCTTAATTGTATTTTATGTGTCATTTACTTTTATTTCATGCTTGACTGATTCTTATGCATGACTAATTTTATATGCATGAGTGATTTTGTACATGTGGCATTGTGCCAGCATGCTTGCCATTTATGTTAGTGCTGTCCTAATGTTATTTAGTTGGTGCTGTAGTTGTGTTATCAGGTGTTAGCCTTTGTTTGTGTTCCTACTTATATTTCTTTTAGCTCATCATTAACTATATGTATTCATTCGAATTAAGGATGCTTCATGTTAATTTACTTGTTGTTAAAATATATAACTCTGTGCACTTGTGTGCAACAAGATTCTTCTCCCCATTGGTGGTTGCTTGAAGATAAGTTTACAAAACCAACTCTCATTTCAAGCGAAGAGTTTTGCTTAATATAACAAACGCACAAGTTTTACGAAGTCCAATATCGCTATACACATTGTACGAAGCGGCGCGTTATATCCTGGCATATAAACTTCCTGTCATATCTCGCAACGCAACAAAATATGCCCTAATATCAGCAGCAGCAAAGTGCAGCTATCCTGACAAACTATACAACAGGGTTAAGTTATGAGTTGGAAAGCCTATTCTGTGTAAGTGATAATAAATAAAAAGTTGGTAGCCGTTGGGAGTGTCTTCGAAAGGAGGTTCAGTGTGAACTCGTCAAGATCACTCGTACTCGAATCATCGACTCGTCACTGTAGCTCGAACACTCCGCCTTTCCGTTGGATGTTGTACCAAAAATTACACGAAATTTGCTGCTGCTGATTTGCTCGCAATCCTGAGCGGCAGAGTCAACAAAAGACGCAATAAACTTAAGTGGGAACGACTCACCGCACAGGATGCGCCTGACTCTTGCTAAACGTACGACAAACAAGGTGCAGAAAATGTAGGACTGTTGCGCGATTTCGTCAAATCATTTAGCTGCCAAAGCTTAACAAAAGTATTCAGTTAACTAACAATTTAATGTTAGAAAGTGGTTTTAAGGGTTGTAGGACGACGCCGACAACGACCGTGGGGTAAACGAGCATATAATATAAATAATTTCTGCAGAATCTGACACAAACAGTCAAGGTGAAAAAAAGGGGCGAGCCCATGACCGGACGAGTGCACTGGCAGGGGTGAAACACTCGTCACACGTCGGAAGGACGCGAGGTAAGTTTAGTTGGTGAAAAATTACTCAGTTATCAGCAAATGCTGCAATTTATCATATCAGATTAAACTGGTTTTAAACGCTTTTTGTTTCTCTTCCGGCATTTTCAATTGCTAGATGGCGGGCTGGGAATGGATTGGGCTTGTGTGATTGTGTGTGTGGGTGAAAATGCCAAGAAGAGAACTGGTTCTGAATAAGCCACTGAGGTAGTAGCATTGCTAAGCTGACACGCTGTAAACAACATTCTAAAATACGACTGATACTAAAAACTCAGTTAAAAACCAGTGTCAACGGGGGTCGGTCAAAGGCTCACAAAAAAAGTCAAATAAATGCCGTAGATCTAATATTTGGAAGGAAAAGTGTCTAACACGGGGTTGTATGAACATGTGCCTTTCATGCGCAAGGCCCTATCTAGCATCGTAGGCACTGTTGCAATTTAACAATGCGCGAACCCAATATAACATTCTAAGTTAATTCTATCCCCAAAGCAAACAAAATACACCTGAACTGAACTAAACCGCAAACCTTACGGGAGAATGTTTACGGGCTCCGCACTCAATACTAAACGAAGCCTATTTGGTGCTTGGCGGCTGCCCGGAATCCCGCTAATAGTTTATTGGAATCAACTAATAGGCAGTATCCTAAAACTTTTTAAAATGGTGCCGCGCCTAAAAGGGCCAACCTCTCAACTAAATAACACCTTTCTCGCGGCACCAGCTTGTTGTACCGTACACAGCGCAGGCAAGGCTTCCTGCCAAGCCTTGGTTTGCGCAGACGGTTACCTGTAAAGCAAGGCACGTTATAGCGGTGTTAGGCCTATAAATGAACCCCACGGCCGAAGATCGACTCGCGCGACAGCCTCTATGGTATACAGCACTTGGATTGCTTTTGCAAGCTGTAGGACTTGTGTAGATTTGGCACGACGAGGAAATGGACAATCGAAGCTTGCGAAGATCTTGTGATTGTTGAAGATAAGATGATGCTTGAATTGTCGAGATCGTGGTTGTAGTTCCTTGCTTGTGATTAACTGATGAAGGGCTTTGTGGAGAGTAGGAGTCCCGTGTTTCCATTGGTGTCTTCGCTCGTCAGCTGGTTCCCAAGAATTCTAAAGACAAAGTCAGCTTTGAGTAAAAACTAAGTTTCCGGACTGCCATGTTAATCACTACACTTGTTAAGGACATATTCCAACCTTACATGTGATGAAGGGCTTTGTGAAGAGTAAAGTCCAGTCCAGTTTATTTCTTCACTCGTCGGGCCAGTTCCCCGAAATGTCGCCGAAGACAAATTCAGCTTGGAGTCCTTAAAGGATGAAAACTAAGTTTCTGGAATGCCAAGTAAATCTGTACACTCTTCTATGGTAAATATATAACAAGTAAAGGTCATTTTTTAACAAATCTTTACGGGGTAATTTTGTCACGAAAATTTTAGGTGCTAACCTTACCATTTGTGCTGATTGCCTACCCTTATCGAGTAGCCCAATTGTGTTGTTCGAATTTCGTCATGCTTGAAATATATTTCTAAAGGAAAATTACATAAAATCGTCAAATCGATGTAAACATTTAAAAATGAATAAAGAGTTATTCCAAACGTTCAAAATGATACGTACTTCTGTATGGGCTTTAATGTTCTTTTTACGCCTTACTTGAAATATATTTCTGAACGGTGATTACAAAAAATCTTCAAATCGATAAAAACATGGATTTTAACACAAGGAGTTTATTATTTTATACTTGAAGTGGTAAAGAGTTATATTATGCTAATCTAACTCACCTTGATATTGATGAAGCGCTGTTCTTCGGGCAACAATAACGGGGATCCAGCCGATTCGAGAAACGATCAAGTTTGACGTCATAGCGAAGTTCTAGTGAATAGAGAAACATAAAATTATCCATAGGTCAAAGCTGACCTCCCCTGGAAAAAGTGTTTAAGCAAGTACGAATTAAATCCAAATAAACTTGATACGAATTTAAGGTTTACAACTTTGTTACACTATTCACGGATCTGTAATGTAGCTTGATAATAATGAATTTCAAAGCAAAAAAGGCCGAGTAGATGGACAACATCTTAAGACGTCTTCACACCTTATCACACCCATGTACCTGTTCAACGGCTGAAGGTGCCAATTAATTCTCCGACTATAGAAACTTAAAAATTGTATAAATTGCGTCCCACCTTTTGATTTACTTCCCAAGTCACACTTTAGTCACACAAACTGAAGATGATACAAGTTCGTATCGAAACGTTTTAATCAATGTGATGTCAACCCATTTGTCTTTTTGGCTTTTCATTATCAAATTTTACAATTAAAACGTTAAAAATTTAGCATAGCCAAAAGTGAAAACCTCATTCTGCAACATAATATCCTCTTCCATTGATGAAGGAGTTGTTGAAACTTTGCTGGCGAGTTCCGCTGGTTTTGTTTGTGAGGCGATTCCCTGTCTTTGTCGGTTCAAACATCTACAGAAGATACTCTATTAACCATAAATAAATCCGAAAATAAATGTAAATTAAACATAATTTAGATTGTGTTTCGAAGCCACTTTAGTATTTGGTTCACCGCGAAATAAAAATTGAATAACAATGTCCTAAATATTGAATAATTAAATTTACCTGCCGAGTAGGGTCCTTTTGCCAGTTTCACTTCGTCAATTGCAACATCACTACTGGTCTTGATTTTGCCTACCGTTGCTTGAAAGGCAATCTATAAAAACAACAGGAGTTTAAACACATTTGTAATCGGTAGCTTTATGTGGTATGATTTCATATTAATATTAATATGTGAATATCATTGATCGGCTACCTTGTTGCTTGGCATGGAAACAGGCTTTTTTAACGTTTAATTTACCAAATTTTAAAGTAATATATATGTCATAGAAAATTGGCTTCATTATGCCGTATACCAACATATATATATTGTGTTTTGTTAATGCATGCAAACAAAAAACACTCGTAAAACGCCGTTAGATTAAAATATATAACAAAAATACTGTTTATTCTGAAAACGGTTACTTTATGACTAATTAAAAAGGGTTTACACTGTTACTTTCAATCTAGAATATCTGCATGCTACAAGCAGCGTTTTCATACAAAAACAAATATCGCTTAATAAAATAGTTTGTCAATCATCTATAAAATAAAATCTAGCATTTTTAAACATATTGAAATGATTGGTAATACAAGAATAATTCAGGACGTGAAACTACGTAATAAGAATAATCGATAAAAATACTTAAAAAAATGTAAAGTTAACAAAATCGAGCCAAAATTCATTTTTAAACAAACAGCTTTTCAAACTTTTTTTCTATGATAATAAAATAAAATTAACTTCTTACTAATTTAATAGAAGCTGTTATCACAATTCAAGCAGCATGGCCTGCAAACTTTATAAACCCGGCCACAAAGGTTAGCAGCCAAGCGCCCAAAAAACACACAAAAGAGGACCGGTCATAGGTTAGCTGCCAAGCCTACATTCGACGCTGAAAATTCTACAAGTAGATGGTCAAACATACCTGAAAGTGTATTAGCATCATAAGGCTTGGGAGAAGGCTTCTGCAAAGATATTTTGTTATTTCACTAAACTTCCTCCACTTTCGGGTGCTGTCTTTTTGCAGAACTGTTTAATAATTTCATTGACGTAACTCTATTGCACTAAAAAGCAAAATAAATGTTGCGTGATGAATCAACCAGAACCTAAGATAAATAAAACAGTGTTAATGAGAGAAGAATGTCGGTTAAGCCAACTCCTGTAAATATCTACATATATCTACATAACAATCTGACATTATATAACTACACTGTACATTTACACAAAATACACCGCTTCCCATTTATACAGTGGGGCCAGTCTAGGATGCCACCCGGAAATATCCACCCGGAAATGAGCCCCAAATACCACCCTTGGAGGTTCCTACCAAACCCTTAGCCCCACTTTCACATCAGACCAAACAACACATCGACAAACCAAGCCTCAATTGGAAACAAACATTCACTCTTCGACTAAATATATACACTGAGACAATAAACATGTCGGCTTAGATTACATAAAGAATACAGTATAAGTAATTACGTTGTTTATTATATTACCTAATGTTTTAACAACAGTCTCCACGTACCTCAGAACTTTTTTTTAGGAACGCTGTTTCGTGTTATCCTTGTGAACCTTCCCAGAAACAGTTACTTGAGAAACAACCACGCGACTGAAGTGCGAGCTCGAAACAAACTTGCGAAACGCGCTCACCCAATCAAGGGAGGAATTTCTTGCCGCGTTGTCCACTAATTGGATTGCTTAATCCAGTGTTTCTCAACCTTATCGTGGTGACCCAAATACTAGGCGTAAGTATACCGGCCCAATTATCTTCACTGAACTTTTTGCAAGCTCAAAGTGAAACAAGGAGAAATATGACTGCAGCATTAATAAGGTTAATTTTACTAAATATGGGACATGTCTTCCTATTGCTTCCGCAATTTTCGTAAATTTTGGACAAATCTTGCTGAGAACCAATCTCAATAAATTTAACCATATAAAACTACTTCTAGTTTATATTATTGCTGTGTATAGGTTTTATTATGTTGCCTACTGAACCAGGGCGTCGGACCAACCGACACAGCGCAACATTAAGCTCACATCGCTGTTTTCTTATAAACGCGGTTTCAGCAAATACCACTCCATGCTTTATGCGCGAATATGAATATAAATGCGGCGTCTAAGTCGCTAACCTTCCGCTCCAGACAGCTTTGGTTTGTTGATTTTAAATTAGTTTAACTGTGGGTGGGCTTGGCGCTGAGCTTTACGATCTCCTTTATTTTTCAGAGTAGTTTATGGTGTACTTCTGCAAGTATCAAGTGTTGATTAGATTTAAATCTTAACTTGAGATTAGACAGAATAAAACTTGAAAAATGTGATTCTTATAGAAAATATCTCATCTCATAACATTGTTAATAAAGTGTTTAGAAAAAGACAGTTGGTTTTGGGTGAAAAAGTATTAGCATGGCCACTCGACTAATTTTTACAACGATCCAATTTTGCATTATTTATATATATCGCCACTTATAGGTTGAGAAACACTGGCGTAATCCAAAAGCGGGATTAAGTGACACAAAATGGCCGGAATATTGTTTCCCGTTACAATTACAGATATATATAAATAATGTATGCATAACAATATTTGTAGGTAACCGATGATCAGGTTGTGCAAAAGTTTGTTACGATTTTATTACAAAAGTTCGTTAAACAGTTCGACTTGATTACCAGAATAAACGTAACAACTTTCGCTTTAAGGTCTTTTTTGTTCATATGTCTATGTATAGGTGTACAGTTGAAGGCGCAAATACAAATTTGCATTGAAAGTGGTATTTAAAATAGTATAAAACAATTTAATACATTTTAAAAATTATAATGATTCATTTTTTGAGAAAATGAAAAGTTCAAACAAAAAAATAGTCAACAAAAAAAAACGATCCGCATTTAAAGTCACAGATAAGTAATGTATATATTAATGATTTTCTACTAACATGTATTACTTTTTAGCTACATATAAAATGATGTTGAAACGATTCGTTGGATGCAAAGAGTACGTTATTTCTGCTTAATTGGCAAGGAGACTGGTTCATTAACAGACAAGTTGGCTATTGGCCTGTTGTTCCATTTAATCGGAAACAACTGAGTTTATTTTACTCGAAAAGACCGATTTTCAGAAGAGCTAGCCAATTTTGGATATACAGAGAGAGTTTAGAAGTTAAGGTGTGAAAAAAAAAGAAAAACAGGTATACAGTACTAGTAGTTCATAAAACGCAGTCCATACTTAACAAATACTAACAATAATTTCTTCTGGTATTTGTTTGTTTACCGAAGTTTAGGCTGCCTATCGGCATGCTACAAGCACTTTATGAAAGACGAGAGGCAAAACGTGTCTTATCGTTTCGTTGCTCGCGTTTATTTCTGCTTTTTTCCTTTGTTTGTTTTCCGTATATTGTACAAGCGTTCAGTGTCATTCACCCTTACGAAGGCGACTAGCATAGGTTGCCGAAACGTTGGTAAAGAATTAAAATTACCAGAGGAGCTATCCTCGCGGCATATTTAATGTATCTCCACAGACATTCTTCATCAAAGTATTCGGCGGGTTAAAGGTTAACATTGCGTCCACGATCCTTGTGGTAACAGCACTCACGATTTTCACGATCAGTCAAGCAAATCTTTATCTTGTCTCTAATGTCATGCCAATCATGGCCATCCTATCCACAGCCTTGATTTGTGTCAGGTAATACGGTTGCGTTTAACACTATAGATAGAATAACTGGTGCGGTTGACGTTTTTTAAAGTTTTAATCGTTTATTTCTCCGCTTTGGTAACTGTTAGAATATTGAAACTTCCTGAATTTTCCTAAGTCTAGGTCACCTTTTAGTATGTCAATTTTTTGTTTATTAGAATAAGCACATTGTGAGAAAGGAATCGATTTACCTTAATTTACTAACGCTTATTTTTACTGGAAAGCAAATTCTAATTCCTTCAGGATTAAAACCGCCTTACAAGATAGCCTTTTGTTGTCTTATTATTTTAAAACAACCATGGAACAATTGCTGCAGAAGCTGGCAACAGTTAGTTACTATAGCTAGTTCAAAATTTTGAGTCAACGATAAAAACAACTGACGAATCGAGTTGTAAAATCATTTCGAGCAATTTGCAAAATCGCTACGAATTATTGTAATCAAATGATATATATCGCAGATATACACATGTGTCTATATATTGGATGATCAAGATCCTGTGATATTCAGCTTCGCTTTCATGCCGATCATTAAGTTCTTTCTGGTGTTTTCCAGTGTTGTAATAACTTAAGTCAAATGACTTGAACTCAGTGCATTCGAGTCACTGTTTTCAAAAGACTTGCTTGACGTAAGTCGTTTGGTCAAATTACTTCGGTTAAAATTAGACGTTTTCATTTAACATTTTGATGTAAAATTAAGATATTTATTTTAAGATTCGCACGTGAAATGATTTTACACGTTGTTTCTTGTTATTTTTTAGTTGAAATATTGCTTAATTCGACACATTTTAATGTTTTTTTTAAAACAGTGAATTGGAATTGACTTGTTCTGTAGCATCTTAAGCCATAATTAATGTATAATTACATATAATGGAATTTATCGTATTGCGTATTTTCAAATGTTTTGCTGTTGCTCGCTTTTTGGCGCTGATAGAAATTGCAAAAACACCGCTTAGCAATCTCCTGGCTTGAGCCGTGAGACCGCTTCCCAAAAAACTTCCGGCCGTAAGATATTAATCACATCCCACCCATTTTACTCTCGTACTGTAAACATTCTATTCAGTTGGTCGCCAGTCAATAAACAGAACGGTGTGGCTCGTTGGTTGCTTTGCTTGCTGGCTTCAAGACAGTGGTTCTCAAAGTATGGGTCGCGACCCAAACATGAGTCGCGTAGGGTCAAAAAATGGGTCGCTCTATGGTGATTCAATCCTGCGCAAACGAACTTTTTTCATTTCATTTTTCAAATATTTTCAATTCAATTATAACTGTATTATTGCATCATAAGCTTTTCAAGTGTTTTCAAATCTGTAACCTGGATTATTGCATCATAAGTGGTTTTATGAACGTTTTGATGGCAGCCAGCTACAGTAGCTGGTAAGAAAGCTTTTAGTCACCACAACAAGCCGCGCTGATATTATAAAAGAAAAAAGTTCAGTTTCACCAATCACACTAAAATAAATTAATCATTTGTTTGTAATCAATCATCGTTTCATAGAACTGTGTACTACATCTGGTTGTGTGTGTCTTTTTCTATTTCATGCATGTCAGAAAAAGTACATTTTTTGATGTTTGAGGCTTGGGTCGTGAGATGCTCATAAAACTAAGATTTGGATCGCGCTCAAAAAAGTTTGAGAATCACTGCTTTAAGCCAACGAAAATCGAGTCAATTTATATCAGAATAAGACATTTTGTACAATCTCCCCCAATGAAGAAGTAGGGGATTTATCAGGCAAAGACACTAATGAGAACTCATAATCTACCCACTCGCTTTACCTCTATATTTTTAGTTTAAGCCTCGATAAAAATGACGGAAAAAAACAAGCCTAAAAGATTTTTCTAAAATCAACCGCGTTGAAATTTGTTGTCAAAAAAGCCCATCCGGCATACTTGGATGTCTGTTCTATACTTTTCAGCTGTCGGTCTTTGGCTCGCACTTTTTCATATTTTTTTAAGTTTTGGTATTACGTAACTATAGAAAGTGTCGTGTAGGGCCTGGTTAAAAAACAAATCTAAAATACATTATTATTAAGTGTGACTTTTTTAAATAGGTTTTAAATATCCTATTTTTGACAAGCTGGTAAGAGTAGGAATATATAATAACGATATTCAAGTGTAATTTAATGGTAGGCTATGATACAAGTTAGTGTAATTTAATGGTAGGCTATGATACAAGTTAGTGTAATTTAATGGTAGGCTATGATACAAGTTAGATTTAATGGTAGGCTATGATACAAGTTAGTGTAATTTAAGAAAAAACGTAAAGGCCTATAAGTTTTATTGAAATGGGCCGTGGGCTAGGTTAAATTGCTTGGCTGCCAGATGCCTCCCGCGGGTTTCAGTAAGTTCAATAATTCATAGATGGAACCATCTCACATTAAAAAAAAGTTTTTAAGGCCGGTTCGCACCAAAATTTCAGTTTTAAACCGGTCCGCAGAGCAAAAAAAGGTTGCCGATCCCTGATATAGACCACTCGTACACATTTCTATTACTGTTGACATGTCATAAGAAACAGTGAGACAAAACCAATGCCGCTTTTAAAACAGAACAAAGAAGAATTTTAAAGGAAGGAGATGGCGGGGTTGAAGTGTTTTAGTTTAACTCGCAAGTTACAATTCTTTAATTGATGCCAGTATAGCGTTGGTTGAGTGGGTAGGCCTATACATGAGTCCAGGGACCGAGGAGCCGATATGGAAAGGCGGCGTTTGTCGAGCGTCCTGCACCGCAATGTCAAGCGCAAACCCCGATGTAACAAGTCGAATAAAGTGAAGGAAGAATACAACGGTTAAAAAAGAGTTGTATAAATGTCATCGATGAGTAACAAAAAATCTAAACGTCTAAAAGAAAAAAATGTAAATATTTACAGAAGATTGCATTTTTGCAAAACAAATGATATCAAAAAATGCAAAAAAAAATCCACCACTGGGTGGGGCTCACAAGTTGCATCATAAAAATAACAACTTGGAATAAAAACAAAAACAAGCTTGCTTCTGAACTTTAGTAAAAATAATATATTTCATCAACTAATTTCATCAATAAAAGAAAAATAACAGAATAAAGGTGTACACATTATAGGCTATAAAATTGTACAGGTTAAGTAAAGAAAAAATCAGTTTGGTACAACATTTGAAATAAAACTTTGTTTAAAACGAGATAATAGGCAATATAGGTTTGTACGTTCACAAAAGATATTATTGAATGCTAATTGATATTCACGTTTTTCACATAATTGGATGATTGGAAAAATAGGAAAAGCCTTAATGTTGGCAACTTCTTGGTTTTGTAAAGCAAATGAGCACTGTACAGTGGACGCTAAAAGAACTTTGTGGAATTGGATAAACGAAATATTAGGCTTTGCGCATTTAAACTGCAACAATGCAACCGGAGGTGGCAAAATCATCAGTGTGAAAACAAACGGTCCACTTGTTTTCTTGCGGGTCGTAAACTTCCACCGATTTCTCGTCGAATCTGTGACAAGATGTACAACAACGATATAAACAATTTGTTAAACTTTAGCAAGTATTATTATTAGAAACAATCAGTTACATTCTTAACCGACGAATATTGTTTAGCCAAGTATTAATGCCAAAAACCATTGGTTAAATATATCTAGAAAACATAAACGCCAAGAAAAATGAGTTTCACATCGGGAAAATAGAATTGAAGTAAGCTCCAATCTGAGCCCAAATACAATTAAGAAGCCATTTAATTATTACTCTAACCTTACTTGTGCTTTTTATGACAACAATGGTAAAAGTTAATTCTTAAAGCATTTTTTTGTTTGTTTTAATTGCAATTATATCTGTGTCTCGGGCGAATAGCAACAAACCCATCATTTTGTTCGCTTTTTAAGAAAATATATATAAAATGGTGGAAACGCAACAATAAATCACAAATAAAAACAACAATAAAAAAGTATTAATGGCAGGAACAATTGTTTAAATATATATGGAAAACATACAATACGAAAAAAACATATGTCCAATCGCGATTGCGGCCAAATACAAACAAGTAACCATTTAATTATTACCAAACCTTACCCCAGTATTTTAATTTTAATATTAGCAACTAGCAAATTGTCGGAGCTTTAGATTTTTTTGTTTTTTAGTTGTAATTATATCTGCGTCTCGGGCGAATAGCAACTTTACTCGCTAAATATAAAGCCATCGTTTTTTTATCTTATCAAACAAAATTTAAAATTATGGATAAGTAACAATCAATCCCACTACAGTGTACCATTTTTATGTTTTTAACATATTTTTTATTCACGGTGGTTAAATTATATTTATTTCGGAATCCTCACCCGCAAATAACATGTAGCTTTCCTTGCAACACACAAGTTGCATGCAACCACCGTCCAACGTTGGTGGGTCGAACTTGAGTCCACGAGTTGCTTCTGGGGTCGTATCGTTCTACTGTGCTTAGCTTCCCACCTGGTTGAAAAGCACAATTGATAAAGTATGGACAAACTTCTTCTTTTATTTCAACACTTGTTTTGTCGGTTTATTCTCAAAAAGCAATCGGGGAAAGAGGCGATATAACGCATAAAAATTACATAAAAAGTTTTCTGAGTCGCTTAACTTAAATAACATTTTTTACAATCTATCGCTCCTACTGTATGACAGCTTTTCATATTTGGTTTTATCATTTGTTTTGTCGGTTCAAAACTATTGCAGGGCTCGAAATTATTTGATGACTACAACACGCTTTTCAAAAACTCATACGACAAAAAACGTTGTATTCCAAAAATTTTCCCAGTGAAATTTCGTACTGAAGAGATGTTTTTATAAAGTTTATGGAAATGAAAATGGTTATTTTTACAGGTAATGGCGACGACATCGGCAAAATATGTGGTTTATTAGATATTTAATTGCATTTTACGCCTTTGATCGTTGGACAAAAAAACTAACCTTAAACAATAAAACATTATATATGTTAACAACATGAAAACTTCTAACGCTAAGCCAAATTGAGCCAACTGTTTTAACCTGAAAAAATACCTTTTCATCGATTTGAATGTTTGAGCCTAGTAATGACGTTTAATATTCTAATTTATAAAATATCGTCTATCGCTATCGGAATATAATGTCAAGTATCGGACATCCACAGCTCGAAGTACAAGTTGACCTAATGTGTCGTGATATCTACTTTATACACTAAACAGTTGTTAGCTGGGCACTTGAATGGCGCTGGAACTTAAGTTACGGAAAGCATTTATCGCAACCTGTATACATTCAACAATCGAAAGCAAACTAAGAAGCTTCCAGATAAAGTTTAACTTGGGCGCAATTGTAACAAATGATTCCCTTTATTGGTTTGGTAAAACCGAATCTAACCAATGTACTTTCTGCAAATGGCTACGGAAACGGTATATCACCTGTTTTATTTGTGTCCTGTGACGTGTTTATTCTGGGAAAACGTGAGCTCGTGGTTAAGTATGAAACAACGAATATCGTGTTTTTTTCCCCCGATCAATTATTCTTTGTAGCCGTGCAAAACATTTGTGAAATGTGTCCTTTTATGTGCAACGCCATTTATCAGTGTAAATATGCCGAAAGTGCCCCGACTATATGTTACGCTTTTTCGCGATGTTACCTTCTAAAAAAGAGGAAATATGGCGATGCACAAAAGTAGATGGTCGTTAGATGCATGAAAGCTTTCCAATAATAATTTGTTTTCCTTGTGCTTTTTTCGGCATTTTATTTATTAATAATAAAAAAAAATAAAAATATCTGGACACTTGTAGCGCAACATTAAGTTTATCTTTACCTCTTGTGCGTTTTGTTAATTAGGAAACGTTAAGGATTACCGAGAGGGGGTAAACAACCGCCATTACCCAGTGGCCCACGCATAACTTCGTAAATACTGAGTGTGTAGTTATTTTGCAAGTGGACCAACAATGTTAAAAGCTCCAGGGCCCTTCCATATTTATATTGGGATACTTTTAATTGTGGTTTATGGGGAATTTGCGTAAGTTTAGACTAGATTCGTTTCAAAACATTCTAGGTATATTAAATAAGTTCTGTTCAAGATAACGTCGTGTCGTCGTCTCTATTTCGGGTAAACTGTAAGTTAAACAAAAACTTTTCTTCTGTTTTACAAATTTTCTTAGCAAATTTTAGACACAAATGATTAAAAGCAGTTAGTTTTACGCTTGTTTTGCCTAAATAAATATTTACGAGCCTATTGAATGTTTAATCAACAAGGTAAACAATACAATTACCATTATAACCGCAAGTTGCGTAAATGTTTCCTTGAAACGCAGCAACTGAAACACCCCTTCTAGCTTCATTCATGTGTTGAATTGCTGACCACCGATTATCCGAGAACTTCTCACATGAGTTGAGGCTTAATGAATCGTTCCATCCACCAATAACAAAAAGCGAACCTGGCAAAACAACAAATAAAAACTTAACACAAAAGTTTAATATTAAAAAAGCTTCACTGTTATCGACAAGTTTCACAGATATTTTACTGCACAAATTTCCCAAATGTCAGTTGAGAAAACGGAGAGAAATTCTGTAAGTTTTGCAAGTACCAAACGGTCTCAAATCGATTTTTTCCAAAAAGTGAAAAAAATAAATAAATTAGGGATGTTTAAAAAATAACGTTCTAAAAGGCTTTAAACCAACATTCATTTTTTTTTTATTTTTACCCAGAAATTCTAGTTTTTTAACTGAAAAAATCTTGTAGGGGCGCGGCAATATATTTATTATTTCTGAGGGAATGAAAGGTTGAGAACCACTGCTCTATAGTTTTACCTCTATAATTTTATTTTAGCCTCAAAAAATGATAGAAAAAGAAAGCTTAATAATTTTTCTGACATCAACCACGTTGAAAAAAGCCAGATATTTGAAATTTGGTGCCTGGTATGCCTTGTACTTGTCTATTTTACATTCATTCACAATTTATTTTTTATTTTAAACCATATTCCATTTTTATTAGATTTCTGTTTCAAACTCTATTATTTTTTTAAAGCTATATTAATTGTTTTTAGCAATGTAGAAATTGCGGTAGCCTTATTTTAAACTAACAGATGTCAAGTAAATACATAAGATTAACAATCGTTCTTAAGTAGGGTCCGCGTAGCAGGTATAGCAAAATATTGTGTTAATCAGTGATGTCATAACAAGCGCAGTTGCCTTAAAATTGCTCAAAATTCATCAAACGGTTAAGTTGAATAGTTCACCAAATATTCCAACCTCATAATCATAATATCGAGAGTAGTAATCTGTTAAACCCGATTTGACAAAAATATAATTCCGCTCCTATACGTGACCGCAACAAACACATACTTTTATGTTTACGTTACAATGCTTATACGATAGAAAGTTGGCAACACTCGCAAACAGCTGATAGCGATGCGAGGTAAAGTCAGCTTGCATCCTTACCTTCGAATTCGACCATTGCGTGGCAACATCTAGGTTGCATCAAGTCAAGGCCCTTGCTCCAGGAATTGTTGTCGGGGTTGTAGATGATACAAGTTGATAGAGGCCTGCCGTTAAAACCACCGGTGACGTAAATCAAACCTGGGTCAAAGCAAAATATTTATAATAAACGGAGCTCTAAAACACAAAACATGCGCAACAACAAAACAAGCTCATATATTATACTCGGGCAATTGTTCATATTTCGTCATATTCCGATCGAAATGTTGACGTTTTTGAACAGAATACATTTTTTAATACGCGAAAATGAGCACCAAAAACTACACATTTGCCAAAATGGCGGACGTTATAGAATAGTGTTCATTCATAAGATATCGAGTTGTAATTATTAGTTCAATTGAAACGGGAGAACCTAAAATTTCCATTTATCAGCAGTCTTCTCAGTTTATAATAAAACATGGTCAATTTATGAAAGTGACATATTTACAAAAAAAATTAATATGCAACAAAATCACAGGGTAGGAATGTTAGATGCGGAAATGCGTTTCCAAGATAAGTACTCGACCCGGCCGAGTAATGCACTGTGCCGAGTATTCGAGTTTGGAACTTTGTGAAACCACTTAGCACGGTGACCGACATATTTTTGTTTGCCCCTGCGCAGAGCTTATGTTCGTATTTTATTTGAGGAATTTTTTTCGTGCAAGTAAATTAAATATGAATCCCAACAATTAATGCATGTCCAGTAAATAAATGAACCCAGCCACTTTGATTTGTGGGAGGGTGACATTGCTGGTTATCAATAAAAATATGAAGTTATACTTTACGCGACTTCCCACAATATATAAAAACATAAATTACATTTTAAGTCGGAGGTTCCCAAACTGGGCGCCGCGAGACTTTGCCAGGGGCGCCTTAAAATCAGGTGAAAGTTGTTCTATTGCAATGATTTTCAACTTTTTAAACACTTTTCAAATTAAAAAAACTTGTGGAACACCAAAAGAGATGCAACGGTATTGAAGTTACGTTACGGCACAGCCTAATAATTACAAGCAATCACAGTTTTTCTGCTTTCTAACTTATTTTAGTGCGATATTTGAGGTTGTTTTGAAGTGCATAACTTTGGTAATTGGGCATAAACTGACAAACGACCAACACGAACACACCTTTTCTTTTTTTCTTGGCTGTTGGGTAAGAGAAGCTCAATATAATGGTATTGTCAATGTCACAATGGTAGGCTTACTCAATTAAAATCAGATGCTCTATTTAGGCCCGTTGTGCAAAGCCAATAAGTTTTCGCAGAAAAGTAGATAATGTTGCGCGGATTTTTGTTTGGATAGTATCAATAGGAAGTTAATTAAAATACTAGTTAGCCAAACTATCCAAGATCAAAAGGACATAGTAGGGCACCATTTTGCATTCATAACGGCGTCGCGAGTTTAGATAAGTTTTCAAAGGTCGCTGCCAACAAAAAGTTTGGGAACCGCTGGTCTAAGTGGCTCATTTAAAAATGTTTAAATAGGCACGAGCAGCATGTCTGGGGTTCTGAGTTCAACTTCGAACCCACAGTTTACTTTTACGACGACGTGAAGTTAGAATTTCATAAAGGTTTCCGGTAAATTTCTAGAAATTCTATTTAAATCTTGGGGAAAACAATGTTCATATTAAGCTCGTTTACGCAACAGGTTGTACAAATAAAATGTCTGCGGTGAAGCGATTTTTATAATTTTCGAAACTTGCCGTGTGCATTTTAATACGGACGTATTGCGCAGACAGCCAAGATTCGACTAAATAGTGAAACAAGTCTGTAACGTTTCCGTCAATTTTCAATGCCGAAGCGAACGTGCGTATGTTCAACATAGGTTCACTTATTTTTTTAAATAAATAATGTGTTTCTCACCATTTAAAACAGCACAAGCGGCATCATATCGACCTTCTGGCATATCGGCCAAAACTGTCCAAGTTCGATCAGTGAGGTCAAACATTTGGCAACTTTTCGTGTTTTTACCAAATCCTCCAAAGATGAAAACCTTGTTCATAAACTTCACCGCGGTCGCGTGATAAACTGGAAAGATCGGTTGCTGGAAATATACGAACATAAGTTGGGTAAAACGCCACAGTTAGACCGTGCATTAAAACAAACACACAATCAGGAAATATCATGTATATCAAATTTCAAGGGCTATAACGAAAGCACGAAATAAGCCGAATAACACAAACTTTGTTAAAACAGGCTTAAATGTTTTTGGATAACAAACTACTAGCGGCGATCAAAAGCTTAGTACTGAGATTTATGTTAGATTTTTTCGTGTTGTAGATGTTTAACCCAACACATTTTATTTTTTTTATTTCTCACAAACTTTCGTTACCTGCAACATTATAAAGCTACTATGAGTTAATTAAAGAAGCCTCGTGAGAAGTCTGGAAGGTATACGACTTTATGTTGTCATGATACAGGTTGCTTTACAGGGGCTTTGCTTAACGCAATTTTACAACAACACCCAATTATTGCTACACCACGATATGCTGTTTGGTGGCGCCCTTATGGTATTACTGACACCTAAAATAGAAGCGGTTGAAAAATACTCAACATTTGTTTGTGCTGTCAGCGTAAGCGGAGCAAAAACGCGATTGGGCAAAAGTGGCATAGAATTTTACGGTTAATCATATGTTCACAATATGTGCAACTTGTTTAACAAATTCCCATTAAGTTTTGTTATCTGCAAATCGTTTTGTTTCCGTCAAAATTTAATAAATCTATTATTATGTGAAGTTTTTAAAAATAGTTTTAGACTGCTCACTTCACTTTGGTTGTTTGTTGTTTTAGTGGAAAGTGAACTTTGCATTTTTAATATTATACATGTTTATATATACACAGTAATTATACACCATTATTTACCGGCAATACTTCTTTTTGCTTAGTCACTACATCAATTAGAACACATTGTTTCGTTGAATTTAAACCTCCAACCATCAGAATATTTGTTGATTCTGCTTGAGAGTAACACAATACAAATTATAAATTGAAAAAAAGCACAAATTAAGAGACAGAGAGAGATTCGTAGCAGTAGATTACACATCTAAATTAGAGAATAAACAAAAACAATATTTAAAGAATTTTTAATATATTTCGCTAGATTCGAAAAATATATAATTAATTATTTTTACTTTATGAAGTCAATATAAGCAACAAAACACCTTTTGAATTCTATATTCAAATATGTACAATTTTAGATATATTTTTTAATGACTACATTTCAAATGCATTACCGCTAAAATTGTGTCAATATTTTGTTTCACAATTGATTAATTATTCGAGTAGCTTTCTCATTTACCTTCTTTAATAGCGACTAAAAAACGAAAATAAATGAATCAGGTTAACAAACCTAAAGCTATAAAAAATGCATATGTGCAAATACTGTTATATGCTAAACATATATTGTTAGATATCAGATATACACTTAAATATATTTTGATATACACTTAAAATAACTGCTGATAAACTAATAGTGACCTTGAGCTTGGGGTTGGTGACCTTGAAGTTTGGGTTTTGGGAGAAATTTTCTCATCGCGTTCATCACAGAATGACAACAAGCAACATTCTCTCGGACAAGAATCTTGAAAGCAAATAACAACATAGTTGTAAGTTAACAATTATTTATACTAAAAGAATTCAGCTTTAAAGATGTCTGCTAATTTATATGACAAAATCAATGCATTAATTTAATTATAGGCAAAAACTTAGTACTGGTGAATTAGTAGTCAGAACCAGATTAATAAAACATGATCAATTGTGGAACTAGTTTAGAGTCAGAAAACTTTTTTGTCGCACCCCAAAGTACTGTTCTCAGAGCTATTAAAGGCTCACTACGTAAAAACGAAATCAATGCTGGATTCAGGATATTGTGGAATTTGTTTATAGTAAAAAAATGCCACCTGTAAAAGAATTACACATCATATAAGACACTAAAAACTACTGTATCGTATATTAATAAACAAATTGAAATTTAAAAAAGTAGAAAACGAATGGAATATTTTAAAGTTACTGTAGCAGTAATTTTATGCAAACCTAGTGAGTTTGGGCAATTGAAATAACTAAACCAACCTCGTCAATAACAGTGGTCTGCAAGAATTCACCAGAAAGAGTTGAAAGGTCAAGTTGAGAGAAGAGGTTCACAAAATGTTCCCTACGACTGGAAAGTTTGAAGTGAACCCATTGAATAATTCCAGTGAAAACAGATTCTCCTTGTTTCTAAATGATAAGAAAAAAACACAAATGGTGAAAAAGTTAGAAATGCTTATACAAGGTTGTCTAAGTATACATATCTGTTAAACACAAACTGGCATTTAGAATAGACAATCTGATGTTAAAATGCACCACAATCCTAAGTCAGCAATACCCGTTTTTAAATCATATCTTTATTATTTCCAGCATAAAAAAATGTCATACTTAAGTTACCTTGGTATTTTCATGATTTATTATTGCAGACATAGAGTCAAAATCCAGTTGTTTAAAATCATCTTGTTGCACAACAGCTTCAAAGTTTTCATGTATCACTTGTTTTGCTCTTTCCTCTATTTCGGTGAGGTGGTATCGCTGGGCATGAGCCAGGATTTCCAAGCAATTATCAACACCCACCATTTGCAAGATGTACTTGGCACATTTGGATTTAAGAACTATAAAAAACAAAAAGTGTGTTAGAAAATTTAATTAAATAACTGAAATTCCCAATATTGGTATGAAACTTAAAAACAGAGACTATTGTTAATAATTATACAGTTAAAATTGTTAAATAGGACATTAGATGCTGGAATTAAAAATATTCTGTGAATTTAATTGTTTTTTCAAGTAAAGAAATAATAATTTAAAAACGATTACTATATATATAAATACATCCGATCTGTGTGTAGTCAGCATCTTCATGCAATTCCAATGCATTCTCATTTGTAATCTGCACATCATTAGTGTAAATGCAATTCAAAAGTCTCTCCAGTTGTTCATCTGTCATTTTAATTTTGATCTCTGCAGCAAATTGTTCTTTCATCTGAACAGTAACATGTGATCACATAATGTGAATTCATATTATCTGGCTAACGTTATTATTTAGTACAAGGGTGGTACAAACCCAGGCCCGACATGTTGCTTGTGGCCTGCGAAACATTGTTGAATTATTTTAATGTGTAGGTCTACTGTTAAATGTTTAATCAAAGAAAGCTTAATGACCAATAAAAAGCAAGCAAACTGCAATTGTTTGGTTGCGATTACATTTTTCCGGTTGCACAATAAAATAAACCAGTTTTCTATCGCTCACCGAAGGGATCCAGGGGGGTGGCAAGAATGCCTAATTTTGGTATTTGTTATATCGTTTTAAGAAAGGCCGCAGTGCGTCATAAATAAAACTTTCTGAAATAGCTGTTTTACGAAACTATAAGTTATATTTGTGTTTGGTTTTCCGTTATTTTGTTATGAACATTACATAAAAAGTACACCCTATATAAATTACTTTTTTTCCCCACTTTAAAGTAAATAATCGATAAAATATATCGGGTTGTTAGAAAGTAGTGTTTTACAGGTTTTCACTGTGACTTTAGGCTAACGCCCTGACCCTTTCCAAGATGCAATTTCAGCCAGGTCGATCTGTTCCTTTTTGCGCAAAACGATATCTTCTTTGTAGTTTGGCGATTGTTTAGTATGCGACATCTCTCTTAAAATTGTAGTAAGAAACACAATACACACGGTTTTTCACGATTATTCTATGCTTAGAAAATGCAGTCTTCTAATTAGAAAGTTAAATAGTCAAATACGCAAATTTTTTGCTCTTCGCGCTTCACCTTTTTTACAGTCTCATAACGGTCGACTTCATTTGCGCACAACTTTGACGATAGCACAAAGTTTCTTGATGTTATATGTGTTTGACGATGCTTTGTGACGTCAAAAACTGTCATATTTACACATTCCATGCCCCCACCAAACGAAAGTCGTCGATCCGCTCCTGACATGCATGTAGCCTACTTTATGTGGCCCGCGAAGAACACGCAACAAATTTTGTGGCCCTCGATGTTGTCATTCTTGGACCACCCTGATTTAGTTAACGGGTGGCCAGCGACATCATTGTATGTGGCCCGAGGAGCATTATTAAATTATTGTAATGCATAGCATTCGAGGGTTTAATGAAATAAAAGTAAGTGATAACAAAAAGCAAGCATGTTTTAATTGTTTCGTTACGATTACATGTTTCAAGTTAGACTATTGAATAAAACAGTTTTCGATCACTCATCATATTCGGATCGAGGGGTTTGGCAAGACAGGCATGCTACCTTTTGTTATGATTTAGGCCAGTGGTGTTAACCAGCTTTATATAATTGTCCAGTGCCTTGCATAACAAAAATCATGCATAATTTTCCTGTGTTATCTAAACTTGATTTCATTTGCACAAAACCGCAAAAGCATAGCATCAGGACTCCTGAGCTTATGTGCATTACAACCATGAATTTGGAAAAAATTTGTCATCTTTAAACATTTTTTGGCCGCCAAACAAAAATCCATATAATGCATGCCTGTAGTCAAATGCAGTGCTCTTTAATTTGTGCGCACGCTACACCCTAGTGTGCACAGAAATATGCATGGGGCGCACCACTACAAAAAGGTATACAACAGTTTATCACAAACTTTTAGGGAGCCATCAATGTTAGATTTTCCAGTAATTACCAATTTCTATGAGACAATGGTGCTGTAATCGTTGCAAACTAACTTTCTCTTGCATTCCGTATTTTTGTGTAAAGTTTAAATGATGTTTTATGACATGCAATAGTACTCGCAAGCAGCCTGCAGCCAAAATCAAACTCTCACCGACAGTGTGTAAAACTTCGGCAGCTCAGCTCGGTTTAATTGACATGATGATATTGATATGCATACGATTTTTCATATCGCTTGTACGGCAGTTTACCTTTTAGGTGGACATCAACGTCACAACAAATTTAAGGGTTCTCCGAACAAAAAACGGTTAGAGAGTACTGGCCTAGTGTATGTGGCTCGCAAACTATATTTAAAAAATATTATGGCCCGGAAAGCTGTCAACCTTGGACCACCCTGATTTAGTATATAAAATAACAAAGATAAAATTTTATGTATTACTAGAAAAGTAAAAAATGGAAAAAAATAGAAGGTAGCAAAATAATTAATCTGATATTGCTGAATGAAGTAATGGTGTTAACAAACCAGAATCAAATTGGTCCATCTTAAAAGTGTGAACTAATTTCTTAAGATAGGAATTAATGGCGCTTAACAGACAATTATTTACATACTTTAAAAAATGTGAATATTACTTCCTTATTAATTATACATTAATTATTTCCCGATATTAATTATAACTTACCGCAGTTGCAAACATTTTGCAAAAGTACACTGACATAAGGCACAGCACAACTCTATGAACTGGAAAACATTTGGTTTCCGCCTTGAGCCTTACATCACAAAATTTCTTTTCAAACTTGCGATCACTAAAAATAGAGATTCAAGAAGGCGATTTGAATAGGTTTTTGAAACGTTTACAATTACCAGAGGAGCAGATTGTGATTATTTCTGTTAGCAATTGTTTATATATAGAAATTCTTATTTAAGGCACCTAGCAAACAAGAGAAATGATTCTACATTTTTGCACTTTAGCGAGCCCCTTATGATAGCTAAGACAGTCAGTTGTTGACTTCTAGACAGAAAATGTTTTGAATACCTGGAATAGCTTTTCATAAAACATAAGCCGTTCTGTTTATTTTTACATTTGACTTAAATTGAGTCAAATCGCTGAAAAGTTAAGTTTTTTGAAGTTTTTGGATAGATTGGACATTAAATTTAGAATATACACCGGGTTCAAAATAGATTTATTCATTAGTGGTTATTTCACACGGTTACAGTGATAAGTTATGCAGCTTAGAAACCATAAACCAATAAAATAAATAGTACTGAACATTTGATCCAATATGTTCAGATGTTCAGCTCGGTTATATTAGACTGCAAATATTGGGGTTGCTCAAAGTGGAATACTGGATCATAAAAACAAACCTTGACATATTTGAACCCTAAACCTTTCTATATTTCAGTCAAGAATGACAGAGTTGTTGTCGTAATGCATGTTTCAGTAGGAGGTTGTTACTGTGCTTTCTATAATATGCTTAAATAGCAAGTGGGTACAATTGCTTGGCCTTTTTGTTAAACCAGTATGTTTTAATAAAAATTACAGTTTTACCAAAAGGTTAAGCATTTTTTCTATTGTAGGTCTAAGAAACTATACATTCATCGTAATGATTGTATAGTTGAATATTTTATGCTTGATCAATGATAGGAATTATTATCTTTCTGGAACTTCTATGCAAATTTATTTTATGTCATCATAGCAAAGCAACAAAGAATCACAAAACATGACTACCGTTATCTTGCAAAGTTAAAAAAGGGAAATTTTTTCGAGAGTAGTGGCTGAATTTTTTCGAAATTTGCGGGCTAACTGATCAGCTAATTCGCCCCTGTTAATAATCCTATAACAATTTTGAGTAAAGATGAGTTTTTCAAAAATTTATCGCAACAAGATCATAGATCCTCGAGGTGGTATGAGGTAAAAAAAAGGTTGAGAACCACTGTGTTAAACGGTTACGGTGCTTGAATATGTTACTGTTCAGTGGGGGTTCTTCTGATTACAGTAATTAGGACAAAAAAGTGTTACAGTATTGACAAAATTAATTACTATGTGATGTGCCACTATGTTTATGTTAAAAAAAACTAATACTGAACATTTGATCCAATATGTTCAGATGTTCAGCTCGGTTATATTAGACTGCAAATATTGGGGTTGCTCAAAGTGGAATACTGGATCATAAAAACAAATGCCAATATATTTGAACCCTAAACCTTTCTTTCTTTCAGTCAAGAATGACAGAGTTGTTGTCATAATGCATGTTTAAGTAGGAGGTGGTTACTGTGCTCTCTATAATATGCTTAAATAGCAAGTGGGTACAATTGCTTGGCCTTTTTGTTAAACAGTTACGGTGCTTAAATATGTTACTGTTCAGTGCCAGTTTTTTTATTACGTATTTAGGACAAAAAAGTGTTCCAGTATTTAGGGCAAAATCAATTACTATGTGATGTGCCACTATGTTTAATGCCATGGATAGTGATCTTACATTTTCATGTGCATTTCCACAGCTAAAAAAATAATCCACGGCAAAGTGTGAAATAAGGATTCAATGAAGTATGATATGGGGTGATTCATTATACATTTGTCGTTATATGCAAAATGGTCCAGAACAAACATTGTTTGTTATTTTTTTAGTTAATACAAACTTTTTTTTAATTGTAAGAAAAATGCTAAACTGGGAAAATTTAAATGAATATTATTTCTTGGAAAATTAAATCCAATAATAGAAGTTGAACTTAAATGTCTTTGAACGGGTTATTGCAAACCTGTAATCTAATTAAAATATTGTTCTGTATTTATTAAAATTTATAAACACTTGGTAAAAATATTCAAATCAGTAAACGAGTTGATTGTTTCAAGTAATTTTCAACCCGGTAATACATTTTGAAACTTGCACTAGTAAGCACAAATTCCCAAGATTACACTAGAATTTATTGCAAAAGCCGTGGACAGTACTTGAAAAACTAACGTTTGGCAAACAGGCAAGCTGGGTAAAATGATCTTTCGAACAACAACTGACTTACTGATTGAGCAGTTCCAATATATCAGGCTTTTCTGTGAAATCTTCTTGAAATGTTGTCAAGACATCTGCTGTTGCCATGTTCAAGTGTGGAAAACTTAACAGGACAGTAGTACTTTAATTATGGGCTAGCATTGGCTGTAATACAAAAAATGTTATAATATTTTCTATTCATCAAATTTTGAAACGTTGAAAGTACAGTACAGCTTACAAGCAACTTAAAGCTTTGTGAAATGAACAAACATCAGCTCTGGTTTGGAATTGTTCCACATTTATTTTAACACTAACAAAACGAGTTTCAAAGTTGAAATTGCAAAGAAGGCATAAATATGTAAGAATAAATAATATAAGAATACTTAAAATACCACCCAAACGCTAACTCGCACCCTACCCAAACATTGTTAGCAATATAAACCCTTGAACGAAATGTGGTGGCATTCTAGGCCAACGCCCAAACATCATATGACACAAACTGTTGGCTTTCTTGCTCGGCGAAACAAAAGTATTGCCAGTCACTCATTAACTTTGCAGTGACAAAACACAAACAAACGCGGCCATTTTAAAAGTTTAGTTCTCTTTGCAGTTTCGTTCTGGGGAATACAATGGAGACACAGAAAGTTTATAAAATAAACTAACCGAACCGCATCTCTTCGACCATTTTTCACAGAATTTTTGCCGAAAAATTGCAAATGTGGTTGATAAATAAATTTTTTAAACTTCAGTGCATTTTTTGTATTTGTTGTTTATACTGGCGGTACATATGCATTAGACCGTGACGGTTGTAACCATCCATCCGTGACAAATAATAACAACAAGGAAATGTATTTTGTTTAACTTTCTATTTGACTGGGATTTTAACCTTCATTGTTGCTGTGTTAGTGTATTGTATACAAAGTCCTGTTTTTTTATTCATTTTATATAAATAAATTAGGACGTCTAAAAGTTTAGCGTAGTGACTTAACTTTTTTCCTTTTTTTTTCAAGTTCCCGCAGTGTTTTTAGTCAACCTTAACAAAACTTGTGTTCGGGTTAATTTGTTGGAACGTATCCAGTTTAGGCCACGGCCGTCCTTCTGTAGTTAATGGGTGGTGCTTGATAAACGACAGGACAAGTTATTTGCCATCTTTTTTACGTCCAGGCCCTCTTTTAGCAATCTTTCTTAACTTGCGTTCCACTCCGATATAATTGAAGGGTCCACAAATTGGTTCGTAGTAGTGTAAACGAAACTAAAACGTAGCTGGATGGTGACACACCTCCAAGCCAAAAAGTTCTAATAAATTTACATCATCTTGATAAAGCAGTTTCGATACGCACTTCTATCGAACGTGTTTGCCATACCAATCAGTTCAACACTTGTTTTGGCGATCCTAGGCAAAAAGGTGCTTTACCCTGTACCAACCAGAGGCTGTTTATGGCACAAACGGAACTACGCGTCTACTCTAGGACCCTGAAACTTTTGTTTCTTCATATGCATCAGAGCGTGCACAACTACAGAATAAACATGTATTTGTTAACATTTTGCAAAGTTTTTACAAATAATAGCATGTAAGTTGTAAACTGGCTTCTATAAAAAACGCCTTCACTGTACTTTGTTTTTAACTTTCTAGTAAAAACAAATAGTACTGTTCCAGATTTGATTGTAGAGTATTGCACTCGGTTCAAATACGGTACCTAATTAAATACATTTTCACAAATATATTTCATAGCAAGCATATATACCAACTTTACATGTACAGCTATGCACAAAAAAATTTCGACTTTCTACTCTTTGGTTTAAATCTCTTTGGTCGTGTGAAGTGGCTGTAAAATGAGCTGTTTTCACTAAGAATATATTGGAACAAAAGCAAAGATAAAAAGTTATATCTTTTCTAAAAAAAATAGTCTTAACTGTACATAGATTCGTTGTATTGCATGGAGATAATGGAAGACGCAAATGTGAGTGCAGTGAAAGATTAGAAGGAAATCGGTAAAACCAAAAATCGGTTTCAAAGCATTTTATAGAAGTTTAGAAACAGCCGAGTTTAAAAGGGTGGTGATTATTTTAAAGGGGAAAGTCAATTGCTTAAAATAACGCACTTCGATATTTACAATTGTACGCGTTAAAGTTTCAAAATCTAGTTTAATGTGTTTGTTTGGAAATCTTTGGAACAGAACATCATTTTTACAACTGTTATTTTCGCTGATGAAGAACAACTTACAAGAATGCGCTTTATATGTGTATAATTTTTTGCTATTTATTTGTACAGACAAACTGATGATGCCATTTATAGGCGAAATGCATATTTGTATTAAAGTTTTAGACCTTGCTGACTGATTTTTGTTCGGAGCGGTGCGCTTCTCAAGCTTTTATTAACTTACAAGAATGTTTTTTTATAATTTTTTTCACAACATAGAAATGAACTAAAATGTGTTTGTTATTATCAGATCGTTGTAAAATAACACAAATGTACAGGCTAAAAATAAACTTGTTTAAAAAAACTGAGCCTCGTTTTCACAATTTAAAATTTTTCATAGTGAGAAAAAAAGTGCACCTATCCAAAAAAAAAATTTCGAGATAAAAATTTTAGTTAAAAGCGAGTGAAGCCAAAATCACAAAAAAATGGGGAAATAGAAATGAAATCAACTACAGTTACAAGTAAATGTAAAATCAAGGGGAGTAATTAGTAGAAGAGTGAATGAGGCCAATGAAAGAAAATAAGTTCTAGGCTGCTCAGTTGACGATTGCAGATGTAGCCATCTGGTTGAGGCCACATGATCCATCCCCTCTGTAAATGCGGTAGTAACCCTGCACAAAACATAATGTTTCTGATCATAATGCAAAGAATGTGACAAGCATGGGCGTATGGTTGTTTCTCGACTCGCTCCTCTCTGAGCCTGTGTAGCTCAGTTGGTAGAGCGACGGTCCCGGCTTGACCGGAGGTCGTGAGTTCGAACCCCACTGCAGGCTAGTTGTTTTTCTAGTCTGCTCTGGTTGCATCATAGATCGACAGATTCGGCGAGTCTGGATGGCTTTCAGTGTACTGATGATATGTAAGCCGTAATGGTTTGTCAAAAAGAAGCATCAGACAGATCACAGTTGTTAACACACATATGTGTGTGTGCATCTTTGATTGTTTCTTAACATATAATTATTAAACCCAAGTGTCCACACGGAGTCCCTAGCCCTTATGAAATCGTACTTATGATAACTTAACGGCAACTTATTACGGATTTCCGCATAATTATAGTAACATCAACGTCGGAATAAAACACAGTTCGGAATGAGCCCAAAATAGAACTAATACACTAATAGTTGTCATAATGCCAAATCTGAATAACTCTTAAACCCTTAGGAATAAAGGGACAGAATCAGGCCTATACAACCTTTTACCGAAACCTAAACCCCACCCTTAAGTTAAACCCCACCCTTAAGTTCCCTGATATATACAACCAAAATTCAAATTCTGACCACATCCTTGACTCCAAACAAATCCAAACAGTCTGGTATCAAAACAGCGGCTCCGTTCAAACTAGGGCGCCCAAACGTCGATACCACAACGGCCGGTGCCAGACTGGTGGATTTTTTATGACATAATTACATTTTGCTTGTGTTAAACAGGCAACACCGTTTATTAAAAGCAATTGAAGTTCAGAAAATGTTAAATGACATTTTTCATCTAAAGCAGCGGTCACCAAACGTTTTGCATAAAGGTCCGGATACCGTAATGCCTGACGGTCGCGGGCCGGGTATACAACTTATTGCCTACCTTCATTAACTTGATTATATCGTTAAATGACGAAAATGCATCAAAACTGTAGTGAGCTTGAAACTTTTAAACTTACTAACAAACTTTTAAACTTATTTGTCGGTAAGTTTAAAAGTTCATCAAAATATAAATTGGAATTGCATCCGCCAATATTTCAATTAACTTTATCTTGATGAAAGATATACACACATATGGATTCAAACAATAATAATCCATAGCTCAGTTTGTAGAGCGAAGGTCCTGGTTTGACCGCAGGTCGTGAGTTCGAACCTCACTTCAGGCTAGTTGTTACGAACAGGGTGCAGAAAGCAATAGCGCTATGGTTGTTTCTCAACTCGCTCCTCTCTGAGCATGCGTATCTCAATTGGTAGAGCGACGGTCCCGGTATGAGGTTGTGGGTTCGAACCTCACTGCAGGCTAGTTGTTTTTTTAGCCATTATTGCTCGACTGATTCAGTGAGTTTGTAATGGCTTTCGGTGGACTTTACTTTGCACAAGGAAATGGTTGATTAAATCAACGGGACTTCGTTTAGTGACCCCTGATCAAGTAGAGTTTAATCAAGGTTTAGTTCTGTTTACCCACCTTTTCACCCCACTGTGGGCCCCAGCTGTTCTTGATAATCCAATATGGTGTTCCCTTCTCTGCAAGAAATAAAATATAAATAAGTTAAGATTGAATTAAGGAAGGTTAGGGCTTAATTAATCACAGCCCTTTGGTTGCCAAAATTAATGTTAAAATGACGTTGCTCTACAAAAAGCTTTTTGTGGGACTGTATTGCGTTCCCATATAAACAGTAAAACTATAATTACAAAATGGTAAAAATATCTACTTTTTATCTGTTGTTTCGACAATTTTGAAAATAATCCCATTCATTTGTTTGTATATCGTTTACAAAATGGGACATTATTTTAAATCAATTTACACTAAAAGGTAAGCTAATTTCAGTATCGACAGGAAACGGATTTAAAGGTAACAGTAGGCTTAAATAAAGCACACTTATGACTGTTTTTCTAAATTGACTTTGTTCTTTATAGCAAAACTAAAATATTTCTTAAAAATTGTTAGATTTGGGGGTTTGCAATGCAAAATATTGCCTAAAACGCACTTAGATTTAAACAAAATACATAATTTATTTGGTATGCCAATTTTTCGTCAGTGTTATAACCAATTTAACGCTGGACTGCGAATATTTCGCATGCTTAAACTTAAATCCCATTAGGGATGTTCAAAGTAGAATCCCAAGGTATTCTAGAATAATAGGTTTCGAATCTAGAATAACGAATCCAGAATAGCAAATCCTAGTATATTTTATTAAATTATTTAACCTCGATTTTCCTTGGGGGGAGGGATTAATCTTAATATACCCTACTTGAAGCAGTTGTGTAAACTGTAATACATGTCCAGGTTGTTAAAAACTTTATATTATGCCAAATGCCAATAAGTACAATGCAAAACTGTCACTGCACAATGAACTATTTAGCAATTCGGTCCTGTTTTTTAAAACATTGTTGGGTCCTGGAGCTTCTTTTTTGACTAACATCATCTGTTATGCAGTTAAATAATGTAGGCTACTGCAAAGAATACAAAGTTACTATTGACATAACGAATACTTGACAATTACACTGTGCATAACTGCATAATCTCGCTGAATATTGGCCTAAAGTTGACCTTAAGTAACCCTATAGCGCATTTTGTTGACGGCCAGCACGTTTTACAACGTAATATTTCTTTTCCAACTTAACGCATTGAGGGAAATTGCGAACTCCGCTCCTGCCATTACACGTTAGTCGCTCGCCCAATAACGCTTGATTGACACTTAATTATTAGACGAAGGTTATCGCGAGACGCGTAGGCTAATTGGTCGCCCGAAAAAACGCTGAGCAAGCTCGTGTCGCCGCAGCGACAGGCCTTTATCGAAACTTGCCACTCGCGTGTGTACAATCTGGCGCAACCATCGGTAAAACATCAAAATTATATCGGTTCCAATTACCCGAAATAAACGGCAGAATTGGATTCGAATCCCATCTGGATACGAATCCAAGGATTCGATATTCTACTTTGAACATCCCTAAATCCCATCATAAATAATAAAATAATAATAACATAATGCTAATTCCAATGAGCTATAAAAGCATTAACGAGTAGCATAATTTAGTAAACAAATAACCCAAACAGAAAAGCTAAAATTACCGGTTCCGTATCCGACAATCAAAACTCCGTGATCGAGGCTTTTCGGGTTGCAGAAAATCTTCCACGGGTGGGCAATTCCGCCGAAGTAGAACTAAAAAAAAAACATAAAATAAAATAAAATAAAATAAACGATTCACAGAGTCGTTTCACCAGTTTAAAACTTTTTACCAAGTTGCATTCTTTACTTATTTTATATTTACTTTGTTTTAATTTTATTGTTTTTTATATTGGCTTTTTTATTATTGCTTTTATTTGATAGATTCCACTCAACATCTAAGACAGTGGTTCTTAAGCTGGGGGCCGCAAGAAGTTGTCAGGGGGTCGCCTCGTACTATTTATCGAACGAAAATTAGCAAGAAACAAAATAATACAAACAAATTAACAGTGTAAGAAGTAAAAGAAGGTGCCGGTGTGTAAAAATTATGTTAGCGACGTTTACTTTGGTGACCAGTCGTGTTTTTAAGTCAACTTTACTCTTATTTTCAATCAATGGAAAAATAAATGGGGTGGCATAGGTTTTTTAAAACTGGCAGGGGGTCGCGACAACAAAAAGGTTGGGAACCACTGATCTAAGCCATGGCTGGTTGTACTTACAGAATGTAGCAAGCATTGGCGTACGATATTTGGATTTTTATTGGGATAAATTGGATTGTAAATAAATAAATGGAATTCAAGTTTAAAATCTGTTTTTCGAGAATTCGTTAGTTCTAATTCTAATTTAGTTTGAAAAAACTGCTAAAATCTAATTTTAATTCTAATCAAATTTAAAAAACCTAAACATTTTTTCTTTATATAGCGCCACCTGATTACTCTAATTAGAATCAGACAAATACGGCCATTAAGATTTTACTTGTCATAAATTGGGTGGGTCTTTTATGATTTCCAAAAATCAAACAGGTATTTAAATAGGGTAATTATTAATCAGGTGGTTGTATATAAAGTCAAATTGTATTTCAATGTATACAAGCTTTCGAAAAACCGTGCTTCATCCGGTTAAAGTAGAAAAAATGTTAGAAAAACAACTTTCACCTGCTGATAAAGAATTCACGACAGGCTTTCGCATAACCGTGCTTCATCAGGTCAAGGCAAATTTTTTTTTCTGTTTTTTTGTCGAGATTTTCACACAATTTGCCTTTAATTTTTTAAAGATTTTTTTTAGTGCCACCTTCAGAATTAGACAAATACGGCCATTTACAAAGAATATAACAATTATCTAGTTGTCCAATGCCTGAAAGTACCAACCTGCATCATATTGGCGTTGATTCCAATCGATATTGGTCCGTTCTTAGCGAGCCAGGCCGCAAGCTGATTTTCGTCCTTGGGAAGAGCGACTGAATCGTTGACGGTGACCTTGAACTCGGACTTGTTAATGCTGCACTTCTCTCCAGCGCCCTCGTACGGATAATCCGACTCGGTTTCGAGGCCACCTAGCGGATTTTTATTTTGTTTACATTTAAATTTTGAATTTTAAAGATTTTGGATTTACGACAAAGTAACCACCTCAAAAAATTTAAGAAAAGGCTAGTGGCGAACGCTTGAATTACCGGCTAAACATTTGTTGTGCATTTTGAATGTGATTTAATGGCGGCGGCAAACGTTTTCTTATATATGTGGCTACTGAGTCGGCTTATTTTACTAGAGTTGGGACTATTTAATATTTCTAAGTTATTTAAATGCGTAAAAAAACAGAAAAATGCATTTTATGAAATGAAATATTTATAGTAACTTATAAAGTTTTTTGTTAATATTTACAAAAAAGTGATTTTTTCTGGCAAGATTTGATAATAGGTTATGCATTTTTAGGATTAGAATTTGGATTTACGACAGTATTGTAATGTGAACGACTTTTACCTGAGTGATTTTGGGGCGAAATACCTGGATTTCATTCAAGTTTCGGGAAAAATTACCTTGACTTAATTTAGGTTTTTGGGGCATATTAACTGGACTTAAGTCATTTAGAAGTTTAAACAACGACTTGACGTGTTTTAACTTTTGGGGTGACTCGTTGGTTTTAAGTATTGGAAAAAAACTCCGCCCTAAACTGAAGAACTTGATTTTTCAATTTTGTTTGACGTTTGATAATCTTCACCAGAAGTGCCGGAAGATTTAGCGCTAATTTATTTTTATTTTTTTATAATTAAACTATTATATAATATATTAACTATATTTACAAATATGCACTAAATGTAAAATACATCGAAATTGATGATGTAGGACATAATGTACTTTCTACAAAGAAGCAAGTATGAAATTCTAAAAAATAAGTCAAATAAAGTTAAAATATGTATTTTTCGGGAAAAAGTTTTTGAAATTTGTAGTTTAATAAAAAAATGACACAGTGTTAAGTATTTGTAATGCTTGCAAAATGTATTGCAATTCACTCTAAACTAATCTTTAATAATTGCTGTTGGCATTACCGCGCTGTTGATGCCCTATTGTTGCGTCATAGAAGACACAGCACATTAGGCGAAATATATTTGACCTCGAGTAACCCCATTGCGTATTTCCTGCGAAGCTAGCGCTATTTTGTTTTGTAATGCAACTTCTTAATGCGCAGCGGGAAACAATGGAAACATATATTAAACACGCAACTTCATACCACTGTAATTGCGAATATTTCGTGTTCGATTTAATGTACGCAAACAGCAGGTCTGGTTGGAAGAAATGCTTTAAACGTGATGTAAGAGCAAAACATACATAAGGTATTGTTGATACATTTATGATTTTCCAAAGATCCCTAGGCTTTATTAAATTTTTTTTCTCGATTTTTTAGGTTAATGGACCGACTTGTGTTTGATCTGCTATGCTAATGACTTTCTAACTTGAAATTGACTTTAATTTGGTAACTGTAGAGGCCCGAAAAAAATTTTTTTGTTGTGTTTTACCGGCAATTTTTTTGTGGCTCACTTTTGACAAGGAAAAAAACAGAGTTGGAACATGAAATTTTCACAACTGTTAGAGACCTTCCATAGTTGTTTCTCATAAAAAAACTTGTGCCCCGGAACTAAGGGGTGGTCTTCATTTTTCTAATTTTAATTCCCCTAACCCAGAGGTGGGCAAATTACGGCCCGCGACAATTTTCTGTGCGTCCCGCGGAAATCTGAAGCAATGATTAAAAAAAATAATAATAAAATTGCCTAAATAGTTTAATTACATTCATTACAGCCCTGCCGGCTTCGCGGTCAAGTAAAACAATTTTCAATTTCTCGCCCGCAGTGTCGTAGCTGCCGTACGATACAGGTGCGCACCAGGCTTTAGATTGCTAAACAGCCTGTTATGTCACAATGGAAATTTCTAAGTTCGGCCTGTTGCATTACAAGTGGTATCTTAGATTAGCAGCTAGTTGTTTAGAAAGTTGTTAATTTATGAGTGATGTTCTTAGTTTAAAACTGTTTTGTGCGTGTGCTGTGTGAATTCGTTCACTATATGTGTGGTTAGGTAAAACTCACCCATAATAAGCTGCTCAAAACAAAATAAAAGCGAAAAGTTAAAGATGAACGTCGTGCATTCAACAAAGAGTGGACAGAATAGTATTTCTTTACTGATGTTGGTGGTAAAGCAATATGTTTGATTTGTCATAAAAGCGTGGCTGTATTTAAAGATTACTATATGAAACGTTATTTTGAAACCAAGCATCCTAATTTTGTCACAATTTTTCAGTTGCAAAATAAAGCAAGTGAATAAAAAAATGTTTGAGACAACAGCAAATGATGTTTACCAAAAGTTCGTCCTTATAAATAGGCACGTTTTATATAAGCCATTAAAATGCAAAACACATCAAGCTCTTTGCAGAGACGGAATTACTAAAGATTGTATGGTTAATGCTGTCAGCGTTGTGTGTCCTGAAGTTAAGTCGAAAATAGAAGGATGTCTCGGTGAACAATTGTTTGCCGCATAGACTCGATTGCGGTAAATGTTAAGAACAGCTATCAACAGCAATTACTCATTTTCAGTGGTTTTACAATTTTAGATTTTACACTTGGCTTATATTATAATCTCAATTATACTCTGGTGCGGCCCTCGAACAAATGCAGATTCTGAATGCGGCTCTCGAGCCAAAAAGTTTGCCCACCCCTGCCCTAGCCCCTCAAAATAACTAAAACAAAATCACACCCAGCTTTTCGATGCTTTTGTACGCGTTGGATGGTAAACCGCCATTGCATCCTGAGTCCAGGGTGTCACAGTCGACCAGTTCCTGCTCGGAGAGTGAGTAGAGCTTCTTGTGTTTCAGGAACCACTGGCCCTCGATGTTACCGGTGGTCGAAAAAGCCCAACACGAACCACACTGGCCCTGTAAAAGTATCGGAAAAAATATAAAAAATGCTAAAGTAACCCAAAAATACCACAAAACTGATTTTTGAATGTCAAAATGAACGAGACCTATAAAAGCAGGGACGAAAAAAGCCCAATGAAAAATAGGTTGGTTAAAATATAAAAAAAAATATATATATATATAAAAAAAAATTAGTGAAACAAAAATGTAAAAATACTCACATAAATGGCAAAAAAATAATACCCTTAAAAACAACTTTGAAGGAATGTAAAACAATAAATAAAATTGACAACAGCATTAGAAATATCCTCGGTAAAATAACGGTAACATGTAAAAAAATAAAAAGTTTGGCCTGTTAGGTTTTGTGCTATTACGGCCCAACGTGACTAGTTAAAAAAGAATCAAATCCGCTCTGAATAAAACGTGTTTTAAACTTGTTTTGAACGATGTAACGCGCTCGTGTTTTCCAATGCCGTGCTTTTGGGGAGTTTCGCCATTTGCACCACGCCGACCCTGTAAATCTATTAGCATTACATAACAAACAGGCGGGCGTACCCAGTCAACCTTGTAAATTTGTTCGCATTACACTGTAACAGGAGAAAGTATCAGAAAGAAATCTGACGTCCGTGTAAGTACGTCAACGATTTTGCAAACCGACAATAAATAAAACGTGAGCGCAATATAAAACTCACCAGATATGAACTTTGTACACAGCTTTTGACAAGGTAAAAAATGGCGCTAATTTGGCAAAATATAAAATGCGGATCTTCGATACGAAGCTAAGTAACAACACCCAAATTTTACCCCGTTTAAAACAGCCATGCACAGATTTGTAGTTTCGGTTGTATTTCAAAAAAACAACGATTTGCAAATTTACCTTTTAATACAGCCACAGTGTCTTAAACTTTTTTCCTTAGCCGTACAGTACAATTCATTTGCAATACAAGCCAGCAGGCGAAAGTACCAGAAATACATTAAATGACCTTGCGAAACCATCAAATTATTGCTAAGTAGAGCGTTTGTGCAACAACACCAGCTGAGATAATGTTAGCTCAGCGGAAATTTGGGCAAAGTTCAAAACCCCACAAAATTTGGTGCAAAACCCCACAGCAAAAAGGCTTAATCAGCATTTGTTAGTTTGCAACGTGCGAGACTAAGAGTGGTTTTGCAACAACACCTCGGCGGAATTTTGGTGCTTAGCTTCGGCATATGTCGTTTATGCCCGCTTTTGAATATTTCTTTCAGATATGAACTTTGTACATACCTTTTGACAAGGTAAAAAAATGGAAAATCACTATAAAATGTGAACCTTCGATACGAAGCTAAGTAACAAGACCTAAATTTTACCCCATTAAAACAACCATACATAGATTTGTAGTTTTGGTTGTTTTAAAAAAAACAACGATTTGCTATTTTACCCTGTAATACAGTCTCTTAATCTGTTTTCTTTAGCCCTAAAATTCATTGGCATTACAAGCCAGCAGGCGAAAGTACCAGAAAGACAATAAATGACCTTGGGAAACCATCAAAATATTGATAAAGAGAGCGTGATTTTGCTAAGATAACGTTAGCTCAGCGAAAATTTGGTGCAAAGTTCAACACCTAACACCAGGAAGGCTTATTCAGCATATGTTAGTTTGCAACGTGTGAGACTGTTTACCTGACGCAGCCATGTTAGTCAGCAATCATAATTGACCCCCCACTCGCCCGTCGCGTGCAAATCACTGTGACGTCACAATAGCGATTGGCAGCAGGAAGTATTGCTGTTGCTTTGTTATGGCGTTGCGTTAGTTGGAACGATTTCAACTGTTTTATCGTTACAGCTTATCAGCATGTGGTAATGTATTTTGAATGCAAACGGGCGTCAGTTGGCTTAATACGTTTGTTTCGGTATTATTTCCTCAAACAAGAAACGGAGTTTTTTATCGTTTCTGGTAAAATGAATATTAAATCCCCCGTATACAAGTATGGTAGCACATTTTGAATTTCTAATAGTTTTGAAATCCCTTCTAATGTTTTTTAACGTCTAAGTACAACCTACAGTAATTATGCTTCAAAGTTAATCGTTTCTTGTCGAATGAATATTAAATCCCGTACACAAGTAAGACTTGTAGGTAGCATGTTTTACACGTTTTGAATAACTCTTTATTCCTTTTTAATTTCCATTTGTGTTTCATTTCACGTCTTACTACAACCCACAGTCATTGTGCTCCAAAGTTATCGTTTCTCTCATGAAAAACAACACATTTCGCGGCCTTTTTTCAGATTAGTTAAAAGCAGGAAACACGGTCAAAACGCAATAAGTTCTTCACTGTTACGACGGATAGTTACTGCAGTCAATTTTAAAGGTTTAACACGGCGTTTACCATTTGTTCTTCTTTGTAAGCGCACTTTATAAACCGCCAGCTATAAATGGGACCCATTGTAGGCGATTTACGGCCTTTTGACCTCTATTGAGTAAATATTTTGAACCATATTAACAAAAGTATTGGAATCTCCGAATCTGTGTCACAATCATTTTTCGGTTCTAATATTTTGCACAATTCTGTTATAGAAATTTATTAATTTTGGCGGCAGGGCATTTTTGTTTTAGCTGTTTGCAAAGTAGACGTTTCACTTTACAGAAATTCACTAATTAAATAAAAAAAAATACATGTACAAATATTCCTTAACATGTTGGTTTTGCACCAATAAACCCAAACTGTGACAAAACCTAAAGTTTTGTTTTTTTGTGATCGCAAAAAACTACGAAAAAGGGTAAAAATAGGGCGACGGCGACCAACCTTTTTCTTCTTTTTATTTGGTTAAAAATCAAAACTGTTTTTTTTTATTTTTTCAAACTTGTGTGGCTTTACGGCAAAGTCAGCTTAAAAAGATTGGTTAAACGCGCTAAGCCTGACATTTTTTATATGTAACGTGATTTTAACTACGTAGCGCATGTTTTCCAATACCAAGCTGTTGGCGGAGTTTCGTCATTCGAACCTCGACGGCCCTGTAAGTGTTTCAGCTGTACAAAACAAACGAGCGAACGCCCCCACCGACCTTGTAAATGTGTTTGCATTGCAAAACCCAATAGGCGGAACGAACTAGACATACATGAGAACGACCTTGTAAAAAGCCAGTGTACGTGGTAAGGTGAGTGATTTGCCAACAACAGCAACAAAAAACGAAACATCAGCGCAATTTAAAAGCCTTGGTCAAAGTACAGCAACAAAAAGCATCAAGGGTTTATCTTGTTTCGCCATATGTCGTGTTTGTCCGTTTTGATTACTTCTCTTCAGTGATGAACTTTGTACATAACTTTTGACAGAAAAGAAAACGTTTTTTTTTTGGAGAAAAAAAATGTGAAACTTCAATAGACATGGCATATACGATCATAGCTAACAAAAAAATAACGATTTCGTTTATTAACTCTTTAATACAATGTTTCTTAGCCTTTTTTTCCTTAGCCCTAAAATTGTTTGGTTATACGGGCGTTTTCTTGCTTGCAAGTTTTTAATAAAAAGACCTCATAGTTGCATTATAGTACTCTGTAGGTTTAATGAAATAAGCCGAAAAAAAATTTAGATACATTTCAGAAAACGATTTAGTGAAACACCTAAGTTATTTAGAGGGAGTCAGAAAGAAAATGGACTTTTTTCCGTTAAATTTGCTGAATATCCACCTAAATATCCACGTGTACGTGGCAAGTGGCAAGGGAGTGATTTGCCAACAACAGCAATAAAAAACGAAAAGTCAGTACAATTTAAAACCTTGGTACAAAGTACAACTAACAAAAAAACATCAAGGATTTATCTTGATTCGCCATAATTATGTTGTTTCGGCCCGCTCTGGTTACTTTACTTGGGTCAAGAACTTTCTACATAACTTTTAAGAAGGAAAAAAATGGGAAAATGGCGCTTTTTTTGGCAAAATAATGAAAACTTCAATATAAAATAAATAACAAAAATTAAATATTAATGTTTGAAACAACCATGTACGGAATAGTAGTTTTGATTGTATTTCAAAAAAACAAATGATGTTGCAAGTGTACTCTTTCATACAATCTTTCCTAACCGTTTTTTCTTAGCCCTAATAATGTGGGTATACCGGTATTTATTTTGTTTGTAAGGTTTTATTCCACAGACCTCACAGTTTCATTGTATTTAAAGTACAGAAGGCCCAATGGGATAGAAAATAAAAAAAAAATTAAAAAAAACGCTGATTTAGTGGAACATCTTAAGTTATTTAAAGGGAGTCAGCAAGAAAATGGACTTTCTTTCGTTAACTTTGCTGAATATCAAACTGTAGTTTAGAGACCCAACCAGAGTCATACTGAGCAGGGCTGCGTAGTCGGACCCGGGCCTCTGACAAAATCGAAAATTTTGCCATGTAATTTCTTTCTTTTTTTGCCGGGTTAGCACATCGGTTATTTCGCAGCCCTGATATAAACACGTGACTACGTAGTTTGATATAAACCAAAGAATAAAACATGCGCACACATATGTAGGGATGTTCAAAGTAGAATATCGAATCCTTGTCCCATCTGGATTCGAATCCAATTCTGCCGTTTATTTCGGGTAATTGGAACCGATATAATTTAATGTTTTACCGCCGATTGTTGCGCCTAATTGTACAAACGCGCGTGGTAAGTTGGCCTGTCGCCGCGGCGACCAATGTATAGTGCTTGCTTTAAATGTAACCTGGTAGTGCAGTGTCAGCGTTTTTTCGGGCGACCAATTACCGCGTCTCGCGATAACGTTCGTCTAATAATTAAGTGTCAATCAAGCATTATTGGGCGAGCGACTAACGTGTAATGTCTGGTGTGGAGTTCACAATTGCCCGAAATGCTTTAAGTTGCAAAAGTAACATTACGTTGTAAAACTTGCTGGCCGTCCAGAAAATGCGCTATAGGGTTACTTAAGGTCAACTTTAGGTCAATATTCAGAGAGGTTATGCAGTTATGCACAGCGTAATTGTCAAGAATTCGTTATGTCAATAGTAACTTTACATTCTTTGCAGTACATTATTTGACTGCATAACAGATCATGTTAGTCAAAAAAGAATCACTAAAACCCAACAATGCTTTAAAAAACAGGACCGAATTGCTTAAGACTTCTGTGTGCAGTGTTTCATTGTACTCACTATTGGCAAAAATATAAGTTTTGGCAACAACCTGGACAGTTGACATCATACAGTTTACAGAACTGTTTCAAGTGTTTCAAATGACAGTTGTTAAGAATGTTAAACATATGGGAGATTTTTTTATTATAATATACACATGTTAGCAAATTGTTTGGGCGATTTATTGCTGTGATTGTGGGTCTTGTAGGGTAGATTAAGATTAATCCCTTCCCCAAACAAAATCGAGGCTAAATAATTTAATAAAAATATACTAGGATTCGCTATTCTGGATTCGTTATTCTAAATTCGAAACCTATTATTCTAGAATACCTTGGGATTCTACTTTGAACATCCCTACACATATGTGTGTTAACAACTGAGATCTAGCCCTTCTGAAGCTGATTTTTGACCAACGATTACGGCGTATGTATAATTGGTACACTGAAAGCCATTGCAGACTCACCAAATGTGTTTATCAATGATGCAAGCAGGGCAGACTAGAAAAACAACTAGCCTGCAGTTAGCTTCGAACTCACGACTTTCGGTTACGGTCCCGGCTTGACCGGAGGTCGTGAGTTCGAACCTCAATGCAGGCTAGTTGTTTTTCCAGCCTGCCCTGCTTGCATCATTGATCAACATATTTGGTGAAGTCATTTTGCAAAATGGGTGAAATGCGGACTGTAGCGGAGTCAAAACTCAAATTCGCACAGTTGGCCAAAGTTGGACTCAGGTTATTTTTAACCGACTCCGCAGCCCTGATATAAACCTAAAAATTTGTCAAATTTTTTACCTGGTTTTTGACCTCAGTGACGGCACCCTGGTCACGCCAGTCGACTGAGTCTGGAATGGCCGAGGCGTCCAGGCCCGACAGATCCAGGGTGCGGATGTCGACCAGGGGTTTTGTGAAGCCGGGTGCCGAGTACATATGGAACTCATCGTCTGTTGTGTAAACGAAGAGGTTTTTGTAGATATTTTTTTGGCATTTTTAACTCATGTTTATGTTTTAATTATATTCAGCTCCAATTTAAAATACTTTTAGGTTTGATTTATTGTAATACATTTTCTAAAATGTTCACCTTATTCTTAACTGTTCCAATTTGGCAAATACAATTTAAATTTTATCACAATTCCATTTTGTCAAGATATTTTAAATATTTACAGATATTTTGAAGATATTTAGATTACCGTTTTTTTAATTCTGATTTCAAAATTTATTAATTTGTTTTGAACATTTCTAATTTTTATTTATTCATTTTTTAAATTCTAACTACAAAGTGGTTCAGCCAAAAGCTATTTTAACAGTGATTTTTACTTTATTAGGTATACATAACAAGTGGTCTAATCAGTGATTCAATAAAAACTTTATTTTAATGTATTTAATTATAAAGAGGTTTCTTCCGACAATTATTTATTCTGTGCCGACGTTTCGATAACCTATCCAGGTAATCTTCTTCAGGGCATTTTGACAATATGAATATGAACATATCAATATGCCCTGAAGAAGATTACCTGGATAGGTTATCAAAACGTCGGCACAGAATAAATAATTGCCGGAAGAACCCTCTTTATAATTAATATTATGCCTGGCAGCAACAGTATATTCATTTAATGTATTTATCAGTTTATTCAGTAGGGTTGGGTCCATCTCTGTATGTTGCAGAGACTGATTCAACTGAATAAAACTAAAATAAAATGAACAAAATGGTATTCAATTTGAAAAAAAAACTTACAAGAATAATCCATAAACTTTGTGATGCCATAATGGGCAGTCTTGTCTGTGCGATTCAGCATTTTGGCAGTTTCGTAATTCTGTGCGAAGATTTCATATCTTTTCTGGTAGGTGTCCGAATCAGCACTCTCGCTAAAACAGGAAAAAATTGTTGTTTAGCTAACTGTAACGTTTTGTAACTGGCCTGGGCAGGCCAACTGAATTCCATCATTTGTGGCCACCACAAATTCCCTTAAAATAACTTTATAAATGAAATCCTACACCAAAATTGGACAAAAATAAACCCAAAACAACTATTTTTCATCGTAAATTCACATGGTGTGGTTTTGGGCAGCAAATATCTTTGGCAGTAAGGCACAATAACGCAATCAGGCTAGGCATACCATGGAGCTATATAAAACACACACTTTAAAGTAAAACTATAAGAGTCCCTCGTAAGCAATGTCAAGCAATAATTTCCTATTTACTCAAGCAGAGAAATATTTAAATAATTAAGTTGAAAGTTACGTAGGATTTTAAACGAAACACATTTTCGTTCAGCACCACATAAAATACAGAAATTACTACAATTTTACTAAAAGCAAGTTATTTTTTTGTTGGTAAAAAATACCCAGGTCTAACCTAATTAAATACAAATAAGCTATTTAAACTTACTATATAAATATCACATTTAACCTAATTATATAAATCTTATATTTAAACTAATTGTATAGATAGGCTATTTAATTTAGTAGGTTGAGAAGCTTAATAGAACCTGTATTCTCTTTGGTGGTTGCGAATGAATTCATCGAATAAGGCTTTGACTTGCTTGTCGTAATTGTAAAATCTAACTTTGCTCATAGAAACCACATCCACACTCCTTACGCTCCTTTTGGGTCGATTGGAAAATCTTCCTAGGTTTTTACAGCCCAACGGAAGCGAAACTACAAAATGGAAAACATATTTTTGTACATCTAAACGCCCAAAGTAGGGGCTGGCAAACTGTGGGCTCTTGTGCCACTTTTTATGGACCATGGACTAATTTTTAATATTTCACCCTTATCATGTAGTTGTGGGCCGCGTAATAAACCTACACTTATTGCACTGTATTTAAAAATGGCTAAGAATATTTATTCAGGCTCTGTTGTGCCAACATTTTAGGGTTTAATTAAATCTATTGGTCTAAAGCAGTGGTTCTGAACCTTTTTTTCACTGCGTACCACCTCGAGCTTCTATGATCTTGTTGCATACCAACAAAATATCAAAAAACTTAACTTTAATAAATTTGCATATATGTTCCGGAAAGATAATAATTCCTATCATTAAAGAAGCATAAAATATTTAACTACAATCATTATAATGAATGTATAGTTTGTTACAATAAAAACATGCTTAATCTTTTGGTAAAACTGTAATTTTACTTAAAAACATACTGCGTACAGCGTACCACCCAAAACGACTTTACGTACCACAGGTTAAGAACCACTGGTCTAAAGGTACAATATTGTATAAATGCGATGGTCAAAACTCAAAACAATAACAAAGATAAATTCAACAAAAAACTTTTTTTTCAAAGACAGAAGGAATAATTTGTTGCAACCCTGTAGGAAAAAAATTGAAATAAAATTTAGATTTTTGGAAAGAATGTGTAATAGGGCAATTATTTTTTGAGTTTTCAAAAAAAGAAAAAAATTTGTCAAAATTTTCAGGTTTGGTCAAAAATTGTCAAAATTATTTTAAGTCCGAATCGAATAAAAATGCACTTTGTTTACAAAATTGTTTCGCATTAACCCGAAAAAAAAAAAAAACTGATTATTGTGTTTGACCTGTAGTCAGTAATACATTAAAAACATGTAATAGAGGACTCCAAGACACTAATGCAGTACTTCAAACAACAATATTTTGTTTAAATCAATGTATTTCTAACTGGTCAAAATTTTTTCAAAATAATTTTTTGTAGGTCAAAATTTTTTTTTTATTCGCCCTAGTTATCACTTTACAAAACGTGAAGTTTCAAATCTTAAAAAGGTACAATACAATGTTATTATGGTACCGTTTTGTACGACAAAATATTAACCAAGCATAACATCACACCGTCAGAGTCATGTTCAGCAAACATCAAACGATGCTTTAAATCTAAAGAACAAAGAATGACAAACCTATGACACTCAAATACACACCTTTACACAACAACGAATTATTTAACCTAATGTATTCTTAACATGCAAAAATTTTGTTATACCATGTCAAAAATTTAGCTGTTCTGCTTCAAAATTAGATGTTTTAGATAAATGACCACCCTAATGATAACAAATTAAGAATGACTTACGTTCAGCATTACACGACAACTCTTGAACATCCAGATAGTTTAGCCAGGATATATAATATACTTTGGTGTAGCACTGCAACAAACCAAAAACAGTATTTTTAAGGCTGCTGCTAGAATTGCACAAAATAACCTTTAAATTATAAATTTGATTCTGCCAATCTAATATCAAATTTTATATTAGCATTCAAACTAGAGATCGACCAATATCACTTTTTGGATCTACCTAACTGATTTTTTATGTTTTTGCCAACCGACCTAATATTTATAATCATTTTTTATTAATAGTTACACATTAAAATAAGTCTTAAAATACACTTCTTCTTCATAATCGTAGTCTTTTCGAAGATTAACAGTTTGGATCTTAGGAATAGCCTACTGACATTCTGTATTACAAAAATGCCTAAGCAAGCTAAATTTATCGCCAGAAAACACGACGCACTTTTTGAATCGATAAAACACCTTGACTTTTCGACAAAATATTACATTTGGGTCTAAAATCGACAAAATATTATGTTTTGAGTAACTGGCATCAATTTAAGGCCTCTACAAATAAGCAATTTCATTAAGTTAAAATAAAGTTAAAAATTTATTTTTAGGTTAAGATAAAAATGGCCCTAATCTGAAATCAAGCTCTATGCTAAATTAGTCTGTCATGATAATAAGATATTATAATACTGACAAATTCTAAAAATGAAAAAGGTAACTTATAGGTTTTTTGAATAAATCCTATTTATTTCATACTGAAATATATCTTTACTAGTTTCTGCTGTTTATTTAGGGTAGTTCAAACCGTTATAACTTATTTTATTTTTACCTAAAATATTGCGCCTAATTGTAACATAGACCAGTGGCAAGTTTAATTAAGGGCTTATCACAACATGGCAATATTTATAGCGATTGCTTTTAATTTAAATTTGTTTGCGCATTTTATCGCAGTTTTTAAATAGTTTTTTGATTGATGCCGTCATTATTGATTAACATCAGGTGAAAAATAGCGGAATCCCCAACGTGAAAATTTACCTTCCCCTTTTTTTGTTTTTCTGGATACGCCCCTATTCCAATGCACAGTTTAAAGAACCTGTGGGTTAGACAAACTGTTTACCCAATATATCTGGTGTTAGCATAGGAACAAAATAAAAAGCATTGGACACAAAATATACTCACAAGATCTTGTTCATTTGGTTTGAAGTACACCTTATAATTCATGCCTTCGACCAACTTGAAAAACATTAAAACGAACATTAATAAAATACGACTGCAGCGTAGTGCGATCTCAAAGCACATAAAAAAGTTTTTAATGAAAATTTATAGGTTTTAAAAACCTTAAATCAGATCTTTAGACAGAATTTGCCAAAGTTGAAACTGAAATTGTATAAATGCGATGGTCAAAACAATCACAATAACAAAGATTGAAGAAACACAGAATAAATTCAACAAAAACCTTTTTTTTAATCTTTAAAAAGAAAAAATAATTTGTTGCAACCCTGTAGTTGTTAAGAATGTGTAATGGTTATAACTTTACAAAACCTGAAGTTTTAAATAAAAAAAGATGTTATACGCCAAACAGTCAAAATTCTACAAAACTTCATGTTTAGTAATCAAGACTGCACAGTGCACACTGCACACCCCTAAAAAAGTAATGCCTTCAGAGTAAAATTCCTGTTATTATTCTTATATTCAGATTAACAATTATAGTCGCCTTAAAGATTACAGAAGTCCTTTTCCCCAATAAAAAAAAACTAAACAGGTTTTAAAAGTTTAAGATATTTATCATTTTTTTTATTATCGGCGAGCTGCATTGAAAACAATTACCAGATTTGGCATAATTTTGATATAAACAGGATCGTTTGTTTTAAAAAATCTTTTAGCACTATTTTAGTATGAACTAACATTTGAACCTTGGCTAAAATTCAGCGTTTATGAACTTTTTTAACAACAATTAACTTACTAAGTATATGTAACAGCGAACTTGGCGACCAATTATAATTACTGGAATTTTATTGAACAAAACATCAGACAAAAAAAGATGATTTTAATTGAAATAATATGCTAGATGCATTTGGACTTCAACCCCAGTTTTCTCACACTCTGAAGCAGGGGTGTTCAAATGATTTGTAGGAAAATCTAACCTAACAATTTTTTGGGTGGCACCCAATTAGTTAAGAATACATTCAAACAACACTTTATTTTAAGACATTGTAAATTAAAAAATGACCCATGCAGTTTAAAAATGACATGGATAGCTAAGTATATACAAGTAACAAATAACACTTACAAAACTTATCAAACATAAACCTACCTGTTGTTCTGCACAAACAATTTCTATCTCATTGTTTTCGTTGCGGGAGTTAACCACATTATCTTTCTCAATAATGGCGTTAATAACTGTTTCAGGCACTCCTTGGCCTGATGGTAAGATAAAACTGTAACCACCGACTATAAGGCCAAAAGCTTGGAGAGAACATTCCAACAAAAGCACAAGTTTTATACCTAACATCTTGGAAATGTCTAACAAGAAAATCAAGCATAAATCCATTTATGGTGTGTAGATGTAGCAATGTCAGATAACTTTGATTTGGATACCAAGTGATGGTATCGATAATCTTTTGACACCATGGGTGTATTTGTGCTAATCCGGTATCAAATTAAAAAAAAAATTTTGTTAATGTTTTGCAATCCAAAATAATGATTCGTTTTTGAAATGTAAATTTATCAAAATATAAATATATTAGGATACCAACTTGTGGTAACTAAACTCTTAAAATTATTTTGAAAATGACTTAAGTTTAATTAATTTGCGGAATAACCTAAGTCCAAGTAAAGTTTTGCGAAAAATACAGTCAAGTAACCAATTGCCCTAGTCAAGTCATTTTTAAACAAAGTCAACTTCAAGTAAAGTTATTGACATCAAAATAAAACAGTAAACCATGAAAATTGTTAACCTCTTCTGATGAAAACTGAAAAATAACAACAACGCAACATATAGTGTTTTCTGTGCAAAAATTGAGATATACAAATCTTTTTTGTTTCGAGTCATTCTACACAATTATGACATAAGTCCAAGTCAAGTTATATGAAACAGTTAAGTGCACTTCATGGACGTTAATCATTACAATGCTGGGCGCTGGTCTAGAATACTACAACATTTTCATCCATGGGTTTGGATATTATTTGGCTTTGGTTGAGAGTTAAGGTTTGGGTTCAGGTGGGTCAAGTATTATTAATATAAGTATATTAATTATTTCATATCTATTTATTTCTTACAATTTCAATCTTGACAACTCGTTTTGTTACTTAAAAAAAAAAATTGGAAGATTGTAGAAAACATCAAAAAAGTGGTAGGATTCTAGACCTCTCCGGGAAACCAAAGGAAAGCATGCAGCTCGAAATTTCGTCGCCTAATATCTCCTCTTGTAAGCGATTCTATGGTTAACAAATGGTTGGCAAAAGTTAAAGTAATTTTACTAAACTGGACAAATGGTTCAACCCACACAACTAACATTAACAGACAGATGCTATGCTGGACAGTTAGTACGCAACCATTGACCTTTTCGCTGTTCCAAGTTGATTACCGTTCTATTGTTATTCAATAAACACAGTTGTATTTTAATAAACACAGAGTGTTGAAAACATTGGGCGCTCTTTAATTTCTGCACGTAGAAATTTATGCAAAAAAATAAATCAAGTTGGAATCAATTTTAGCTTAAACCAGCATTAGCCCCTAAAACTACCTGCGCGAACTTGGCGCGCTGGAATAGGTTTTGGGCAATATCATTTCTGACGTGTGTTTAAAGACCAAAGGGAAGTTGGCAGCTCGAAATTCTTTGCGTAATATCTCCGGAAGTAAACAAGATATCGATTAGAATTTTTACACATTACTCAAAGCAACCTAAGCTAGCCAACAATCAGACTTTTTTTTTTAAAAACATAAAAATATTAATATTCATATTCAGTAATATTCGGCCCTTAAATTAAAATGTGCCCTAAGTGACTTACATGGGGTGACAGCTACGAGTCTACTTTTCAAAATGAGATATGACTCGACCGCCAATTATTCGGGGATAAGTTATTAATATTCCTTCAAAAATTCATAAACGTGATAATTTCAAATCGGACAAAAAAGCAAAAGTCCCATAACTCGAGAAATAAACAAGATTTTTAGTCACAATTTTTACACATCACTCAAAGCAACATAACTTAGCCAGGAATCAAACTTTTTTTTTTAAAAGTAATAATTTTATCTTTATGAAAGCCAACCCTGGGCTGAACTGAAAGCAGAACAACAACATCACGAGATTTCACCACAAAAACAAAACGAAGAGAAAAAAACTAGAAACGACAAGGTTGATTGATTAAGCGGCGTAAGTATTCTATGTTAGATGCAATTTTTTTGGACTGCTTTTAATAAAATCGTTTTTTTAATTACAATTCGAGAAAATACTTCAATGGCCTTTGAGGAGACGATTGATTTTAGTTGCCGAAAAGTAGTTTTTAAACTCTTTATAATAAGAAATTTAAATCCCGAGTGCAAACATCTGTGTCTGTGGTTGTTGATATTGTTGACCATTCCCTAATTGCACTTTGTTTAAAATTTGACATAGACATTCCCAATACTATTTCTTTCGCTTATTAACTCTGTGAATTTTAAAGGCATAATCGTAGCTTTGTATTGGTCACCATAGTTTCTGACCGTATGACAACACGTCTCACATTTACGCGCTTTCAAAAAGACATTTTGACTTTAAAATTCAAAAAGGAAATGCCTTAATTTGTTTTTTGTTTGCCTAAATGACGAAATCTGCTGAAATCGTTGCTATGTCGGATTGTATACTTTGTATACTTACAGACTGCTTATAGTCGTTATATTAAACCTATTGAGTCCAACACCGACCGAAAAAGGCGAGCACGAATCCCGAGTACCGAGTTGGAAACCAGTAAAGTTAACTAAACCAGTCGAGTTCCGCGATGACTCTCACTCTATGTGTTCTCCTACCCACTTAACTAAATAGGTTAGGGTATAGATATACATCAATAAACTCATAAGGCTGGCATTTCCCATTGAACACAAAACGTTTTCAATATATCTTCAAATCGTCGTAAACTCGCACTCGTCTTGGTCTTATTTTGGTCTCAAGAAGGTCTAAAATCGTAACGGTAATAAACGTGCGCTGAAAGACGTTTTATAAACGTATTTGAAAAAACGCATTTAAGCAGCGACATAAACGTCTTTTAAACACATTTTAATTGTTTAAAACTTATTTTCGCCTTGTTCTTGTTTACGTCTTTAGAAAATCGTTAAGGTAAAACGCGTTTAGAAAACGGTTTAGATAAGATGTCTTTTTGATGGCTTACTTTTAAACTCGTCTAAAACCAAACGGCAATAAACGTCTATTAAAACATGTTTAGTATACGTTCTAGAAAATGGGTTAGCTCACCCACTACCAACATACCGTATATAGGTGGAAAATGTTTCACACAATTCCATTACACCTTGAAGATTCACAGTGAGAGGCCATGTCGGTCCCGAACCTGCTATGTCGCAAGCAAATGTCGGACTTCAGCCAAATAAACCGACCCCGTCGAGTTCTGAGCCCGGAGCGGACTTCGACTCCGCAATCCTGTTTACTAGTCAATGATCAATAGGTCATTGTGTGGCGGTTCGACAGCAATTGGTCGCCGATGTTTCTTTTAGTTAAGGGGGACGTTGCTACTGTCTTTTTCTAAAAGCAATACTGTAGGATAGAACTAACCATTGGTATAACGATGTGTATAAATATTCCGAGAAAAAAATGTATTTTTTTTTTGCTAAACATGTCCCTTTTTAACCTGGGTAGTCAGCCATTTTATTGCATATTTGTGCACTACTTCGAACGATAACGTTATTTTCAAAAATACTTATTTTAAACGCTCCATTTTCAACTTTGTGACGTCATCTCTCAAAATCGTCATGCATTTCGGTAGGGTAATTTTTCATCGTTCCGACAAGAAAATTATTTTACTTACAAACACCAAGATCAAATCATATTCAAAAAAACAGTCCGCATTTGTTAAAATTCCAATATGCAACCAGCTGCGTTGCATAGGGTTAATTACAGCTGCCAGAGAATCTTTTTTCGTTTTCTTGAACAGGGTAGAACTGTCATTCGCCTAATTATTAAATGAATTATGAGATTTTGTGGTTTCTACAGAGTTCAGTGTTCCGAACTCGGATTGTACCACCTATAGCATTTTTTTTTCTTAATTTTTTAAATAACCAAAGTTTATACCCATGTGAATGCTTTAAGGCTAAGCTACCGTTTATTTGCTAAAGTGATTATGGGAAAGCTTCCACCCCCGGACAACCGTATCTCCTGTGCAGGAGAGGAACGGAATCCATAATGGAAGGGGAGGCGCTGGGTATGGATGCCCTATTGAATTGTAGTGGACTGCATCTGATGAAACACGTAATCAAATAATTTATTATTTGTGGTGTGCGGGATTAAAATATTATTCTTTTTATAGAAATCCACTCGCAATTAATTTGAGTTTATAAACTTTTACTTGTTACGCGTTGGAGAAGCAGCTATCGTGTCTGCTGTCAAGTATTTGGTATTCTATAAAGATGCAACCATAAAACGCACAAAATACGCCCAACCACACCCACTGAATTGAAGTGCTAGTTTGCAGTATTATAAACAAGTCATTTGCAAAAAAACTTAAGTCCAAGTCAAGCCATTTTGAAAAATGACCAGCCAAGTCTCAGTCAAGTCATAATTAGTGTAAGTCAATTTAAAGTCAAGTCTTTCTCGCAAACAAAAAGTGCTAGTTTAATCTCAGTCGTAGTATTATTTTAAAGTCTAAAAATTTCGATTTTTTACGAGGTTTTGTTAGGGGTGTCATAGGATCTTAGGATTGTTAGATGCCAGGCCCAATACCGCTAAGGCAGAGGTTCTTTACCCTTTTTTACCACTGATCCCGTTTTTCTTGTTGCTCCGCATGGATCAGGCTAGGCAAGATATTTTGAGAGATCATGTCATAAGTTTACGTCACAATCCAAATAGACTCCAGAACTCTACTGATTTCGGTCCAAAAAATGTGAAGGTGAAATGGCGTCTAAATACATTCAAGTGCAAAAACGTTTTATACGGTACTAAATTTAACATTTGTTTTTAAATTGATTACTTTATAAATATACACTAATCACTAATGTTTAATAGGCCTTCATAAGCCCCCTGAAACTAGTTCACGTACCCCCAAGGGGTCCATGGACCCCAGTTTAAGAACCCCTGCGCTATATCCGCTTGAAAATCTCCAACAAGATGCACACAAGTAGCTCCATGGAAACAACTCGTTGACGCACAATCGTTAACGTACTGCTGCTGCAGTCAGACCCCGTCCAGCCGTTTACGCACGAGCAGTGGTACGAACCTACGTCATACATGACACACATTTTAAGAATGCACAAGAATTTTTAAAACCTAGTATACATGTTTTAAATATAATTGGAAAAAATAACAGTTTAAATGTATTGATCAACACAATGAAAAAAAAACCTCCCGCAAACATAGCACACAAATAAGAACGGAGAAAACATGATTTGCAACAGGAAAAACACATTTGTTGACGGGAATCGCAATAAATACGAAAACAGTCCAATTGGTTTATGCAGAATCGATAGAAATTTCGCCTGCATGCAAAGGTGCCTGGTAAATTGCGTACAAAACATAATCTGCAGGTGCAAATCGATAATGGAAAAGCGAAACCGATAGCTGGCAAACTTAAGAAATCTTATCGCGCGGCCTAAAAATGTATTCAGCACATTGACAGGAGCATTTTTGAACGTGATTGAAGGCTAAACCCGGCAGGTGAATAATAATTGCTTTGGTTGTTATTAGAATGCTTGTTATTAGCCCACGGTAGGTGGGCAGGTGGGCAGGTGGGCAGGTGGGCAGGTGGGTGTTGTTCGGCTGGAATAAATAGCTTTATTTTTTTGTTTTTTTATTCGATGACGGTTTTTCCAGGGCGAGGTTCACTTCTAAAGCGTCTCGCTTATGCATTTCAGGGTTGAATTTCTAAGAAGGCATTTAAATAATTTCAGACTTACGTTTTAAGGTGGTTTTTGACTTTAGCAAGCATAATACTGTTTGGCGAACGGCGTATTTTAGTTTCTATGTTGTTGCAAAGTTTAAAGTCGCCCAGACGATTTTTTTAATTTCTGAACGTGCCACATTTTGGCTTTTTTGTTCAGGCTGCAATTTCTAGGAGGCGTTTAGACGATTTCAAACTTTGGTTTTAATGTAGTTTTGGGGTTATCCGAAGATGCTATTTAACGGCGTATTTTAGTCTCCTTGTTGTAGCAAAGTGTTAAGTGTTTCAGGTGAACATAATTAAAAAACACTTGAGATAATGTAATTCTTGTTCATAATGTGAGTTATCTTAGTTTTCGGAAAAAAAAGTATTTAATACTTGTAGTTTTAATCGAATTATTCTGTTTGTTCGAGCATGGCAATGAAAAAACCAAACGTAGTTTGTAAATAAATATGCGGTTGCTACCAGGCATAGTATATTTAAAAAAGGGGCGTCTGGCATATATTTCTTCAACCAACGTTTCGGCTTACTATACGGCAAGCCTTCGTCAGGGACTGACACAAGCAGCCAACAGGACGCAAAATAAAATCACACAAATATTTTATTTTTCTTTGTGTCATTTTATTTTGCGTCCTGTTGGCTGCTTGTGTCAGTCCCTGACGAAGGCTTGCCGTATAGTAAGCCGAAACGTTGGTTGAAGAAATATATGCCAGACGAACCTATTTTAAAAACCAAACGTAATTTAGTGTCGGATCTAAAGCTAGGAAACCCAAAATTAAGTGTTGGTCAGCCCCTGATCTGCTGATCGTGGTAATGACGTCATAAGGTATCAGATCGCGATACTTTGTGTCCAAAATATCGGGTATCGAAATTAATCGCCAAGTATCGGTCATCCCAAAACTCAACCCTTTGTAAAAAGCGACCGGCTTTTTTTTTTCAGGCGGTCGTTTTGGTTGAAGTCTATGTCAAGGTCTATTTTAATAACCTGGAATTTTCCATTTTTATTATTAAAAAGTAAATAAACATGTTATCTTTTAATAAAACTGCTAGATGTGCAACACTCCGTTACACATTATTCCTGGCAGCAATATCTTATTCCAGTGTTTCTTAAACAGGTGAATGGTTCACCCCAGGGTGAATAAAATTTTTGCAGGGGTAAACCAACCAAAAGGGGTGAATAAGGGTGAACCGTGAGAAATGGATGAAAGCTTGCGAAACAACCAAGTCATTTTGAGCTGTTATATATAAAAGAGATAGTTTTGTCATATCATGAGACAAGGGTGAATTACATCTGGAGATAGATGCTAGGGGTAAATAAAACTAAAAAAGTTTAAGAAGCACTGGCTTATTCCACCATATATTAGTTAAGAAATATTACCCACTCACGTGAAAAATTCTAAAGTTTTAACAGGCTAATAAAAACACTCGAACCGTAAAGAAAACTGAACAAAACAAGCATAGAAATGGAAGCAGATTGCGCCCTCATGTGCGAAACAATTATCAACCAGGTGCCTTACAACGTTACCTTGGTTCTCGCTGGCTTTATCGCTGGCTGCCTGGTCACTGCGTTAACGGGCTGGCTGGTGGCTCGCCAGAACAAACACAGATTCGACGGAAGCAGCACGTCTCTAGGTACTAAACGAAGCGGTTCGATGCTTGTGAGCGAAATAAACAACGTCGCGTCCACGACCGGCACGTCATCAAACTACGTCACGCGACGCAGCATGTATGGAAGAGTCGTCACGCCCCCGGTGACCCGATGGAACCGAAACAACCCTGAACAGGTGGGTCGAGGTTTTGCACCCGGTTCCTAAGTGCTCCAAACCTTGCTCAAATGACTGGTGTAATAAGAATATCAAAGATCATAAAGAAGTAGGTATCATTTTAAACGTTTCGAATAAATCTTTAATTAAAGAGTGCCGCAAAATACTTAAGATTTTTTTAGTGTGCCGCGAGCCAGAAAAAGCCTAACCTATCAATTTAACACGTTCTTCAGACCAAAGTGAGCATGAACAACTCGGCGAAATGTCTCGCCAAATCGACTTTAGCAGGCGGCGCTACCAATGTTGAAAACCAAGCCGTCGACCACAGACCAAAGGCGGGCGCCAATCATATCGTGAAGGGTCTGAGGGAAAACGAGGTTAGTTTTCCGGCGGAACGTGATGAGCACAACGAACCCCAAGCGGAGATAGTTCTTCCGCGGGGAAATGGTTCCCAAAATCCCGGCGAAAACGGCGCGAATGGTCGGGATTGGCTGGTGACCCCGATTTCAGGGGATTCGGATGGCATCAAAGATAGCAGCGTCAATGCGGCGCCGGAAAAGGCCCGGTTCCACCTTAGGAACGACACCCCGCTACCCCCTAGAGCGAATGTAGGTCGCTCTTTGCTTTGGGAGGCCAGAAATGCTGACTGGGATGCTGGGAAAGATGAGAAACAGCTTCTAACTCTGTCTTGCATTAAAAATGCCAACCAACTGCAAAGAGACGGAGTTCTCCAGGCCAGTTCACCCTTGGACAACTAGATAATTCTCTAGTTTTCTAATTCAATGAATTGGAGCAAAATGCGGCTAATTCTAATTCTAATCTAATTTGTAAATTGCTTGTGGGCTCTAATTATAGTTGTAATCTAATTCAGCTTCCATGTCCAACGGCATTTTTAGTCTCCCAGTTAAAACAAATAATTTTAATTAAAACTCTTTGGTTGTATCGACTTGCATGTGATTTTTGCAGTCTAAAAAGCAAAAAAGACATAAAAATTAGCTCACGCATTTTGACCATTCATTTTCTTATTAGAATAATTTTCAATTCATTTGATTGTGAATAATTAAATGTAATTGTAGTTCAATTTCTTGTTAAAATTTGATTTTTCAAGAACTCGACAATTCTAATTATATTCTTATTTAATAAAACAAAACAAAATGATCTAATTCTAATTGTAATATAATTCCAAAAAATAAAATGCTCTAATTTTAATTCTAATCTATCTTTAAAAGCTAAAATAATCTAGTTGTCCAGTCTGCAGTTGTAAGGTTTGATCGACGAGTAATGAGACTTAAATGAGCGGCAGACAAACCAGGATTCCCAAATCACTGACCTGTATAACAGAGTTGGATCAATCGTATTTGTAATTGTAATTGATGTAATTCATTGCAGTTTTTAATGTAATTGAGGCATTTTCTTTCTGTGTAATCCTAATTGTAATTGTAATTTGCTTAAATTTTGGCTCAAAACATTAATATTAAGAATTGAAGTTTCAATGCCGAAAATGGTAATTGATGTACTTAATTACAGTTTTTAGTGTAATTATAATTGTAATGTAATTAAAACATTAAAGAGAGTATTTGTAATTGTAAATGAACGGAATTGATGTAATTGACCGGACTCTGCTGTATAAACGATGTTGGAAATTACAGCGATTCGATTAGATGTCCATTTGGTGTATTTTATTCCGTTGCAGAAACCTACCGTTTGATCAAAAACTAGACCAGTTTGATCAAACGCTAAATGGTGTCTTTCCTGCAGTCAAATAGGCAAAATTTGACAAAAATGTAAACATGAAAAACGTAATGTGAAAACTTGCAGGGGTTCCTAAACTTTTTTCACCACGGAACTCTATTTTTTTTACATTGCATGGACCACGGTAGGCAAGAAATTAAAAAAAATGACGTCACAATCAAATAAACTTCGGGAAAATGATGACTTTTTCCATAAATTTACGTCACAATACAAATACACTTTCAGAAATATGGTGAAATGGAGTCTAAATACATTCAGTGGTAAAACGTTTTATTTTTAATTAAACTTTTTTCTTTGAAAAATTGATTAGTCTACTTCTTAAATATACACTAATATTTCAATTTGGCCTTCATGGACCCCTTAAAATTAGTTCACTGACCCCTAAGGCGTCCATGTACCCCAGTTTAAGAACCCCTACTATAGAGCCTATCTCTAAAATCGAGTTATTATTTCAAACGAAAATGTATCAGTGATTCGTTGCTTGATCCAAATAATGTAATAGGAATGTCCAATACTCGACATTTTGGTCCGATTTCTAAACCCGATATTTTAGACAAAAATTAGCGTGATCCGATCTGACATCATATGACGTCATTACCATGGTCAGCCGAGCAAAAATAGATAAAATTTAAGTCATTTGTTCAAGGTTATTATAGTAAGTATTAACAAATGTAATTACTTTAAGTTATTAATCTACTATTTTTACTCAATTTGCCTTTTAAGATAACTATTACAGTGCTTGGGTACACTAAAAAAAAACAAAAAAAAACTTGATTCTAAGGAATTTCCTGGTAAGGGAGGTGTAAGTAAAATTCAGAACCACTTTTTTTTTTCCTGGGCACACTATGCACGGATCTATAATGTAGCTTGATGATAAATTGCAAAGCCAAAAAGGTCGAGTAGATCGACAGCGTCTTGATTAAGACGTTTCGATACGAGCTTACTTATATGAAAGTGCTTGATTGCAAATCTAACTAAAAACCCTAAACAATCTAACTAAAATCCCTAAAAATGAATCGTCACAGAGACAATTACTTAAGTATCGAAGGTGTGCCGATACTACTACGATATTGAGTATCGGAACCGATCCGATGTTATCGGACATCCATTATATTTAATTAATAAGCGTAGGCATCAAACACCATACCGTGTATTGTATGTTCACAAATGCCTCAGAAACCAGTTTGATGAATCTTTAATTTTTTCTTCAATATTTTTTTTTACCATGAGACACATTGTTTTGGTGCATCTTTATTCACTTTTATTGCTACAACACATTTATGACCGCGCTGTTTAGTTTCTGTCTTGTTTTTGCTTCTTTTTGCGTTGTTTCCTGCATTTTTGTAAATATTTTTATACCTATTTGTGTTAAGTAAGTTTAGAAATACACGGTCTTTGTTGTTGTTGTTGTGACCGAAAGATATATCTGGAACTTTATTCGTTTTGTGGAAAAGGTCAGCTCGTAACAACTAGCCTGCATTGCTCAGTTGGTAGAGCGACGATCCCGGCTTGACCGGAGGTCGTGAGTTCGAACCTCACTGCAGGCTAGTTGTTTTTCTAGTCTGCCCTGCTTGCATCAATGATACCGAAAATGTTATCCATCATTTTCATAAAATAATAAATGTAAAAAAAGTTCTTCGTTAGCTTCGTTATCTGTTCAAATCAGGGCTGCCCATCTGTGGGTCGTGCAAAAGTGTTTTAGGGGTTGATGATTAGGCCCACGTTAACTACACGTCCACAAATGCGTGCAGAAAAGCAGACAACTAAAAGCCTTTTGTTTATCGATGTAAAACGTAAAGAGTGGGGATCCTGGAAAATTAAGAGTGCGCAGGCCATTAACCATGTTGGAAAGCTTTCTGCTAAACTCCTGTAATTCCATAAAAAATGCTGCAGTATTTGTTAACTATTTAGCTTCTTAATATTTGTGGGTATCTGAATTTGGAAAACATACCAAAATTACCAACCCAGACAATAACACATAAAACGATGCAACAGCAAAGTTTCGCATGAAATTAGCGTACTGTTAGATATATGACCCACTTGAGAATTTTGTTAGCATCAAGGTCGTGTTTGTGACCCGCGCGATGAAAAGGTTCGCCATCCCTGGGCTAAACAAAGCAGGGTTCTTTAACATTCTTGTGTTAACTAAGATGTCACATTTTGGTTTAATTTTGTAACATCATAATTATGATTGTTGAGTTTCCTCATAAGGATTGCGAGAAGTCGGGGATTTTTAGTGAGTTGCGCCAAAAACATTACACACCTGGCCAGTCATTATCGCAGTAAGCTAAGTAACGGACGGGGGTTGAAGGGGTTATGGCGGGGAGTCGATGGGGCTGCAACCCTAGGGACACACGTTGGTTGCCAAATCACATTTGACTACGAAAATGTAAGGAAGTCTTACAAAATGAATTATTCAATAAAATATCCTGAAATTAAGCAACAAAACAAGTCTTTTTTTTACCTTTAAAAGTTTATTAAAAATGATCCGCGGACCGGATAAAATTGTTTGGCGGGCCCTGGCTTTATCCAAAAGACTTAAGCCAAGCCAAGTAATTATAACAGTGACAGTTTGCCGGGCTTTGTCCAGGTCTGTATTTGACTAATATAGGCAAATCAATTTTAAGAAAACTGAACAGCGCCAACTTGAATCATTGGGCCAAGAATACGTTTTAGAGGCACAACTTGTCCTAATTTAATCTAGAAATCTAATGAGAAAATAATGACAGTTGACAAAACCGAGTTCCCCATTTTGGTTGTATTTTTTAAACACATTTACCTCTTACAATAACGTACTGCTGTGAACAGTAGCCTTTACAGCTCTTGGCTCGCTTGGCAACTGTGAAGTCATAACAGCGGTTTGTCGCCTGTCGTCGCGCGAAAGTGACGACATGTGGCATTGTGACACCTAAATGGGCCCTGCTAGGGGTATATAACGCAAGCACGCAGCAGAGTCAATACAGCAGTCAAGATTGACAACTAAGTACCTTCAACTGTTCCTAAACCAAGCCCGATCGAAAGACAAAACAATGGTAAGTGAGTTTGATATCTCTGTTTGCTTTATTCCCTGTTAAGGATTCGATTAAGAGGCTTTACTGAAATTATTTTTAACTTTTTGATTGCACTGCTCGTCCAGTGTAAGTGGTGTTTAAAAGGGCAGTTTAGTTATATTGTTTAGCGTAGTCTGATACTTTAGCACAGTATTGCTGCCGATTGATACTAAATTGATGTGGTTATTTTGGCGCTGGTCTAGAATCCAGCCACATCTCGCTAGGGCCATTATATTGCTAACATCGTTTGGGTTAAGGTGAGAGTTTGAGTTCGGGTGGGTCAAGTATTATTATTATTATATTTATTCTCCTGTATTTGTTTCTTTCTTGCAATTTCGGTTTTGACAACTCGTTTCGTTACCATAAAAAAGGTAGGATTCTAGACCAGCACCGTCATTTCAACCATGTTTTGGGTCCGAAGTAGGAATGTTTACTTTTATTCGTAAAAGCAAATAACTCGAAAACAAATTTGCTATTTGTATTTCACCAATTAAAGTTCGTTACAGTAGAATTTGTGTGTATATTTTGGCTGTTTGATAACAAAAAAGCTTTTTTTATTTTGTTTAACCTTCTTGTGGATATTTAAATTCAAATTACCGCGGCGCCATTTTTGTGCTATTCGATTAAAACACAATTGCTAATGGGAGAAGTTGTTATTATGCAAGCGATGCGTAATGATTTATATTAAATCTTTATATACCTTTTTCAGGAGGATTTGAATGAACAACAAATCGAAGGTACGTTTATGAAATGAAATTGAATAAAAAATAGCACTCACATAATTAGCCTACCTAATACCGCATTTCTAACACATTATCTTACAAACTCCTTAATTCTTCAGACGTGAAGGAAGCTTTCGAGGTTTTCAGCCAGACCCCGGAACTTGAGATCTCTTATGAGCAAGTGGGAGATATGCTCCGGGCTTTGAAGCTCAACCCAACCATGAGTGACGTGGCCACTTTGCTCGGTGAACCAACCAAAGAAGGTAAGTTTAAAGAATTTTATTAATCTGTTAAACTATGGCCACAATAGAAAGGGCTAATGGGTTAACCTGTGCTGGCAGATATCTTTTCCTGCATCTAAGGCTACCGTACTTAAAGCAATTTAACAATTCGCTTTATCTACAGTGTTCTCAAATAGAATTGACTATAATAGTAGGTATGCCGACCATCGTAATTCTTAATACGAAAATGAAGGTTCTCGGCCTAAACGTTCAAAGGCGACATGTGCGTTTAAACATTATTTTGGTCAATAAATAGAAAACGCTCTCCTGGTATTAACGAGGTGGCACCAGAAGAGCGATTTCTGTCTATTGATATTTTGCTTTGTGGAGAAAATTCTATTATTTTGTTCTGTTTGAAGTTAGGTAAAAATACTTTCCAAAATATATGAAAAACCTCGCAGTTTTAAACAAGCCTTTATACACATGTTATTTTGGCATAACTGAAATATCAGAAAACATTCCAAACTTCCCTTACCGCTTTTGGCGAGATATTTTTGACGGTAACGATCCTCAAAAGTTTTAATCCTATGTTGCATTACCAAAAAGAAGATACCGGGTCAGCAAACATGACGACTTCACTAAAAAAACGATATTTTTGTCCCTGAACGTCACAATGCCTTTTGCGCACACGTCACAATGACTACCTTTCGCGTCTTGCAGAAATGTCGAGCAAGAAATTCAAGATGGACGAGTTTCTTGACTTCTACGCGAAAGTGCTCAAGGAACTGGTCGAGGGAACTTACGACGACTTGCTGGAAGGGCTCAGGGTTTTCGACAAGGAGGGAAACGGAACCGTGATGGGAGCCGAGGTCAGGCACGTGCTCAGGACACTCGGTGAGAAACAAAAAAACAAGTTTTTATATTTTCTATGATCTGTATTTATGATTTTTTTAAATGGCGGGTAATTTGAAAAACAAATTGAAAATTCATAGAAGTCCAAGTAGTTTTTTTTAATTTGGATGGGGTCAGTCATCTTTTTAAAGAGTTAAGGTTGTTTTCGAAGATAACTTGTAGTATTTTTAGCCTTGCAATCTCTAACCTCGAAAACGGCATTTTGGTGGGAAACATTGGTTTAGCTACTGTACATTAAGAACAAATTAAAACTGAATAAATAAATTACGGGAATTCTCAAATATTAACAAAACCCTCTAAAAACTATTCAAGAGTTAGATTGTTTCAAATAGGTGACAACAGTGTTTTTTTAAGGTGTTTTGGTGGACCGAAACGGGGTGACACCACCTTTAGTTCTTTTAAAACATAAATACTGAAACCAAAAGGTTTTAGGTGTTAAGTACAATAAATTGCAATTTATCAGCGTTTCTCGGCGCATGGGTCGCGGCACAAAATTGGGGGAAGTTTAATTTTGTTTGGTCGCCGACTCTTCACGCGGTTGGATTTAATGAGATCAGCCCAGCAAGTCTTCTTTAAAATTCGAAAAAAAATGTGGAAGAAGTAGGCTCCCATACACATGACTCATATTAATTAAATTCGGTTATATTTATGCTTGGAGTCTTATGTATTGCTTACTTATAAAAGTCGAGTAAGTTGTTATATTGACGCTTAGTATTTGGGCCGCCGCTAGTAAAGGTTGAAAAACACTGCACTATGGCACAAAACTCAGTTTTGAACTATAGAACATATCTAGGTGCAGTGCAAAAACAATTTATATAGTACCGTTGCAACCTGTATGTTGATAACTATGAGCAATCAAATGTTATCTTCCTTTGTAGTTAACTGTTCTTTTAACATTTTCATTCAGGTGAAAAAATGCTGGCCACTAATATCAGCTTAGTTATGGACGGGACTGAAGATTTGAACGGTATCATCAACATCGAGAGTAAGTGTTGTTTTTCTTTCTTACAATTTGAATTTAAAAATTCACACAACAAAGCATAGGATTTTAAGACTACTTTATGAAACCGAATTTTTGCCTAAAAGTGTTAAAAAAATCTCAGCGAATTATTAAACTGAAGATTACTTTTCAGCCTTCTGCAAATACCTCGTCGACGAAAAGAAAGAAGAGAAGTAGAACAGATGGAAACAATCTACTTGGTCTTTCGTAATCTTTTCACCTTGATTGTATTTTCGAACTTAGTAAATAAAACCAAACTACCCTGCTATCACTTTTAGGGTGTATCTTTATAGAATCGAAAACCATCGGCGGCAGGTTTTAGCCAGTCGATCACTGCTCCGCTGACGCGTATATTAACAAGTAAAACTCATAGTTAAAAACATAAGAAAAACAGGATCAAATGTTTTGTCTAGAAGAAAAATATATTTCGCCTAATGGCATCGTCAGTTTCCTTAATTCATTTTTTGTAGCTTATATTTCTATCATGATTTAAGTATACCGGCCGCATTAGTGGCCTAAATACACCTTATTTGTCTTTAGCCTTTTGCAAATACCTTGTCTACGAAAAGAAATAAGAGGTATAAGACTTCAATCAAACAACGGAAAAACGACCGAAGGGTTTTAGCAAATTAACGTTCTCGTCTGCGTGAGCACCCCATCCGTCAGAAATCAGTGCAGTTCTAAGCAAAACGGTCTACGACAATCAGTGCATTCAAAGGATCAAAAAGTCCGACTTTTAGACTTTGAGGTCTTGAACAATGTGCTTCAAAAGATTAAGTTTAATAATACTTGACCCAACCTAAACCCAAACGCTAACCAGCGCCCTAACCCAACTAATGTGCGATAATTTAATAATTATTACGCTTCAGGCCCCAATACCTCAATTTGTGACGTAATAATCCTAAATACAATGGACGAGAAACCATCCGAGTTTGGGATTTTTCCCCAGCATTTAAAGAATTATTAAAATAACGCACATTATTTGGGTTAGGATTCGGGTTAGCGTTAGGGTTTAGGTGGGTCAAGTGTTATTAATCCTATCTCATATTTTTTGTTATCTTTTCTGAACTTCTAATGAATATTTTTAATTTATCTTCGCCGGGAGTTTACCTAAAGGTCCAAATCAGTGCATTGCCAGGACCTCAAGGTCTAAAAGTCTAGACTTTTTTGCCATTGGATGCCCTGATTGTCGTAGACCTTTTTGCTTAGAAATGCACTGATTTCTAACGGATCGGGTGGCGTGAGACATTTTTTTTCGTCCACAACAAAATGGTACAAGGAATTACTCAAACTATTCTTGCAATTTTACAGCTTTCGGTTAAAGAGTTCGTTTAAAGCAAAATAGACAAGAAAAGGCATTAATACGAACCTCGCCACAGGGAGAAATTTATTTTAACCTTTAATAATCAGCTGATTTTGGTGGGTACTTAAAGGTCCCAGAAGAACATTTAAAACTGTCATAATTTTTTTCAACTAATTAACTAAATTGACTTCAAATGAAAGGTTTACTTGCTATACACAGTTATCAGATTGGATAAAAAATAGCATTTCTTTCCCATCTATGTGCTTTAATGAGCAGTTGGTTTAACATTCTAAGAAACTAACAAAATTTGTCCTAGCTTATGGTGTTTACCGTGGCTCAATCAAAATACTATTTCTTCTGGTACATACTTATTTTTTTATCAAGGAATACAACAACATCACGCTAAGTAAAAGGACACAAAAAAAGAATTCCCTAATGAAGGCTTCCTACATAGGTAGCCAAGAGTTGAAGAAAATAAATAAGTATCGCCTATCGGAATAGTTTTTTTTTATTATACTACGCCTGGTAGCAACAGCATATTTATAGCAGCATGGCTGAATGCTGGCGACTTAAGAATCAGACAAAAAACCTAAGAAATTGGTAAATTCTTTTTTTAATTTTGAAGTTCTACTTTAGCATGCCCCATATTTATGTATTTGTTTATGTCACAAAAAATTTTACTCTTTGTTAACTAATTTAATTCGTAATAGCCTTGTTCATAGCCTAAACATGGAAAGGTTGGGACATTTCTTATGCGAACACATAACTTAAAAAAGCGTGACCAAAAAAAGAAGAATTTAGGCCACAAACGCTTGGCACCAGAAAGCTGGCAAGATTCTGTCAGCCTGATGTATAGAAGCAAACAAAAACTGACTTAGTCTAAAATACCAGCCCTCCATTAACGCGGAAACCAAAAAAGTTAGTTGATATATAACGATTTTTGTCAGATGTTTGTATTTTAAAACAGTCACTCACAAACCAGAACATCCAAAAAATACAAAAAATCACAAAATCAAACTCGCTTAACTTTAAGGGCCTCGTGAAGTTCAGAGAAAAAGTTTCTAAAGGACCAAGGTATTCTGACAGGATTTCCTTCTTCGTCGAATTTTAGTTCGCCATTGCAGTCTCGCTGGATTTGCGAGAAGGGAACAACTCGTATGTACCAAGTCAAGGAGTTGCATTGAAGAATCTCAACTCGCTCTGCGCAAAAAAGTAAAAAAAGACATATGAAACATGCATACGCATATGTGTGTTAACAACTGAGATCTAGCCCTTCTGAAGCTGCTTTTTGACCAATGACTATGGCTTACATATGATTCGTACACCGAAAGCCATTGCAGACTCACTGAATCTGCTGATCTATGACGCAAGCAGAGCAGACTAGAAAAACAACTGGCCTGCAGTGAGGTTCGAACTCACGACCTCCGGTCAAGTCGGGACCATCGCTCTACCAACTGAGCTCAGAGAGGAGCGAGTCAAGAAAAAACAGACATAATAAGAAATACAATTACAAATTATTGATATATTTTCTACTGTATGAAAAAAATACTGTGTGGTCAAAGTTTGTGTTAGGGAAAAACCAGGGCTGGGGAGCCACCGTAAAATAGCATTAGCTCCGGCTCCAGCTCCGGAGCCATCAGGCAATTATTAAATGGCTCCGGCTCCAGTTCCTGAGTCGTAAAACTCAATCCTTTGGCTCCGGCTCCAGCTCCGGAGCCATCAAACACACACCCAATGACTCCGGCTCCAGCTCCGGTGCCACCAGCCACTTATTCAATGGCAAGTTTTAAAAATTGCTTTTGGCTAAATAACGTTGGAGATGGAACAAAATATAATTTCTTAGCTTTAGCACCACAAATTGTAAAATGGCTTCAGCTCCACAAAAATAATAAAAATGGCTCCGGCTCCAGCTCCACAAAAATAATAAAAATGGCTCCGGCTCCGGCTCCACAAAAAAAAATAACAATGGCTCCGGCTCCAGAGAAAATGCTTAGCTCCGGGCTCCGGGCTCCAGCTCCGGCTCCCCAGCCCTGGGAAAAACATCCATTTTTTTAGGAAAACCCCCCTGCACCACAAACCAAAATGGCAAAGGGCTTTTGGAGGCTGAATTCTAACTTTAAGGTAACTAATTATATTGGGATACTGCAAAGTTAATAAAAAAACAATTGCATAGGAGGATACCTTTAATTGCATATCCTGTAACTAAGTTGGGCCACATATTAAAATAGCATAGTGACAAAACGATACCACATTGTAAAATATTGTCCACTGATTAAATCAGTGATTCCCAAACTGTGTGCCGCGGCACACTAGTGTGCCTCAAGTGATTCTCAAGTGTGCCGCGAAACTTTTTGTAGTTTTGGAAAATAATATATTTGTATTACCAATAGGCATACACGTAAGCATTTTAGACTTAAATACGCACTATACATTATAAAGTAATCATATTGAGACATTTACATATAGTTTGTCGTGTGTTAAGACCGATTGTAAATTACCCTATTGTTGTTCTTTTAAAATGTGCCGCGAAATATTTAAGATATTTTTAGTGTGCCACGAGCCAAAAAAGTTTGGGAACCACTGGATTATATACTAGGGTTATTACATTGCCACCTATTGATGATTAATTTGAGCAATTTAAAATTCTTGTCAGTAAGAGCAGATAAAAATTTCATAGCTTCAACTCTACCAGTTTAAAAAACGGGCTCTGGCTCAAACCGAATAAAAACGTCGAGCACCAGCAAAATGCTTGGTGCTTAGCTTGAGCTACCCAGCACTGCTTTTAATGACAGATTTGTCTAATTTGGGCCTGAAAAGTCTGAGACAGGATAAACGTTTAAAGATCTTGTCTTGTAAGCCTAAATTTTTGAAAAATGATATATATCTAATAAATATTAGGAGTGAGCGCATGAGGCTTACATAAAGAAAGGCATAATTAAAGTGGCTTAAAACTAAGTGGCGTTATGAAATATTGACATTATATACTTGCATTTGTACTGTGTTTAAATTTAGAATAAAACTCAAAGTTTAAAAATCAGGATCAGAATTTTTTTAAGTAAAATCAGGATCAGAATTTTTTTGAAAGGAATATTTATTCCGCCTGTACTGGCATCGTCAGTTCCTATAGTAAAGTAAAATACATATACAGTAGCATTTAACATGCAATAGTTTCGATCTTGACTAATTTGAAAACTAATGCAAAGCAGCACCGAACAGACAAGGCAACATGACGTGACACTCGATTGTATTCCATAAAGATACGCCCTTCTTTAGTGTTTTAATTTACTCACCTTTTTCATAGTTTATCGTGCAATGTCTTCCAGGATTTTCTTCTAAGTCCGGCTTGCCATCTTTAAAATACTTGTATTCTTCTTGTGCGACCCTTGACCCGAAAAAGCCTTTCTTCGCTTTGCTTAACTCAAAACCATCAGACTGCTTTTCCTCAGTTTCAGTTTCAACACTTAATTCCTCCGTAGTGGGCCCAATTAAGTCCCTCTTTGCTTTTTCTCTTTTCCAGATGTAATAGGTAACCGGAATACAGCAACACCAAATTGCTATCGTAGTTGCAAGCGGCCCAATTTTTTTTCGCCAAAAGTAACCGCTTTCTGGAGCAGATACATTGCGCCTTTCTAAAATTTGCCTTTCTCTCAATGCAAGTTCACCACTTTCTGCGACCCTATTTTTGATTATTTGGTAAATCTTTTTGCCCGACATTAATCAAACCATAGGTTTTCTGTCTCCTGATTAATATAATTTTTAATCGAGATTAATAAAATAGAAATTATATTTTTATTATTTTAACAAATACACACATAACTTTCAAATTTTAAACAGCCTCAAGATATGCCTATTGGCCTGTCTAGATCTGTTCAGTTAACAAGAGGATATTTTAATGGCTTGCCAATGTATCGGAGTTCAAAATTATTGAATTATATTATGTACAAAGATTTTAATTCAAATTATCTGAATCCCTCTCACTTTATTTAATGTTGTGAATCTCTTTTTGTTAGAGCTTGTAGCGAGTCTTTTTATTATTGCATTCGCGACACGCGACATGCGTCTCTTGTGCCTCCCTGTGTCTCGTTGTGTAGGGATATAAGGCCACTCAAAGAACCTGCGTGCTGCTGAAAGGACGTGTTTCATGTGCTTCTACAAGCTTCTCATAGTTTTGATTTGATGTAATTTCTCTTTGAAATTTGCTATGCAAAAAAGTGTGTGCTTGGCGCTTGTCTAAAATCCTGCCACTTTTTTACAGTAACAAAACAATTTGTCAATTCAGTGAAATTGCCGGCAAGAAATATATGGGAGAATAAATATAATATCAGTACATGACCCATCCAAAACCAAACTAGCATCCTAACCCAAATAATGTTAGCTATACAAATTTCCAGACAAAAATGTGGTAGGATTCTAGTTCAGTGCAAAAAATTGTATTGTAACTTTTCAGAACCGTTTACAGTAAATTGCAAGTTTTGGGAGTCGCTACAGGGTTGAAAATAACATAAAAAAGTGACACCAAGGCATACACTGATTTGCGACTTATGATCACGGAGAAATCAGTGCGCATTAACAACTAAAAAACGTTAAAATTATAGAACAACCTGAATAACAATTCGGCGCTCTTTCACTTATGTACGAGAAAAGTTATGCAAAAAACAAAACAAAACCGCATACCACAACGCATATTGTTTGGGTTAGGGTTAGCGTTTGGGTGAGGGTGGGTCAAGTAATATTATGTTTATTATTAATAATAACTTGACCCACCCTCAACCAAACGCTAACCCGCACCCTAACCCAAACAATATGCGTTGTGGTATGCGGCATTTAAAGAAAGTTTTTTTTTTTTTTATTAAATTTCACGTACATAAGTGAAAGAGCGCCCACAATTCTTACTTTCGAGGTGGCTATTTGACCGTATCGATCTTTTACGCTTGCACCAATGCGTGATTATTTGTCGATTTGAATTACTTTTCGATCCGGCTAAATAGCCTCTTCCTTTAACTTATGCCGTCTCTAAATTCTTTTTTATAGCTTGTTCTTTTTTTAGAATCACAGTTTTTTTAGTTTTTTCATTCGACTTTGAAAAACTGCAAAGCCGGTTTTGCAGCTACAGAATATTACGCGCAGCACCGAGGACATTTAAAATTATGGATTTCTTACAATTGATACAGTTTTATGATTTGACAATATTAGAAAGTTTCAGATGTATATGACTTTTCGCTGACTAAATAATAATTTATTTTAAATTATTAGTTTTGTAACTTTAATTTGTTAACGATTAATTTATAAACACCTGACGTTTTTTTAACAATTTGAATAAAATTGGGTAACTCCGAAATATGATACTAGACTATTCAGTGTCATTGTCAATCTATGTTGAAGGGGTAAAAACTATTCGCCTAATAAAAATGTTCTTCCAACCAATTAATCATGTTCCTAAAATATGAAAAAAATCTATTAAAATCTAGTTTGTCATTAATTTACTGAACTAATACAAAACAAACTGGTAGCTGGGATAGTTAGTTTTATTTACTAAATTCGAAAATACAATCAAGATGAAAAGATTGCAATGAAAAGAACAAGTATATCGTTTCCATCTTTTCTACTTCTCTTCTTTCTTTTCGTCGACGAGGTATTTGCAGAAGGCTGAAAAGTAATCTTTACTTTGATATTTCGCTAAGATTTTTTTAACATTTCTAGGCAAAAATTCGGTTTCATAAAGAAGTCTAAAAATCATATGCTTATTGTTCGAATTTTTAAATTCAAATTGTAAGAAAGGAGGAAAACAATACTTACTCTCGATGTTGATGATACCGTTCAGATCTTCAGTTCCGTCCATAACTAAGCTGATATTAGTGGCCAGCATTTTTTCACCTAATCAACCAAAGTTTGTTGAAATTAATTGTTAAGAATCGCATCTTAAGGTGTGTAAAATTGTGTAACTAGTCTAAACCACATTTCTCTTTTGTTTTTACACCTGGGTTACTGTGTGTGCATACGCTGAACTCAATAATGTTGGTAAATTTACTCGAGTCCCGGAGTCAGTCTCCATCAAAATAAACCCTACCCGGATCCGACTCTGCAGCACCTACTCTGAGGCTCTATTTGTTTTGTTCAATTCTGTGGCTTGGTTTCGAATTTGTTTGTTGCACAAACACAGTTGCAAAGCAAGGAATTGAAAACATGGATTGACTAACGCATTTCTCTTTTACTGATAATTAAATAAAGTCGACCCTAACCCAAATGATTATTATAAATGACGATTTTTAAATGCAATTTCTTAAAATGCAATTTCTTAATTTTCCTTTTGTGTTTCAAATTACCCGCCATTTTTCAATTATTACAGACCATAGAAAACATGGAAACTTGTATTTTTTTTTCTCACCGAGTGTCCTGAGCACGTGCCTGACCTCGGCTCCCATCACGGTTCCGTTTCCCTCCTTGTCGAAAACCCTGAGCCCTTCCAGCAAGTCGTCGTAAGTTCCCTCGACCAGTTCCTTGAGCACTTTCGCGTAGAAGACAAGAAACTCGTCCATCTTGAATTTCTTGCTCGGCATTTCTGCAAGACGCGAAAGGTAGTCATTGTGACGTGTACGCAAAAAGCATTGTGACGTTTACGGCCTTAAACAGTTTTTTTTAAAGATTATTATTGCTGTAAACCTACAGTACACTTTAGTTTAGATAAAGTGAATTGTTAAATTGCTTTAAGTAGCCTTAGATGCAGGAAAATATATCTTTCAGTACAGGTTTTTAAACTGTTCCTTTACTTTGTACAATATACTTTCTACAATTATCATTAGAACAGCAGATTAATAAAATTCTTGAAACTTACCTTCCTTGGTTGGTTCACCGAGCAAAGTGGCCACGTCACTCATGGTTGGGTTGAGCTTCAAAGCTCGGAGCATATCTCCCACTTGGTCATAAGATATCTCAAGTTCCGGGGTCTGGCTGAAAACCTCGAAAGCTTCCTTCACGTCTGAAGAATTGAGCAGTTTGTAAGATAATGTGTTAGAAATGCCCAATAAGGAGTTTAGGTGTGAAGATTGCTTTCAGAATAAATTTTTAGAAAATTATATTTAGGATTCCGGGGTATTTTATAAGTGGTCATTTTACCAGCTGATTTTAATTTTTGCTGTTGGTTTAACAGCAATGGATGCATTCGTTGTTGTAGCGGGTCCAACACATTAAAAAGCAATGAAAGTTAGCAAAAGTTTTAACTGTTTATGCACAATCAAAATAGTTTAGACTCGACTAACTAGTCACAGAAAATACACGTAACCAAGTAAAACAAATATCAGTACACATGGATGGGTGTCAATGGGAGTCACATTTAACAAAATAAAAGCAGTTATTCTCACCTTCAATTTGTTGGTCGTTGAGTTCAGTCTGCATTAAAATAAACACGAAAATCGTTAGTGGGAATATATTTCATCTACAATAGTAATCGTGGCGTTTGTATATTAACCTATTCTTGCTCAGCCAAAGCATTAAAATCCATTTGATCACGGTATTTTTTCACAAAAAAGCTTAATCGTCTGTTTAAATTTCAGTCTGAGGTATTTGTTCCTAGTTCTGTATCTTAAAACAATTGATAAGAATAAAGTTATTTTTTTCTTTCCACGATTTACCTTCTATATAGTTAAAAATCGAAAGTGTGTATTCTTTAAGAGTTAAAAATTGCCTTTTCGATATCTTTCCGCAAACTTTAAAAATACTTTTCAGTGCGTAAAAAAATCAAAAAATTTTTAGTAATATATGTATATATATTTTTCATCAAATAATTCTATTACTGAAGTAAATCAAGAACTTACCATTTTTCTTGTTGGTGATGGAGCTGGCGATAGCAAAGCTGAAACTATTGGTTGTTAGGAAGACGATTGACTGGTGAATGATGGTTTGGTGGGAAGGCAAAGCAGCTTTTATAGTATCCCTCGAAGGTCACATGTCAACGCTTCAGGTAGAGGTGTGATATTACTGTGGCCAGCTGTGAAGTGCTGACAACTGAACTGGACATCTGGACAGCTGGTGGTCCGTTGTTTCGAAAACTTGTATTGCGTTAACTACCGCTCTATTTTATTGTCCTCTTTGTTTTTTGTTTTACGAAAATAAGAGGGGTTAATATTTTCACTTAACTGCAAAGATTGCTGTTCGATACAGATTTTTCAAATAAAAAAAACTCGTCTAATGAAAAGTAATAAAATGAACGCAAACAGAATGTTGAGCAGTGTCTGCCTGAGTCCACCTTTGGCCTGATTTTAAAGAGTTTGTTAAAAAAATAATGTATCAGTCGTGTTAACGCGATTGTTTGCATTATACGCACGTTGGTAAACCCCGCACGTACATCCGTATCGTTCATACAGTTGTCCTATAATATCGGATCAGAGCCGATACCTGGTGTCAAGTGGTAGTATCGTTACTCGTCCGATCCTAGGGTGGCATCGGCGCCGATCCGAAACCAAATTAATCGAAATATTTTACCTATAATTAATTAAAACTTAATTTTCGACCAAATGCAGCGATGCATACGTTGAAAGGTAAATGTATCAAAAATAGTAAGTTACAACTGAACGTTTTAACGCTAAAGACAATGTTTGGTATAAATAGAAATGACGTAACTTTGGAAGCATCTCGATACTTTTTGTTCAAAATATTTGTAAAATAAAGTATCGCGCATTTTCTATCGTTGATAACAATTTGCAAACCTATCTGCTGGTGCGATGTAGATTTTGGGCTATTTCTGGCATTTTAGGCGCTTAACAAGTTTACGCCATGGCCGGTAGAAAAAAAAGTGCCAAAATGTGATGCAGAATTATAGATATTCAAGTCAAAGTGAATGGAATAATTTATATTTTGTCGCCAAGAGGAAGTAATTTCGGGCAGCTGCCTCTTGAAATTTCTCTTGCTGAACAACCTGGGAATGTAAAGCTTATTAGCAAACACTTTTGCTACGCCCCATCCATCACTTTGCTTGCAAAACACTTAATTCAATTAACTTGCAGTTTAAAAAAATTCCAAAAAGTAAACCAATTTTTGGATAATCATTAAACGTGCAGTTAATCTAAAATGCCAGTTGGAGAAACAGTTTAAATCTTTTTTCGTCAAATAGGAATCGCCCCACTCATTTTTGCATAAAAGTACAGCTGCTAAATACCTTTATTTTCATAGTTGTTTGTGGCTACAATGTTAAGCAAAAGTTTGTCGTGTATGAATGTATGAAAAACGCATGCAGCAATTGTCGGCTAGTGGATCATTAAAATTAGCAAACAACCTTGCATTTCCGCGCTTAAAATGCGACACAGGCTATTAATAACCAAAATGTGGGCCGCAGAGCCATTTTTAGTGGGCCGCGAGTTACTTTTGAACAAGCTTAGTGTTATAATTTAGTTGTGGGCCGCGTGATAGTGGTCCATTCATTGCACTTTATTTTAAAATTTCGTGTGATATAGAATTTTAAATTGCTCAGCTTGGAAAGGCCCACGTGACAAATGTGCTTCACGCGTATATTCTTCGTTTTATAGTATGTTTTACATTATGATATGGCAATGTTTTGGGCACCTGTTGCGCCCCCGCCGCGACAAGGCGCCGTGTTATATTTATCATAAAAACAAACACCTGAATCCGCCAATTTTTCGTAGTGGTTTTACGTAGCGGCGTTTAATAACTCTGAAAGAGTACTTTGGGCCGCGACAAAAAAGTTTGTCGACCACTGACTGAAGTACACGCGATACCGCCTGTTAATAACTAGCCTTATTTCGTTAATGTTCGTTAATTTTTAAACTATCCGCTTGGTGGAAACAAAGAGGCGCATTATTCGAAAGCTGATTCAACTTTTGATTAAAAATGTCCAACTTCTCTAAATTAAACCAACGTCGTGATGTGAATTTCAAACATATTTTATAGATTTCATTTATAAACAGGAGTTTTTGGGTGATAACATTAAAAGAGTGTAAAGTAAAAATAATTTTGGAAATAAGGAAAAGTTGAAAACGCCTGTACTTCGAGAATTGATACCAAGTTTGTTCAAAGAATGGTACTAGGCCTATACCTACGACAGCTTACAATACGACAGCTTACACACTTACACAGTCTCATAAAAGCAGTCGTTAGAAGTGACCAATTGTGGGAGGCAAATTAAAAAAAAAAGGATTTTATTTTACCAAGATACTGAAGAAACATTTTTTGGGGAAATATAATTCTCTTGACATATTACAAAATGACTGATTTGAATGCGACAGAAACGTCTAAAGAATATTTGCTCCAGTTGATTCATTACCGCCTTTACTTACATATATTGATTATAAACATTTTGTCTGTCAATGTAGAAAAGGTCTTTTTTTCGGAAAGAAAACTATTTATTTCGGAAGAAACTATTTGAAATCTTCAAGGTGTCGTAAGACCACCAAAAAATGACAGAGCTAGAAGTTATGATAACACAGCTAATAAGGCACATGTATCGGACCATATGTTACAAAGCTATAGGATACCGTATGTCGACTTTATTATTTTCGTCTTTTAATGTCAATAAAATATTTCTGTATTTTTTTGCGTGACCAAATTTAAACAAAGATAAAAACAAATATTTTTAAAATAAATTTCTAAATAATAGTTTTATTGTAACGGTTAGAGGTCGTAATAAGACTATCAGCGCCCATAAAGAGGTAGGTATAGCATTTTTAAGGTGCTGGGACCAAATAGAGACGCCGCAGCAGGCCAGGCTCGATGCGACTGTGTGACAAGTCACAGACAAGGACCATATGCAGTGTTGGAGTGTGGGGGGCAGCTGCCATTACAGCAGCAGATAAGCGCAACTGCGCCGGTAAAAATAGCCGAGCTCTCTGGGGATGATATACGTCAGGCCTTTTGATGGCTTCCTTTTGCCAAATGATTTGACGTCTGAACGTCATTTGTGCTTAGTTGTAACTGGCCAACTGCTTAACATTGCAGTCCCTCGTCTTCACTATGTAAAACGATAAATCTAGGGATGTACGATAGTTGCTTATTTTGTTTTGATGTTAATATCCCGTATTTTAGGCAAATGTACAATTATTTTAAACGTTAGCCGCAATGACAGCATTACTATATTCAAATAATTTAACCTGATAAATTTAGATTTTAGAAAACCTGCCAAGGTAATGTTTTCCAGCTTATCGAGCCGATTTTGTTTCAGCGCCAAACAGCTAAGTTACCTTCCATGATTAACCATTATTTCGATAAAGGTTATTTAAGGGTGCTAGATCTTAGCACAAGGTTTCGGCTTCGATATTATCGAATACTTGTTACTGGCACATATTCAAAATAGATTTTTAATGTTAAACCATGGGTAAAAAATTCAAAACTTTTTCTTCCTGGAACGCATGAAATTTGTTCGAGGTAACGTCACTAATATATACGTCATAATGGTACATCTGAATAAATAAATCTTAGGACCTGAAGTTATCTTTCGGTTTATTGCACAAAGACAAAACTAAAATTTCAATTTAAATACATTCAAGGAGATGGCGGGATGGAATGGAGAAAAAGGGACATGGCCTGGTGAATTAATAACATTTTTTGACGGTGCGGCTTAACTGCAAAAATGATTTTAGCATAACGCCGTTTTGGATTGTTCAGGCTTACTTTTTACCAGTTGAATCCATTTAAACGACCTTCCTTGTCTTACACAGTGGTAGTTAACCTTTTCTTGCTCACCAATTAAACCCCTTGTATTTATTCAGCTGCCAATTCGTGACGTCATATCTTGAAAAGGCGTTTCAGTCACTCATGTTCTGACAATATGACGCAAACGGTAGCCTATAATTTTCATTTTTACGAAAGATTAGGTTAATAACATAGGCCTAATGGCCACATCAAAGAATCGGTATTTTGCCTTAAGTTGTGCTGTCAGCTCTCAACTAAAAAACGCTGTGTTGAATCACTTGGTGACAGAATTACGTTTAAGTCACCATACCACAAGAACAGATGAATTTTAGGAAGGCAAAAAAACGTTTAAACCGATTTACTTGACTATTGCTTCAGCGTTTAAAATATTAGGTACATCGTCTTCGGTTTTAAACATTTTATTTTCCGTCATGTTATTTTCTTCGATATCTTGATCTGAACATTATTTAATAACGGAGAGATACTAAGATCAGGCAGTGATAGAAACAAGCCGGGACGTGCTTCCGGTAAAATAAATGCTGTCAGGAAGACGTTCCAGTAAACGATTTTTGCGGACCGGATAGGTAAAAAAAAATCATTTTTCTTCAGACTACGTCTCTCTTTAACCGGGCTATTTCGACATCTCTTCCAATGTATTTAAACTAAGATTTAATTTGCATATTTATGCACTACATCAAACAACACCCTAAGTTTTAGTTGTTTTTAGACCTTCTGCTGTGACGTAACTTTGTAACGTTTTCTCTAAAAATTTACGTGCGTTCGGGTAAAAAAATGTTCATTGTTTCGGTAAAAAAATATTCTACTTTAACCACTGCGATCGAGTCCTATTCAAAATAATCAGACATCCCTATATCCAAGTCATAATGTTTTTATCGAATTGGTGCTGTAACTTTGAGGCTCCCTAAAGGAATTGCTGGCCATAGGGGAAAGCGAAAATTACAGTCTTTGCTAACAAAAGATCATCCGTACCCCTCTTTTCATTTCACGTTGTTAATGCTGAATGTGTGCACTTATGACTGGGGGTAGAAAACCTAATAGTTATCTCACGCTATCAATAAGTGATAATTCATGAAGTAGTATAGACAAGCGCAAGCGTCGATCAACTTGTAATCTCACAAAAGCTTACACAAAAATGAAAAATTGTTTTTCCGGCAAAATTTAATTAGTACAGTGCCTGGAAGCAACAGTGTATTAAAAAAAATTGATTTAAAAATATCAACCTTGATTGAATGATGAAAAAGCTACACGGCGTTTTCTGTGTGATGACTATACTTGTTTTTCTAACTCGGTTTGATTATACAAATAGAAGACCAAGGTTCATTTAAACGTAAGCTAAGTGGCGAAAAGGCACCATCAGCATTATTAGCTGGGGAAGGCCGTTTTGAATTGGTTAAATAGACACAGAACCTTATTTTTCGACTGTGTTATTTCTTATATATAAAATAAGGAGAACACTGAAGTATAATTGTTTTAGACTACTGATTCCGATGTGCGCATGCGCACTGCTCAATTAGGAGCGATAAGGCCCATAATTTTAATTGTAAAGTTGGAATAACAAACAGTACAATATTTTCTAGCCACATTATGCGGTAAGAGGAACTATTCGACACAACTACGAGTGGATTGCTGTGTATGTACCCTGATTTAGTTGCTCAAATTAGTGGAATACAGGCAATAGAGTCGAACCGGGCTCGAGACTCGATCAAACTGGCAAATTTGGCCGTGGACGGACTTGAGCTTATTTTTTCGGTTGGAGCCGGACTCCTTTTGTTATAAACGGAATCCTAACAAAACTTAGGCCCTGCTAAGAAATAAGCAGTTTTCTTGTCAGCATGCATTTGTTCGGCAAATCTAGAAATCGACAGGAATTTTGTTTTGCTGTGATTTTCAAAGCTGGAAAAACCTTAACGTACCACTCCTGTAAAACCATGTATAGCCTTAATGCCATGCTAAAACTCATCTCTACACTTGCTGGGCAAGGCCGCTAAAAAGCGTTGTACTAGGAAAACCCTGATCACCCTAAAACAATATTACTCCAGTGGTATTGAAGGCATTTCATTGTATTGTGACCAAATCTGGACCGGGACAAGCGCTATCGACCATTCACAACAAGTGTACATTCGATTAGGATAGACAAATCAAGTTTTACATTCATTCTGAGTGTTATTAGTCATTGCAATCACGTTCGTTTCAGCAGTTTTTTTTTCTAGGCAGGTCGCGGACTCACAATAAGCTTCAAAATAACACGTACGTACACATAAAGGGTTGTTTAATAGGTGCTGGTAAATCTGTTGTCTGGCGTTTCGAGTAAGATGATATAATACTACAACGGCCTGTATATATGGGTTCGTACACTCTATTTGGTAACGGTTTAAAAAAAATAGGGCGGTAACGGCACTAATTGATTACCAAGAGTGCAAATTATACAGTTGCAATTTGATTATGTACATGGATAGGGCCGCGGCGACACTATATAAACACTACAGCATGATAAAAGAGTAGATTTTTTCCTTTTTTAGTTTCGGTTGAAATTTGAAGGCGTTTTCTTCTAGCCACTGAGAATAAGACGAATAAAAGCTGAAAAAGAAAACATACATTACAGTTAGCCTGGTGAAATGTGAAGACAAAGTCCATTAACAAGAAGGCCTTGAGGCGGTTAGAGAGTGAAGTTGGTTGTAAACCCATTTAACACCAAGGTTCTAATTAGGTAGTTAAATGTAAATGGCCTGCTAAAACGACGACAGTAGGTAAGGCGTTACCAATATGATGCGAGTAATGTTGTAAGTTATTTTTACATGTTCAGCTACCTACGGGTCAGTTAAATCGTTAACAACGCAATACAATTAATTTGACAAAATATATATTTTAAAAACTTTTTAACATTATTTTTATTTTAACATTTAAATAGAATTTACACTACTTTTGAAGATAAACAAAGAACAAAGAGCCAATAAATATTCATTTATTTTTAAAAACACAGGTACGGGTTATTTAATTTTAATAACTTGTCCAGGTATATATTCTAAAACCAAGTTTTTAACATTTTGAATATAAACATACAATTATTTTTATAAAAACACAAAAATGTATCACTAAGCAATTAATCTATGAATTAAAACACGCCAATACAAAATAACATATCATGAACGAACCAGTGTTGACAAAATGCATGCAGCTAAACAACACCGGTGTGGTAAACGCATGCAATAGATTAAACTGTACAGACTAATTTTGCCACACCAGGCATGCCTTTGTGATTAGAAACATATAATTGTAGATTCGGTTTGGTTTGGTTGTTAGTAGAAATATATTTTTGATTGGTAGAACGGTTTCAGGATATAGAATAGATTTGGTAAAAACAGATTAATTATCTCACATCTAAGGTGTATTCATTTGTACCTTTGTTGATATACAGGGTGTCCATAAAGTCTCTTTACAATTTAAAATTTTTTTGAAAAGTGAAATGACGAGATATCGCAATGAGGTTTGTTTTATGTTAATCAGTATTTCATAAAGTTTTTATTGAAACATTAAATACACTTCTAAACATTTATCAACATTCAATTAAAAATATCATTACTTTATTTAATACACTTCTATATGGGCACCATTAGTTGCACGAAGCACATGTAAACGGTTAATTTAGAACTTTTGTCTGAAACAATAAATTTTAGGGTCAATAAAAACTTTATGAAATACTGATTAACATAAAACAAACCTCATTGCGATATCTCATCATTTAATTTTTTAATAATTTTTTTAAATTGTAAAGACACTTTATGGACACCCTGCACTTTACCGGCATTAAATTTCTCTTAACAATACTAAATTAAACAAAAAACGGTAAATTCATCATAAAATACAATCATCTAACACTGCTTATGGATTAAGTTTTAAAGGGGCGTAAAAGTAAAAAAACAAAGTAAAAACTGAAGTTAATAATTTTAACTTGTTGTCATTTTTAAATGTTTTGATTTGACAACTAGCAAACCTTGCATTGGTTATTGTAAAAAAACTTCATTTAATTAAAACCATGGGATTTCTATTGGAAGAGTAATTAAACTTGATGGCTGTTTAGTAGAAATCAAATCTGTTGTTAAGACAAAAAATTCCACAAACACACATAATAGGTAAAACCAATCGAGGTTTGAATTACTGACAATTAAAATAAGGGTCAATTACAGTTGTTATTATCCTGTGAAATCATCAAGATATGGAAAGCAAATTTCTGTTTGTTTTTTGTCATGCGAAACGGCAGACTACTACACTTTTGAAGCAACGTACTGTTGGCGGTTACTGAGCATGTGTTGGAACCATCCAAGAATCCATCTTATCCGCTACAAACGAGCTTCACAAGAGCTGCGTGGATCGAGAAAGCGATAAGCAAAAAAATTGAAACAAAAAAATCGCAAATAAAGGCCAAGAAAATAGCTTTTGCTTAAAGAAGTTTTGGGTTTTGCAAACTGTAAGTCACACCCTAATATTCAAGATACATTATTTGTTCACATGTTACATATAATTATTCAAGTGTGTTTCGGAGGTTTGTAAGAAGTCTAAATTTTTCTTATATAATTATATAAGCAGAGATTTAATATAGGTCCAGTTAGTTTTTTTACAAATACAACTATTTCAACCAATAGGCAATTTGTGGAGTGTAAGTTCTTCTGGGCATCTAAAATTACTTTTTTAGGTTTTTTTTTGTTCCGATTAGCTTTATTTAACCTTTTTTTAAAATATGTTAAATGTCATTCCTGGTGTTAAACCTACAGTTCATTGAAGTGGCCTACTTACAGTCTAGGACTTAAAAAGGACTGTATGAAAACCACAAAAAATGACAGTTTGAAGTGACTGTGTGAATGAGCGTTTCAAAAATGACGAAACGAAGCAGTGGTGAAAATTTAGTCGCATTCTCATTTAGGCTGATTAGCGAACGACATGCCTTTCAATGATAATCGGCAAACGTACAGGTTAAAAAAAATGGAAAAGTGTAAAGAGGGAAAAAGGTGAAATACCAAAGAAGAGGAGGATAGAAGGAACTTGAGAGTTATCCTTCCATAAGGTACTTGGAGAATTCTAAGGCAATAGAAAGAGAATTAAGTGAAAAAAGGCTTGAAGGTTTTTAACAGGAAGAATAGACCAATTTTTTTAAAGGTCTTTTTTAAAAAGTTAAAGGTTTATGTGGTTTTTAAGCAAAACTAATCGTATCTACTTTACTAAAAAGAGTGAAAGATAAAAAAATTAGGAAATTGCTTAAAACGCAAACGATAATGATGTCCATTTTTCTATGTGTTGTATATATTACTAAACAATGTAGTAATAAAACAGTTTGAAAAATTTAACATCCGAAATATTTTCAACAAAAATACATGATTGACTAATTTTTGTCTTACAAAAAATATACCAAAGCTCTATAATTCAAAACTGTGCAGTGCAGAAAGTTCAAATCTGCCACTCTATGCCTAACACTACCGACATGTAAAACAGGCATAAAACATTAAGAAATCTGTATTTGTTTATTTAAGAAAAACAGTAAGAAATCAGTAACTTTTGTTTTAAACTAGCATGTGAAGGCAAACTTTACTTTTAAGTTTTGCAAATTGCCAAAGTTTTCATTTCATTTCAAGTTAACACAACTTAAAAAGAACCAAACCAACTAATATATCACAGACTTAAAAAACAAACGCTGAAATCCAATTATTGTTTTTTCAACTTTGTTTTAATTTGCAGAAATAGGCAAATTTTTAAGTTTTATTCAACAATTTGTCACAGGTATAGTTTTAATGAGACTAACTAGGGGGAAACAAACTAACATACTGGTGAAACAGGAAAAGGGTAGACTGTAGAAAAAAGTGTAGCACCAGAATTATTTATGAACCGCCACCAAATAACACCAAGCAATGAAAGAAATTTTTTTAGGATTTAAAAAAAGTATATCTAGATTTATTTTAGGACTTTTTTTTCGCCTACTTGAAATAAAAAAGCAGTGCATAATCATAAAAAAGCATGAAAGCTAGTACTTGAAAGTAAAGGGGCATTAAAACACATGTTCATCTGAAAAAACAAATTCACATTTGTCCCATAACTGCCAACAAGCAATAACACCACAGGGAATGCAATTGTGGTCGAAAAGTAAACATTACCATTTCTTTGACCTTTTTCATGGAACTTAACCCTCCACAACATTCTTTATAAATGCTAAAAAAGGTGTAAAACGACATGTATACTGCATTTTAGGAGTAAATTGGTAATTTAAATACAAATGAGTAACAAAGAACACTTTTGCTTTTTAAATTCAACAGAAATAACGCTTGAAATTGTCCGGATTTTGGTAGTTTAAAAAAACAGTGATACATACTAAACAAATTCAGGTATATACAAAGAATCATAGCCTGAATAAAATATATCTGTTCCCGAACTTCGCTCAAAGTTTTGTTGATTTTATTTTATCACGATACTCATTTTAAAAAAACAAAATATATACATAATTGATCATTTCGGGTTAAATCAGTTGTTTTAAGTGAGCAACTATTCATGGTTGGTCGTTTTTATAATGTTGTACTATTCACCAGACCAATTAACAAACTAACATTTAGGAAATGATATTATTAACCCAGCTACTTTAAATAAATACATAGGTATATACATGTGAGGTATAAAAATAAGTCTAAATCTAAGTAAAGTCTTTCTAATTTAACACTGTTAAACAATTAAAAAAAAAAGACAACTAAAAATTTGGTTTTATCAGTCATTTTAAGTAGCCAACTTTTATTTGTTTTTTTTTATTAATTACACCAAATAATAGTGCTAACTTTTAGAAAATGATTCTATTACTAATCACTGGAATTCAAATGTTTGTTATAAAAATGGATCTAAAACTCAGTTCAATATTTCTAATTTTTAGTTGCCTAACACAGATACATAATACAATAGTAGCTATTTTTTTTAAAAAAGCTTAGTTGTTGTAAACACTATTTGGGGGGGTTAATTATCTATTTTGGGTTAAACCTACCTTAATAAAAATAATATAAAAAATGATTCTGTTAACAATCACTATTTAAAAAATACATGGGAATATACGTGTGAATGAGTGAGAACTAGGTTAGGACTTTAAACCAACCTTCGTAGTTGACACATCCGTTGGGATCTTCTTGGCCGACCATGAGTTGTTCAACCTCTTCTTCCATTAACTTTTCACCTTAAAACACAAATAGGGGATATTTTTACAAAAAAATATTTTTGCCATAAAGAAACAACAATTCATTCCTGATTCATTAGCACTAAAAATTTTATAAGTCTCTTTAAACAAATGCTTTTAAAATAGTTTCATATTCAAGAAAATTTCTTCTCAAACATATTCATTATTAACACAACAGGTCTTAATAAAGGTTTTTCTTTTTGGTTAGTTATCACAAAAATGTTTTTATGTCCTCACAACATAAAGCGGAGGAAATTAAACTATTGGTGAGCACAATAAGATAAAATAGTGATTAAAGGAGACAATTTATGACCTTTACCTATTTTGCCTAACTAATTTTAAGTAGACAATAAATTTTTCAGACATAAATATCATGTTGAAAAAGAAAAATATATAAATAAACTAATCTAAAAACAACAAATTTAATTTTTTTTATATAAAAGCTTGAATTCTTTGCTTGAAATTTTTATTAGCTTTAATCCAATGAGAGGAGCCGAAAAACTATAAATAGTCAAAAGCAATAGTCAAAATAGCTTTCTTATTTAGCTGAAATTCCTAATTTAAAAAACCCAAGCCTTAAGGTAAAAAAAAATTTAAAGTAATGTAAACGCACCATTTAAAAAAAAATTAAACAAATTTGAGCACTCTAAAACACGTTTAGGCTTACCAAGAGACACAAGGACGTGGCGGAGTTCGGCTCCCATCACGGTTCCGTTGTTTTCCTTGTCGAAAACCCTCAGGCCCTCGATGAAGTCTTCAATGTTGCACGGAACGGCCTGTCGCTTGATCTGAGCCAACATCGGCAAGAATTCCTCGAAGGTGACAGTCTTTGTGTTCAACTCTTTGTTTATTTAAAAAAAATATGTTATTTCCTGAAATCTGTTGCAAAAAGGTTGTTGTAGGCAAGTCTACTAGTAAAAACTTAGGAATATGGTTTCGAATAATAAAACGGTTTATAATTTACAAATAATATATTTAATATTCATAACCAAATTGTAAAAAAGAATTTTAAACTTAAATTAAATAAAATTACCGATTTATTTTAACATGTTAAACAAATGTTTTTAAATCATTGGCACAGATCTTAATTCATAGCTAACATAATATGTACTGTAGATATAGTTGTAAACGATATGTTAGGAATATGATTAAGGTCTGTATCTTCCATGCGAAATGATGCAGGTGTTGATAGCATGCACAAAATTTTTGAGTAAATTGTGGTGGTACAGGAAAAACACATGTTCTAAAAAACTTAAACTTTAAAGGCAGGAATTTTGCTTTATTTAACAGCGTAAATTTAAAATAAACCCAAAAACGTAATAATAATATGAAAGCCCGTACAGAAGTAGGTAAAATTTAAGTGTTTCAAATAACTCTATATTAAGACACGTTGAAAATGAATAAGAGTTATTCTAAACATTCAAAATGCTACTTTCTGTTGTACTGGGCTTTTATATTCTCAGTATGCCGTACTACAACCTCTAAAAAATTAAATACTTAATTTTACAGGGGATAATTTTCTAACTATCCAAGGTCATTCAAGTCTTTTGGTTCAGCTATTGTTCAATGTTACCTTCCGCAGTTGGGTTATTTAAGACCTTCATAACCTCAGCGTTTGTTGGGTTTTGTCCGAAGGCTCGGAAGCATTCTCCGACCTCGAAATACGAGATTCTCTCTTCGCCGGTCTTGTCGAACAATGAAAAGCACTCTTTGAATTCTGTGAGGGGGTCGGGTGAAATAGGAAGAACGAGGGTGGAAAATTTGATAACAGTAGGGTGTAAATTTGATAAGAGGGTGGAAATTTTGATAAAAGAGGAGATTTTTATCATTATTTAGAAGGAAATGGATTCCGGAAATTCATAGTGAAAAGTGGATTTTTCTCAGGTGGAAAAAGTTTTTTTCAGGTGGAAAAGAGAAATGTTCAAGTCAGTGAAAAGTGAAATGAGCAAGTAAAAGTGGTTCAAGCAGTGAAATGCAGTTCAGTGAAAGCAAAAAGGCAAGAGAAAAAATATTTGGTTAATTGAATTTTTATACTCTAAAAACAAATCTATAATTTTGTTTAAAATTTGGTTGATTTAAGGTCTAAAAACATTCAACAGAAATGCTCACTGTTTTAAAGAGAAAAAATTAGAAAACTCTGGGTATTTTGAAGCAAAAAAGCCTTTATCAAACCAGTTTCAAGGGGTGGGGCTGATATTTTCATGCTAATGGGCTAAAACGCAAAACCATACAGTGTTGGGGCATTTCTCAGTGACATGGGGGTGACATTTTTTGGTTTCTACCCTCTTTCTTGGGGGCGCCCAGGACTTTGTTGATGTCCTCGTTGGTGGGGTCTTGCCCCAAGGCACGGATCAAGTTACCCACTTGGTTGAAGAAAATTTTCTCTGTGCCGCGATCGAAAAGCTCAAAGGCCTCCTTGCATTCTGCTCAGGTAATTGTCATGAGGTCATGTATCAGTGTAAGTGTTCAACAGACTAACTCAATCAGTCAATTAATCAAGGATATTCATACAAGCCAGGCCAGAAAAGCAACTAGCCTGCTGTGAGGTTGGAACTCACAACCTTGGCCATACCGGGACCATTACTCTACTAACTGAGCTATACAGGCTCAGAGGGGAGCTAGTTGTGAAACAACCATAGCACTGTTGCTTAATGCATCCTATTTGTAATACTAGCCTGCCGTGAGGTTCAAACTCACTGCCTCGGCCATACCGGGGCCGTTTCTCTACAAACTGAGCTACACAGGCTCAGAGGGAAGCGAGTCGAGAAACAACCATAGCACCTTTGCCTGCTTAAGCCTGTTTGTAAAACTAGCCTGTGGTGAAGTTCGAACTCACAGCCTCTGGTAACAGAGAAACAACCTTAGCATCATTACTTGCAATCTATTAGTACAAATGTATTAATATTATTAATTGTTCGACTGATTCAGTTAGTCTGTTAAAGACTTAAGATGTAATATAATATGTAGTTACCGTTGATTGAACAACTACTTCAAGAAGGGTCAGATCACAGTTATTGTACACATCTTTTATTCATGTCAAATATCTTTCAACTTTGATCATAAAAATGACTAAATCAGGGTATTGATAGGTGGTTTTCACACAGATTTGTCGTTTAAAACTGTGTACCGCAACAGAATATCAGGGCAGGGTAAATTATTACAAAACAAATTGATAGGGCTTTTTTGGTCGTGTAAGGGGTGAGTGCTGATTGTTAGACACTCGCCGACTTTCGATTATAAATTTTAAGTCAAGGCCGACCCTGGATATATAGGTTGACCAATGACCAATATTACACTTCTACCGCTAAATCGGTATTTATAAATTTGGACTGATATGTTTACCGATATATTTTGCCATAAAAAATACTATACGGTGTTCAAAACATAAAAATCCTAGTATATTAATTCAAAAAAATGATAAATGTGAATCACTGTTGAACTGCATTTTCAACGTATTAGAGATTAGTCGATCAAGTGGCTTTGTATAAAAACAGCAAGCAAAATGATTAACAAAAATAAAATAAAAGATGTTTTTATCATATTATGGGTGCCTAGATATTTTAAATAAGAGTATATATAAGCAGTTATTGCTTTTTAAACAAAAATTTAAGTTTATGGAACAAGGGTAACCTTATCCTTTGAAGAAACGTTTAAAAAAAACCGTAGTGAATCGCCGGCAATTTAACGCCCAGCTATATTGGCTCGTGCGGTGGACTTTATTATCACACAGGATACTGTGACGTCATAGACTGCATCGCGCTAACGGAAATGCAAATGGCTCTCTGCTTGCGTCCGATACAAAAAGCTTTCACCGACGCGAAGTCGAGACGCAAAAATCCAGCGAAAAATGCATTTGAAATATGGACGCGGGATAATTAGCGACGAAAATCGCGAGTTGGTCTTTCGAAGCGAAAAAGTGCAAGAAAAAAACGCTTCACTACTTTAAAGCAAAACCTTCACAAAATGTCGGTCTGTGCGTTGCAAAAACCGGTAAAGTTAAAGTGCATTACTTGGCGATTTCGCGCTAGGTTTACAGTTTATTTGCAGTTTTTTAAAGCAATCGGTTACGTATTAGGGTTATCGAAAAAAAAATGCAATTGTACATATGGGTCGCGTAATAATTAGCTTGACCATTTAATTTAAAAAAGACAAAAAATGTTATCACAAGCGACTAATTTTGCGAAAAAAACGCATTACGAAGGTAGGGGCTTGATTTAGATTGTGCGTTGCCTATCGCAAAAGACTAAGTTAAAGGGAAAGGCAATTAAAGCAGCCTCATTAAGTGTAAAGGGTTCGCGACAGTTCGCTTGAATAGAAGCTAGTTCGCATTTAGAACGTCGTGTAGCGATAGCGCTCGTCGCTTCCATATCGTACACACAACAGCGGCCCACCAAATAAGGAGCGCCCATGTCGTGCGCGCAAGCGTGTCTATGACGTCATAGAGACGTCGAGGCCTGCCGCCTTTTTTCTCCGCGATGAATCTGACCGGAGGGAGCGGTAAGCTAAAGTCAACAGCTGCTCGGACTTGGCCCGGTTTTGCTGTTTTTTCATGATCCGTGTTTGCTGTAACTGGGGATGGAATGTCTACAGTGTCACAGTGGGGTGCTGTGGTTTATGTAGGGCGCGAATTTACACACTTTTAAGTAACTGAAAAGCGCTAATACTTGACATTTTTTTTGTTGTTTTTCATACAACCAGTTCTAAATTTGCACAAGTACACTTCTAGCCGCTTTTTGTGTGTCTTTTTTCCCAAAAACAAAGCATGCTGAAAAAAAAATTTGCTGAAATAAAAGGCTCAGTCTCCTATAACCCTTAAACTTGGGTTAAAGATATAACAACTTGTAGTTTCAGGCTGTTTCTTTACCTAATTGGTGACGTAATGTATGTTCCTATTTTGAAAAAATAAAAAATTAAAACTGTACAAAGTTTGGTCAATCTTGTTGAACATTTGGCCCTCATAGACATTTATTTACCTAAAAAGACTCTTAATTTTGGTGTTAAAATAAAAAAAATAATCTGGGTATTGGTTAAAGATGATGATAATTAAATTTTTATATGACTTGATGTAAAGCAAAAAATACTACATGATATTCAGTTACAATAAAAAAGACAATTCTTTAAAAAATTAAAATCAAAATTTCTTTAAAATTCTTAAAATAAAAAATACTCTGTCCTGAATAAAATCACAGGATAATGTCAGATCCAGTTTTAGAAGAGCTTTATTCTCTAGAATTATGTTCCTTTAGAATTATAAGTCATCAGGTGCCAATATTACTTTTGAAATATTTACTATTAGCTGGTATGTTATGCTACATTGTGAAACTCAGTAAAAACTAATTGGCTAAGGCTCTACTAATTTACACTGATTTAAAAATATATCATTTTTATCATAAAATCATACTTTCTATATGATTTGGTAACTTAAGAAAGTCCAGAACAGTAGAATTTTTTTGGCTACATTTTTAAAGATGTGTTTTAGCAAACACGATATGGATTAAAAGCTTTAAACTGAAATTAAAAAAATAACTAAATCCAGGTCTAAAAGTATAGTTTCAAAAAGATTATTTTCTTTAGGTAATTAGCCCGAGACAGACATTATCACATGGTAATTAATCAAATGTCGGTGACATACATTATCCAAATTTAGCAAACCATTGGTTAGGAGGCTTGTTCTGTTCAGGGAAAACCGGAAATGAATTTTTTTAATCATTTTTACCAAATTAGTCCCCTATCAAAGACAGATCAAAAACAACACAGATAAAAGATTTTAGTACAATATTTTTGATTTTTTTAAATACAAACTAACTTTATCAACTATATATACCTGAAAGTTGTTCATCAGTGAAGTCAGTCTAAAAATAAAAAACAATTTTTTAGTATACAAACATTAGTTATAATATTCAAGAATCCGTTTAACCATTTTTTCAAAAACCTAATGTTACTGTAATAACCAAAAAAACTTACCATCTTGTCCGATTTAAATTCCTAGTCAGTTTGGTCACAGAGCCTTAAAATTCTACTTCTATCAAAATTGAACAACATTAAAGTTAATGCAGAAGCATGAAACAATATATAATCTCTAAACCACGTTTTTAACAGACTTCTGATATGTGAAGTTGTAGGAAAAAGAATAAACCGGCTAAAAATGTCTAATTTGTGCTTCCTAAAAGTTTAACAATTCTTAGTTACCATTATTTTTTGGCAGTACTAATTTTCTTAGGTAATACCTTAGTAGCTTTGAGGTGTTACACAAAATAATAAACATTTACATATAACTGATATCTGCCAAGTATATATTTCATGGTTTTATTGAAAAAAATACCATTAATTATAATGCAAATGGCTATAACTTATCATTTGATTAGTTTGAAAAGCAAATTTGCCTTGAAACTATTGCTATCTTTCCCATTTACATTAAGGTATAGCTTAGCAATTTTTGCCTTAAGGTTTGATTATTTTAGTTCGCAGCTGAGACACATAACCAAGTAGTAAAGTTGTACGATTGCGTACAAACATCCATAATTCGGTTTCAGTACACAAGGTTATGTGTCTTAGCTTTGAACTTCTACCGTCAAAAGGCAAATTTATCACCACAGTTTGGAAAACCCTGCACTACGGAATAGCATTCAAATTAACCAAAGATGATACAAGCTCGTATCATCAAAATAATGTCGATCTACTCTACCTTTTCGGATGAATACGGGTATATTAGCATGAGTAAAATAAAGGTATAGTTTAGCTACAGAAGTTTGTTTATTTTAGTTCGCAGCTAAGACACATAACCAAGTAGTAAAGTTGTACGATTGCGCACAAAGTCTTTAAAATTTGGTCGTTTTGGCCCTAATACTTCTAAAACAACAATTAATCAGACAAATTTGCCGCCCAATATCTTACATCTACTGCTGTTAAAATTAAAGCTAACACATCTATAGAAGTCTCTCGTCTGACAGCCCTCTAATTAATATTTCAACATCCATAATTCGGTCTCAGTACACAAGGACGAGACAAAGTGACGGGTCGACAACACAGCTAAGCCGCCCTTCCTAAAACATTTCTTCAAACCTTTGCCTTTCTCTTCAAACGATTCGGCCATTCGTCTTTTTTCTGAACCACTTTCGCGAAGTAACTCCCAAAAGAATTTCCGCCTTTAAAAATGTTACATTTTGCTCTGTATCGACGTCTAGCGACTAACTTTTCTTAGAAAAACTACTGCTTGGACCTTATTGCATTAATTAACGGTTGTTCAAAATAAATAAAAAGTCTCGTAGGATAAACAATATTTTCGATAAGAAAAATAGATTCTAAAAAATTCCAAGTAATGCTTTGTTGTTAGGTCTTGGTTCGGAAGAGATGGCAATAACTTTGGCTTCTTAAATAAAAACAAAACTTTTTAACGAAAGGTATTGTTGGATAGATTTGTTATATTTCACGGTTATAACTGTCGGTTTGAGGTTCACAATAAAGCAAATAGCATCTGTAGACATTCCAAATCGTATCCTACCGTCGAAAAAAAAAAACAGTTGTACACAAAAGTACAAGAAAGTTCATTTATTTTTCGAAAATGTTCCTTGTGTCTTGTTGTCAGTAACTTTGCGTTGGTGTATAAACCAGTCTAGCAATTACTGTTGCTACGGTACCCGATATTTAAGGCAATGAGTGATTAAAAAGTTTACAAATGTACAAATGTTCCGGTTCAGCTCCGGTTCGACTTAATTTATTTTCCAAACCGGTTCATAAAGTTTCAGTTTGGATGCAATATGAGAAGAAAATCTGGGTCAATAAATGTAAAGTTACTTGACGTAAATAAGCAACTCGTTATTGATATATCTGAAAAATAAAAAAGCAACGTTTTATTTAATCCGTATTAATTTGTTTTGATAAAATTTCGAACATGGTATAACTTGACTCTGTAAAATAGTGGTTGTGACGTCATCCTGGGTGAACCGCTTTTGTTGAAAGGTTCGGGTTCGGTTAAGGTTCAGGTTCTTTTAAAATATTCGATTCAGTTCTGGTTCGGCTCCTTACAATTTTACCTTAAACGGTTCAGGTTCGGGAAAAGTTGGACCAAACCCGGTTCATAAAGTTCCGGTTCGGTTCCGGTTCGACTCCCTGACTAGGATAACTATGAATTTTATGGCTTCTGCGAGACTAAATATATTATCACGTGACTAGATTTTCACCAACATTTAATCTTCGACAAAGGAAAAAAATATATAAGAATTTATTGCTTTGAACATCAAAGTGTTACAATACTCCTAATAAAAATCACATTTGTGTGAAATTATAGATATGTTTGAAACATAATATTCCTTTGTGATATTTTTACAACAGTTTTTAAAGTTGTAATCTACCCTGGCGCACTGGATTGTAGCGTTTTGTTGTCCTTGATGCAGGCGTAAAGTTTTCTTAACACGTTCTTCGCAAGTTGAAGAAGCTTTGCGAGGTTTTTTATTCGTCGATTTCAGGTTATTAAGAGGACTTCTACCCGATAATGAAACGGCACGGATCCCGAGAAAGTCCTTCGCGAATGAAACGGGCCAGAGGCCGTAGTCCGAATCGTCGAAATTATCGTGATAACAGGTGAAAAAAAAATCCGGCAACATTTTGCAGAAAATTCTTTACATCGTAACTTTTATTTTTTTCTGCAGAACTTTAGGGTTTTCACTTGATTGTTAAGGCATCTGTGCCTTTGCTTTTTCTAATTATATTGCGTTTTAGTTGTTGTATTTTATAAGGATTTTATACCTTTGCCTTTTTTGGTAAACATTTGTCGAAAAGCTAACATTGTCTTAGTTTTTCTGTTATCTTAATTTAGATTTAATATTCAAGGTATAGCCAGCTACTACTGATGTGTCATTTATGTACAATAGAGGTATGCTTTGTTTAAAATCTGCCAAGAATTCGTGTTTAACTACAATTTGCAACAAATTAACACTGCAAAATTGCTAATTCTTGCATTTAAAAGACTACTTTTGGCCTTCACACAAATTTTTTGATGCCTTTGCTAGCCAAACTTATTATAATAAGTTTATAGATTTTAAGAGACCTAAACAAAATTTGATTTTACCACTAATACATAAGGAATGAAAAATTACAAATTTTAAAAGTCAATTGGATTGTGTTTATTTTTTATATGGGAACCATTTAGGTATTATGCTGTTAACTTTTAACAAATGTGTTAGTTTAAAGTTTTCAAAGCATACTACGGTGAATTAAAGCAAATCTGATCCGTATTTCAGATGCGACCATCTAGCAGTTTTTTTTTAATTGAAACTGTTGAAATGCAAACCGTAGGCTTTCTGCACTAAGTGTGCTTGTTTTGAAAAGCGAAGCCATTTCCAAGTTCTGTCTACTGGACGCATTGTTACTCCGTCTGCAAGATAAACTTGTGACACAGATTCTCTAAATGCTCTGGTGCATTTTAGAGTTATCTCTGACGTGCAACTATAGACTTAAACGCAGCTGAATGCGATTTGAAACTTTCGCTGAATTCGATTTGAAACTGAAAGAATCTGTTTAGGAAACTTGTTTGAATTGAGTTTCATCACTAATGGAAGGCACACACCTGCAATCAGTTTTTGTTGCTTTCTGAAAAAAATTGGTTTAAAAATTGTTTTTAAAATACCTTTGTTTAATGTTTAACTAAATTTTGATATGCTGCTCATAGTATTAAAAGGTAAGTTTGGCAATTATCTAAATGTTTTGTATGATCTATCCATGAAGAATAACTTTGAAGACACATTTGATTGTTTAAAGTACTTAAATATTGCTAGATTACAAACATTCATAAGTTCATAGCCAGACGTGTTGAGTTTCTTCCTACTAGTATTTGTTGTGTTTTTTAAAACTACTTTGGTTACATTTCAAAACCTCTTTTATTACAATATTCTAATTAAATAATCAGTCTATTAAATAATCAGTTTGTTTTTTGTTTTCTAAAATTTCCAAATATAAACCTATACATTTTAGTACTTTGATTGGATAACATTAAGGGTTGCAACTAGGAATATCCTATATTATTCCATCCAATGCGACATCAGATGGTAGTATTAGCAATTAAGGTGTGTTTTTTTTAGTAAATTTTTAATCCAGAAAAATATCCTACTACACATGAAATCATGCAGAGTAAAAAGATAAACTGCAGTAGCAAACAAACATTTGTGTTGCTAACTAAGTTTGTAGTTTCAAACGAAATTTGTCTTAAAATCATGCCTTTTCCCCCAATTTTCATATTTGACCATGCTGTTAATGGCACCGTTTGGCATGGGATCAGACGTCTCACAGTTTGCCAAAAAAACTTCAAATCAATTAGAAATAAACACCAGACATCCTAGTTGCAACTAACTTTTTTTCATAAAAAAACTTCCTTACTTTGTAATATACCAATATTGTCTGCATCAAACTTAATGCTGTTGTGACTTTTTTTCTTCAGCCCGGATTACACAGAGTCGCGTTATTCGTCGAAAGATGCACGTCGCAACATCAGCCAGCAGAAGCGGCACCGTTCGCCGCCGGTACCGGCCATTTCCCCGCGATACAACTCGCCTATTCGAAGCAGCAGCGGCCGGTCGAGGCGCCGAGAAACTGAATCAGTGGCAGCAGCATCCGAAGACTTGTACAACACCCTGATAGTGCGCAACTTCAGTTCGCAAATCTCACGCGACGACATCGAGTTCAGTTTGACCGAGGAATTTAGAAAGTTCGGCGATGTTGCGGTAAAAGTTGACCGCGATTATGGCGGCGAACGGATCGCATACGCTACTTTCAGCTCGTCAAACGATGCGAGGAAATGCAAAAACGCAAAGGGCCATCTACTGATGCATGAGCGACGCTTGCAAATTGAAGTGGCCGACACGATATCGCCAAAGTACCGCTCCCCGGTGGTTGCATTGTCACCGCCACCCCCTAGAATCCAGTCGCCATACTCCAGATCTCCGGTTCGACGCCGCTCACCAAAAAGGTCGTCAGCCCGCAGCGGCGGCAACGCTAGATCAAACGCAAGAGAGCGTGCTCCCTACCATGAAAGATCTCCCCGCTATTCACCGAACCAAAGAGCCCCACCTCCATCCAAAGACAGGAGCTCATCAAATGAGCGCTTTTCGTCGCGTGGAAGATACTACAAGCAACCTCAAGCCTCCCCTCCACCAAGGGCTGAATACTCAAGATCCCATAAAAGCATATCCAGGTCTAAATCACGCAGTGTTGAACGCTACAAGTCTCCGAGGTCTAACGGATACTCCCCATCACCTGATCGTGAACATCGCAGTCCGGCTCCACAACCTGCTCCTCAACTAGATAGCCAGCAGCTTTTTGAAGCCAGTTTCTTTCCAGGCGGTCCCGGCGCCTTTCTGGACAAAGCAATCCCACCCGAGGATGACCCTCTAGCCACCAGGACGATCTTTATCGGGAACCTGGAGCCGGATGTGACAAGCCACGACATCCGTAAATTCCTGGAGAACTTTGGGCGAATTGACGATGTCGACGTTAAGAGGGCTGCACGCGGACAAGGCGCCTATTGTTTCGTGCGCTTTGCTAACCTTGACCAAGCGTACAAGGCCAAGATCACCATGAACGGCAAAAAAGTGCTCAATAACGTTGTGCGAATCGGATACGGCAAAGTAATGATGTCGTCTAAGGTCTGGGTCGGCGGTCTCGGCAAATGGACGTCACTAAAAGACTTGGAGCGTGAGTTCGATCGCTTCGGATCCATCCGTAGAATCGACTACAGGCGTGGCGATACAAGCGGCAGCATACTTTACGAAACTACGGACGCCGCCAAAGCTGCTTGCACCCAAATGCGCGGCTTCTTAATGCCAGGCGCCGAGACCCGCTTACGAATGGATTATTTGGACCCTGAGCCTGGTATGCCAGGCTACGACACTTACCTAGAGTGGGGACACCACGAGAAAAACCATGACGATAGACGAAGCGGCGGTGGAGATTACAACCGTTCTAGGTATCGTGGCAGCGGTGGTAGAAGCACCTACGACGACCGTAAATACTCGCGACGTGATAAGAGTCCCCAAGGTCGCGGTTACCGCTCTCCATTGCGCGATAGCAAGTACAAAAGCCGCGGGTCGGACAACAACAATAACAGTAGCCAAAGTGCTTCGGTGACCGACACTGCTCTTACTGAAATGCAGATCAAACACTTCCACGCAAAGTCCTGTCACACACTGCACGACCTATGCCAATGTTTCGACCCTCCGTGTTGGCAAGGCGGCTTTATCCTAAAGAAAATCGCTTTTCCCGTTCTTTTCTTCCTCCTGGATGGGGACATGGGCGTTTTTAATCGCACCGTGGCAGACCCGAACAGCCCCACAGGGCGCCAGACCATGTTCCACATGACCCAGCGTCTCAAACTGACCGAAGGACGAGTTGCTGAGGTGAGTAAACGGGTCAAGGCGCTGGACAGCTCTCGCACCTGTATCATAGTGGCGGTGCCCGGCGTACCTGAGAATCTGAACGTGAACGGTTACGTTCCCAGCACAACTGGTGAACTCCCGACGCAGCATAAGCCATTGCGCGGACTTGTAAAGTACTTTAAGGAAAAGGAAGCCGCTGGAATCGTCAACGTGCCTTTGATTACACTGGAAACGCCAGCAGACGGCGAAAAGGAGCGTAAGAACTCCGGAATGTTACACGCCTTTCCACCCGGCGCTTTTGCAAATGAACAGCTACTCAAAATCGGTCCGTCCCTGCAGCCTCACTTTTTCGCCGACGACTACCTGATTATCGTACTGGTGAAAGGCTCCCGCTCCGCCCTGGTATAATGCCCGAAAAGCTCGAATTCTAAACAATCTGCGGTCGTTTGCGATCGTGAAAAAATCCCGCCACGAAATAAGTCGAAAGGCGAAATAACCTGAAGACTTTATTGCAGGAATATATGGCTCGTGTAAAGCTCAGATTCTCACACCGCATTGTTATGCTACTTGGGAGCTTATCTTGAACTTCGCTGGAATTGGATCGAGAATTCCAAAAGCTCATTTCTCGCGTTGCATTTTAAGAAACGAAACAAATTATACGAATGCGTTTTTTCATTCGGTTTTCTGCGCGAAATACTTGTTTGTATTTATAAATTATAACGTAAAGTCCGGCGCACAACACTCCCACTTTAACAACCTCGGTAACGCCGGTTGCGGCTTAATATTATTGATTTGTGTTGTTTTAGGCTTGGTTATTCATCGCAGATTTTTGTGCAAAACGCTGCCGTTTTAAAGTGAAGTCCTTTGCATATTAATTCACCTCTTAACTCAAAAAAGAAAGTTCGTTTCAACGCTCTGTGGTATTTTTTGTTTAAACTGCCATCAAAGGTTTAATCACAGTACTTCGAACGACGTATTGCAGTGCTCTTCAACCTTTTGGCTGAAGTGGAACCCTATTGAAACATTTCACTGGCTCGAGGAACCCCAATGTAATAAACACACCTCCATTAGCTAAACAATTTAGAAACTTATAAGAATATTAAAGCCCATACAGAAGTAGGTCTCATTTTGGACGTTTTACATCATGTTGAAAATGAATAAAGAGTTATTCGAAACGTTTAAAGTGTTACCTACTTCTGTATGGGCTTTGATATTCTTATTACGTCTTACTACAACCTCCAACCATTATGCTCCAAAATTTAGAAATTGCGGAACCCCTGGTCTGTACTAGCGGAACCCTGGTTGAAAACCACTGACGTATTGTGTCATCTTACATACTTGTAGTAAGTTAGCTAAAGCAGTCAAAAACAGTTGGATTTGTTTAATCCTGGAACCTAAAGTCCATTTCAAATTTTCTGGCTAGTCAATTTAAAACGACCATGTTAGGTTATGAGTATAACTAAAACTTTGTGTCAGACGCATAAGTTATCGGATAAAAATCGTCCAGCCTGCTCGTCTAAACCATTTGCTGTATTCTGCATATAAATCAAGTAACACGTGTCAGTTGTGTAAATATTAATGAACAAGGTAGAATAAATACCTTGAGCAGAAGCCTAAAGCAGTACGAACACGATAAGGTTGAATGCAAAAACACATTTATAGATGGTTTGTAGGGTTACCGTTTGTATATGTAAACGTTTTTGTAGGGTTACCGTAGCCCATCTTTTTAAAAAAGTTGATGCCCCTCCTGTTAAATTGTGTTTATTTTAAGAGTTTCTTGGGGTTTATTTTAAAAGTTCTATGTTTTATTTAGTTTTTGGCAAAGTCCGGCAGCAATCAGGTCTAATTTTTTACTGAAATAAGTTAAAAAATTTTATGGTTGGAATTTGCTATGTTTTTGTGAGTAAGATTTTAGCCTATTGTTCTAATTATCTAAAAATGTCTGATAAATTCTTGAAAAAATACTAAATTGGCATTTGTACGTGCTGTCAAAAATGTCCCATTTTAGGCAATAAAAATGCGGCTGGCCTTTACTTTTGTAAACTATACCAAAAGCACTATAATGATCTGTGTAATTGCCCACCAAATGATTGTTTTGGTCGCATTAACTTTTACCGAAGTAAGTATGGACTAATGTTAAAGATTGATCGAAACGTTGGTCGTTCCTGCATTTTTTCCACTTGGAGCTTGTTGTAAAAGAAAACAAACAAACATTCATGTTGTAATATTTTTATGAAAGCATTTAAAAGTGATTTATAACTATAAGAATGAGCTAATTTGCAGTGTTGTGAAAACTCCCATTCAAGTCATTCACGAAATAAGGTAATGCCAGGTTGAAGTCATTTGCTTTTAAGTCACGTAATTCGCTTTAAAAACAAGTAGTAGCCTAGATTGAAGATCGTGTTGTTTCGTAACTCAAACACTAAAACCCCAAAGCAAAGCTAAGATTTTTATTTTAATATTTGAATGAGAAGTATTTCAACTAAAGCACTCCGGCCTAAATGTAAGTCAAGTAATTTCGTAAATGACTTACGTTAAAGTCAAGTCATTTTTACAAGTGACCTTAGTCAAGTTATTTTGTCCGAAAGACTTAAGTCGAGTCTAGTGATGTTTTAAATTAGCGAATTAACCGCATTTGTTTGTCGTATGTAATTCATTTGGGCGAAAACTTTGGCATTTGTCAAGTAGTACAGGGTGCGTGGTAATTTAAAACGCTTGATAAATGATGATGTTATGTGAGTTTGGGTCACCTTAGTACAGGGATGTCCAACCTTTAGCAGAATGGGCCGCAAAACCTCTCCAATTAAAGGGGTGACGTCATAAGTTACGTCATATCGTGACGTCATAAAATAACCTAACTTATAAACACCTGCTCTTTAAGAGTGAACTCATGCGCAAATATTCTTGACCTTATTTATTATTTTTATTATGGCGAAGCGCGAAAATTTGAGTTTTTACATCTTTGGGCTGACATTTCCTTTAAACGGTCCGGAAACATACACATTTAGAAAACACACATCTTGCTTAGCAATGATGGGTGCACAAAGTGTTCGATGGATGTTGAAATGCGACATTAGATTTGCTTATAGTCTCAGAAAAAACATAAGATTAGGCCTGCCTCAAACACTGCGAATTTTGCACGTTTTGATAATAGGTGGGCCGCAGGTTGGACATCTCTGCCTTAATTAGTACACTGTTGGATAGCTAATTAGCTAACCCTAGTTCATTCTATAGTTAACTATAATACAGTTGTACAAAATCGCTGGTTTAGGCTTATATAGTACCTGTTTTTATTAATTAGATTAAAATGACAATTGTTTTGATTAATACGGACCTATTAACTGGGAATTCGTAGATAACCCCATTGAACTTCCCCCCAAACGGTATTTTTGGCCTATTTTAACTACGTAGGCCAAAATGCATTTTTTTTGTTTCAACCCAAAGGCGTTGTGCGTCGCATCGCACCATTGAAAATGTAAGTTTGTGCAACCTGGAAAAGAAAAAGGAGTTATTTTCGGTTTTCGCGAATCGACAACATATTTTATAAAGTAGCTTTAGTTGTAAAAGTATGACATCTCTTTAACATGACAAGCAATCTGCATAGTGTTCTCAAGAATAATTGTTTATGACGCCATGTTTATATGTAACTTTGTGAGTAGGCCAGTCACGCTAAAATTGGTCAGGCCAAAATCGGTTCGGCCGATTCGATTTTGGCGTTAGGGTTGACATTTTTAAGGATAAATAAGCGATTTCGAAGGCCGGACCAGTTTTTGCCTAGCCGGACCTGTTTTAGCGGCTGTTCCAACGTTAAAATTGATCCGACCGGATCAGTTTTGGCCCCGGACCAAATTTCGCGTTACAGGCCTACGTTACGTTTTGACTTTGTGAAGCCATTTAAAAACAATGTATGCCCTTCCAAAACAAAATTCCTAGTTGAAGTTAAAGAAACGGTTTTAGCCGGGATTTTACCTTGAAATATCAAGTGGTCGCTTTCAACTTTCACCGTTTCAGATTGGAATCGAGCCTTGAAAACTTTCCCTCTTAGAGTTTGCCGACATTTGAGTCGGTAATGGCTTTCTATTTGATTAAGCCGCTCGTCGTACACCCAGCAGTCGGGTGTTTTGTCTCCTTCCACACTAATGCCTCTTTCTGCTTCTAAACTTGGCCGGATGTGGCGTCCGCTCCTTAGAAATATTGTAAAATACATGACTGCGGCATGAAGCATAAAAAGCTTAAATATAAAATAAAGTATCCTACGAATTCGGAGCCAGATAGCGGAAGGTTGTAGCTTGTAGTTTATAGAGGTATAGATTGAATATCAAAGCACCTTAGTGGCTTTTTGTGAACGTTTTGAATAATTCTTTATTCATTTTCAACAAACTTTTACAAAATTCTACCATACTTCTGGGTTTCATATACAATTAATTTTATTGCAAATTTAAAGTATACAACTGTAGTGTAGCTAACTGCCATAACAAAGGATAACAGTAGTTTGCGTTATAAAACTATTTTTATGTAGCTATAATGCTCTTAGATGCTAATAAAGGTTGCGACTACATTCGTACTGGAAACGCGACTGTTATTTAGTAGACTTACGGCATCGGTATATTGCATTCTAAAAGGCATTCTCCTTCAGGATTTGGTGCTACGAAATCCCTTAGAATTGAGCATCTTACAATTGCTGTTTTGCCGTCCTCGTCGAGTGAAACAACTTGGCACAAAAAGACTCGCCTCCTGCGAAAAATAGACATTCGTTGCTTCTAGATCTTACTTCTGGTGGGAGATGTGTTCCTAAGATTAGTTGGGTTAGTTTACAGCAAATGTGTTTCTGTTATTGACTTATTTACTAACCCACATTTTGATGTGTTTTATTTTGTGGCCAGTTCTTTAAAAAATGAAATTAGACTTACGCGGACTTGGTGCAACAGAAAAAAGATTTTGCAAGTTTAAGTTTGTTTGCGTTTTTAAACAAGTCATTTAACTTTAATTTTAATCACGCGGCTACATCACAACTACAAAAGTGTTGTTATGAAGTAGAAGTAAAAGGGGTTAGTGGAAGGATTAAATTTCCTGCATTTACCACCTGTCAAACAGGTTTCCAAGCTTGCAAACAAATAAAAACTGGCGGAGTATTTGAAGTTCTAACATTTAACGTATAAAATAGTATTTAAGTTGGCTAATTGGTCTGAAACAGTTTCAGTGTCAAGATTTGTAAAGTGCTGGGTTGTGGGGTTGCTTTAATGTTTTGAAGCTAGAGTCTTGTGGGCAAAACGACCAGAAAGCACACCCCGTCTAAGGTGTAGCATCTTGCTCCATATTGTTACCGAGTCGAAACCAGGTCATTCAGATAAAGCAGGCTGGCCGGTGTGACGTCAACCAACGCCTGTCTGTGCGTCTTACACAAACTGTCAGCAGATTGCTGGAAGCGTTTGGTCAATTGTCCAAAATTTTCTGTTTTTCATTATTCGTGTTGAAGCATGTTGTCACGATATTTAATTACCGCCAGCTGGAATGCTGTATATAAGGGATTTCATTTTACACCAATACCAGCAGTCCGTACTGTTCACTTCTGGAGTCCAGATCGCGTACGTTATACAGAGGTAATTATTGTACGTATCTCGTGAATACCTGTAAGTACTGTTTGTCGTTTGTTTATTTGCAATAAATATTATTCCATTGTGGCTGCGCACCACAAAGGTAATCTGATATCCGTTCAACAGCGAATAAGTTTGCGCACATAAGTGCGCCTATTAGCACTAACAGTTGAGGACTTATTCAAGTACAATTCACAATGCCATAAATGGCTAACGCACGACTGCTGCAGGACACGTTAAGATCGCTGAAATTTGACTTTTTTTGTCAAACTTTGTCAAGGCGTTGTACCTTCCCAAATTGTCAAACGATAGCAGTGCCAGAATAACAAAATACCCCGTTATTACCGAAATAACGAAGTAATACTTCAGTTTTGACATCGAACACCACTCTACAGCCTTTATTTTTAAGACTTGGGAAGTCAGCATTCAGTGTATTTTTCCTGTAGAAAGTTGATAATTAAGCGCTTACCAATTTTCTGGGTGAGGATATTCAGCGCTTGGCATCTTTTTGTGCAGTAGGTTTTAAGATAAACAGTTTTTTTCAGCAAGTTATAAGTTATATAAGTTTTATTACAATAATAAAACCTGCAAGTATAGAATGCATAAAAAACGACGCAAAAACACTCTACATGGTAAAAAGTGCTAAAATACAAAACATGTTCCAGGATGTAAACATACAATGTAAGTAAAAATGAGCACAAAAACAATACAAAATGACGTGCAAAAATGCAAAGGATCTGCCAAATTGCAAATATACAATATTGGTTGGTACACTATGCACGGATCTGTAAGTAGCTTGGTAATGAAATGCAAAGCCAGCATCTTGATGAAGACGTTTCGATACGAACTTGCAGCATCTTCAGTTAATGTTCGTGTTGGAAACGTCTTAATCAAGACGATGTCGATTTACTCGACCTTTTTGGCTTTGCAATACATTATCAAGCTACAATATTGTTGCAAGAAAAGAACACATAATGTTAAACCAGTGAGAGACTTCAAGTAAGAATAACCAAAACCAACCCAGCGTTTCAGGGTGGTTATTAACGTCAATCAAATTACCATTATTACCTGAAATTTTTATATCATTTTTTTTAAGCGGTACACATTGCGAAAAAGAGACAATGGTAAAATTATCGACCAGAAATGATTAACAAATTTAAAGAAATTTACAACAACCTAAAATATACAATGAGAAAACGCCCAAAAAGAATTCTTTTTTTTAGTGTAATATGTTTTGCGGTTGCTGTTAGTTTCTATGAAATCGTTAAAACAATTTTGATAGCAGTAAAGATTAAACCTGAACATATAAGATCGAAACAAACTGATTTTCGGTTTACTAAGTTTATACTTTAATGTTGATGTGCAACCAGAATCGTTTGTTTTTCACCATTCGGATTAAGGTAGATTATTTTATTCGAAAAAAATTCTTATAATACAATAATTGCAAAATGAACAGCATGCACTTTCGGGATTATTGAACTTTTTATACTACATTGTAGAAATAAGAAATAAAAAAAACACGTGATTTAATCTACGGAATTCTTGCGGTGAGACCCACACTAAAAGAGAGATGATAAAAAAGCGCTTTTTAAAAATAGTAATAACAATACCTTTGCGGTAAAAGTTAACATTATTGAAAAAAAAATCACTAAACGGTCCAATTTAATATCAGATGGCCGCACTTTACGCCAAAAGTATTTGGTATGTGTATCAAATACAAAGCACAGGTCATCCCCCGTAATTCTTAAAACAGATAAAAGCATTTTTGGAGAATGGTATTTCCACAGGTTGAGCGGATGTCGACTTCCAGGCGACTAAAAAACAATTTCTTTGGAGGCTCCGCTACAACGACGTAGCTCACATTTACGAAATTGCCTGACGTCATGATTTCTCGCTGCTTTACTTCAACCTCGTCACTGCTGACAGCGGCAGTCATTGTGAGGTCATGCCTTTACGTCATAAAACAAACTTGAAATGTTAGTTTTTTAAAACCTGTTTACTTTAAAGTCACTTTAAAATTGACTTTAAAATTTAAAGTTCCATAAAAAAGTCTCAGTCAAGATAACTTAAGCCCAAGTCAATCAAGTGTTTTCAAAGAAAAAACAAGCCGAAATAGCCAATTAACAGTGCCAAATGTTAAAACTGATAAAATCGTTGGACATTTTAGTTCCGCGAATCATTTCGACCAAACATGAAAAAGCAAGCAAACAGTTTTACTTAATCAAGTCATTTTAATGCAGGGAGTCGAACCGGAACCGAACCGGAACTCTATGAACCGGTTTTGGGTCATTTTTTTCCGAACCGTAACCGAACCTGAACCGTGTTTTGCAAGATTTTAAGGAGCCGAACCGAAACTGGACCGAATAAATTAGAACCTTAACCGATCCCGAACCTGTACTCAAAAAGCGGTTCACTACAGCATGACGTCACAACTTTGTATTTTACTGACTCAAGTTATGCCATGTTTGAATAGGTATGTATTAAATAAAAAACGTTGATTTTTTTTAATTTTTTAGATATTTCAATAACGAGTTGCTGTTTTTTTAACACAACACGTAACTTAGATTTAAATGACTAAAAATTCAAAGATTATTCTTTACATTTATTGACCCCACATTTCTTATATTGTATCCGGACCGAAACTTTGTGAAGCGATTTTGAAATAACGATGGTCGAACCGGAGCTGAACCGGAACTTTTAAATTGCTCGAAACCGAAACCGGAACTGAACCGAAAATATTTGAACCAGAACCAAACCTGAACCGGAAAAGTCAAACGGTTTGATTCCATGTTTTAATGACCTTATTTGACAGTCAAAGTCAAGTTATTTATCTATACTAAAGTTATTAGAAAACAAAGTGTTAAGAGCTTTTCGCTTAAACCAAAGAAAAAATTAGGATTTTTTTAAAATTAAGTCAACTATTTGGCCGCGCTCATTTATAGTCAACCTAAAGAGCAAAAATACGTCCTCAATTTTTTCAAAGTTCATATCACCGGGTTTTGGGCTCCAAACCGCCATTGGATATTTTTCAATGATAAGTGTGATGACCGTTATTGATTCGTAACAAATTGCAACCGTTGGTTTTATACATATAATTATGTTATACAGAAATCTACAGCACAGAAATGTAATTACCCCTTCAAGAAACAGGTGTTAAGTAAGATCTTTCCGCCGTCATTTTTCTCAAGGCTGGTCGAAATCTCGGCCGCATCTTGTTCACCAATCGTAATCATAATTTTCCGTTTGCCATCGAAGCTTACAACTAGTTGCTGCACAGAATCCTTGTAAGCGCCGTTGGTGTTGGAGGTAATCTGATCATTTGTCTGACCATTGTGGTTAATATCAACAGTTTTAAGCTGAAAAAGTAAAGCACATGCAGTATTTTATGAGCTGATATTGCTTTTTTTATTTTACAGGGTTAACACTTTAGTGTTACCTTACAATAAATGCCAACCAACAGCCGAACTAAACATATATTATTAGATTCTGAACCTCGTCGCTTAATGTTTGAAGAGGAACAGTTTTATTATCAAAATATTGATATTATTGCACATTAAGTTGAGCTGTTTCAATATGTTGGACGTAGGATTGTGCAAGGTTGACCAAACCGCGGCAATTTTGATGTGATTAATTTTCGGCCCATACTAACTCTACTTGATGCAAAGATTTTTCTCGTTTCGCGCAAAACTTGTTTAACTTTCTAATATGTCTTAACCCGATTTAAGGGATCTTGTCAGCGTATAGACATCTCACGGCAGTTTGCTGGCATCTAAAGTCAACGGAAAACTTCGACAGCGTGATGGCATTTATTTAAAAAGTTCTTAAATTTAAACAAAAATCGTTTAAATGTTTCCTACGCTATACTGCTATAGTGTACTACATCTACATTAAATCTATAGGTGGGCAATGGTATGAAAAACTAAGTAAAGAAGAACTAGAGTGATGTTGATTTCTGACTACCGTTAACGTGTGGCTTTTTGCGCTTAGCAATGAAATAACTGTGTTTTTTTCGTTTATACATAAAAGGCGGAAAATTAACACGTTGTGGAATAAGACCAGAATGTGTAGCCATTGGGCTCTGACTGCTTGGACACCCCGGCTTTAATGCCTTTTCTACTCAGATTAGTAACGAACTTCCAGTGTTTTCCCAGCTGAATTATCTCCATTAGAATCCAGATTTTGTTTCGCATCAGATGGCGATCTACCAAGAAAAAGAAGACAAATTTTAAGATGGCAAGAAAAACTAAATGATGTCTTGAACTTTATGGTAGAATGTAAATTCTTTAAATCTTGTAAAAAAAAATCCAGGATAAAATTTGCGAACCGTAACAAAGCAACAAGCATGTTTTTTAGCGCTTGTTTATTTCCTGAATAAGGAAAAAAGCCCCCCGAAAAAACTAATAACGACAATAGCTCTGGAAAAAGTATCTTTTATTTAGGAGCAAAACGAATGTAATTTTTATCCAGGCCGTCATTATAAGCATCATTACATAACAACCCAGTACAATGACATCTAATTCTGTTACCAGTAAAGGACAATAGGTCAGGGATTCCCAACTTTTTTGCGACCTCGTACCACTTGGACGCTCTGTACTTCCACACGTACCACTTCTTGCAGGACAACTAATTTTATCGAATCATATTTTTATCGTACAACTAGCATTTTGTAGTAGTTAATATCTATCAAGAGCAATCGTTTGACATAATTAACGCCCACTGTCCCACAGCGTTGTACGCTTTTCAAAGCAACTGTGCTTCTTTTGACAATTGACATGACCTGTGTTTTGAAGATCGTAATGATACAAAACAACAGGAATAGTTACGTGAATTTTTTTAGCAAACAAAACCAGATAAACAAAATACAAAGTTGTGTTGTGAATGCAGGTTTTTGTGAAAAATAGAAGCTACTCGCGTACCACCTAAAAACCCTTCGCGTACCACAGGTTGGGAACCCCTGTTATAGGTAAACACCATAATTCTTTCAGTTATCTAGATCAGTGTTTCTTAATCATCTTCCGCGACCACCTAAAACTTAGCGAAAGTATAACTGCGAAGCTTCGGCCACCCAATTCTTTTCAATGAACATTTCGTAAGTGAACATAAAGAATAAAAAAGTTCGAATTAAATTAATATTCGCCATATCATCGTATCGCTGCACAATTTTCTTAATTATTGGAGAAATTTCCGAAGAACAAATCTAAATTAATCTAAACCAGGGGTTCTTAAACTTTTTTCCCGCGCACCCCTAGTTTTTTTAGGGGGGCTCCGTATGGACAAGTGTTGGCAAAATTTGTTTAGAGATGACGTCATAAATTTACGTCACAATACAAACAGAATGTATAAACTGCTGTTTCTGGTCCGAACAAAGTGAAAGTAAATTTGAGTCTAAACACATTCAGTGCAAAAACGTTTTATTTTTAATTAAACTCTTATCTTTGAAAATTTGGTTTATTTTTTAAATATGTTCTAATATTTCAATAAGGCCTTAATGAGTCCCTAAAACTAATTCATGTACCCCCAATGGTTTCATGGACCCCAGTTTAAGAACCCCTGCCCTAGTCTAACCACAAAAACTACAGTCGGCGGCCCAACCAAATCAAATGGAGACCCACTTTAGGGTCGCAACAAATAGATTGAGGAACACTGAACTAAGTGATTCGGATTCAAGTATCGCATGTTAATATTTATGCCTACGTTTCGTACTGATAAGTTCTTTATAAAATTACAAAAATACGCGGGATGAACAAAAGCAAAATGACTTCGGCTTACCCGCTGAACTGCTCAATTTGGTGACGATAAACCTCCATTGACCCCATCGATCCAGAACAAGTGCTTACTTAAAGTACAGAAAAGCTACCAGAAAAAAAAAATAAAAAAAGTCCTTAAGCTTTTTGAAAAAGTCCCTAAAAAGTCCTTTAGTACCTTTAAGGGAAAACAAAGCACAAAAAATTAGCTGACAGACGCATCACTTTAACATTTTAACTGTGAACCATTTACATAATGTTTTTTGCTCAATCATAGCTCAAAGAACGCAGCAGTAGTAGGCCTGCAATCGAGGGAGCCGAACCGTTTAATTTTTACGGTTCAGGTTCACATATTTATCAGAATCCGGTTTCGGTTTGGAGCAACATCAACGTTTTCCCATTTCTGTTCGACCAAATGTTTCCGGTTTATAAAGTTTTGGTTCGTGTTAAAGAAAATAAAACTTGTCTTGACCTAACTAAAACTGTGAATTTGTAAGTTTATAGAATGGTTTCATTTAATTATAATTAAAGTTTTGCGTAATTCGTGTTTAATTCTTGGCTTCTATCAGGTGTTAGAAAGAACACCACAGCTAGTTGTTAAAATCTTCAGGCAATTAAAATGTAACGTTTTATTTAATAAACATGCAGTATGTTTTATATTTTATATATTTTTCTAGACCAGCGCCAAAATGACTTTCGGTTCGACTCTCTGATACAAACTACAGACCAAAAAGACCTTTTCTGTTTTTATTCTAACAGAGAAGTCAATATTGTTATTCAAAGGAAGCCACCTCGGCCTCCAAATGTCGACAACCCATCAGCTGTACTGATAAACTGCAACTAACTATAATAAAACCACTACCGGGTACTAACTCTGAAGTATTGTAAATGAAATAGTTGGATCTCAGCAATTGTTGCAACACAAATGTCAATGTGCCAAAAAATAATTGCTTAAAACGAGTGGGCTGAGATAAATATATATGCAACCCACAGCTATTATTAAGGACAAACATGTAGTGGGTTGTTCAGTGTGTAGCTTTCATGTCGGGACTGTGACGTTCCAGGTTGCTTTATGTACAACATCTAGTATTGTCACGAACACAAATATTGTGCGCGTTATTTAGAGAAATACTTCGACGTTTTTTTCAGTCTGAATACCCAGAAGTGTTACCCTGCAGTTAGATTTCTGAAGCACTCAAAAACACATGTTTTCACAGCCACGTTTAATGTAGAATAACTAGTTTTAACCGGTAAACATCACGCCACTTTTGGGGCATTATGACGTAACACAAAGGCAAATTGTAAACAACATCACAAAGTTTAACGCACAAGGAAAAGTTACGTGGTTAGATTCTAATTTGTGACAAGTATTTTTACCCAAAGGCGTAGCCAGGGTATTTTGCGCCCGGGGGCAAACTATAGAATTGGCGCCCCCTCCTCCATGTTTAATCACATTTTCTATTACAATAACATAATATACCTTACTTTAAACGAAAAAACGATTCAAATTTTAACACAACATTGTATTTAAAGAAGAAGCACCCTCATTTTAGCATTTGAAAGCGTCATTTTGGCGCCCCGGTACCTGGGCGCCCGGGGACATATGTACCCCACCGCACCCCCTAGCTCCGCCTCTATTGTTACCTGCTACGAGTGTTACGAGTAGAGTTCTCCCGGTGTTTATATTTTTTATGTAAATACTTTTGTTTGACAAAGTTAGTATGAAATTATAACCGAGCCTTAATTTCTAGGACAACTGTCGTAATTATATCTTTATATTCCTATATCCAATGAGAAATATTGGAGCATAATGGTTGGAGGTTGGAGTAAGACGTAATAAGAATATCAAAGCCCATACAGAAGTAGGTATCATTTTGAACGTGTCGAATAACTCTTTATTCATTTTCAACATAGAGAGAAGTCATAGATGGTAAGTGTATATATAGTGCTAAGGCAGACATCAGAAAGAAGGAAACGTGGATAGATACATAATCTAAACCGGGTGTGCGGCGATTAGAAGGTAGGTCGCAGATAGCAGATAAGGCCATCCACGTGATCAGATGTTGAAAAAGTAGAGTGGTATAGAAGCTTGGTCTGCGTTAATTTCCGGGTTGTGCCGTGTTATTTCTACGGTTTCTTAATCAAAAGACGACGCCAACACCGACTTGTCGCAAGAAATCTATTTTGTGACCAGGATTTTGATACAAATGCCTTGCCACGTCTGTGTCCTGCGTGGACAGTGACGTTCAAAATGATACCTACTTCTGTATGAGCTTTGATATTCTAATGAGAAATATGTTTTTTAGATTTGACTTATGACGTAACTAGTAGGCGTAACAATACGACTTAGACAAATGCCTATTATTTCATGTGACGTTTATTATTGTGAATGACTAAGCGCTTCCTATACGTGTAGTTAAACAGAAACTTGTGCAATGAAATAAGGGAGCTGACCTAAATCAAAATACTGCGTGTTCATAATGAAGCCACCAGGGTATCTGAGCATGCCTACTTTAACAGCTTTCCAAAGACAGCGACACAATGAAGGGGAGTGCATTTCTCGCTACCGAACCTAGGATTTAAATATTTTAATGAAGACTAAGACTTTCAACTTGTAAGATTTTTTTTCAGTTCCTGCCTCTCAACCAGTGGTTCTTAACCTTTGGCAACCTGTCGAACACTTATGTTATTCTGCAAGCGTTCGTCGAACCCCAAATTTTCCCGAATTATCCGTTTCTTCCTCCTAGCAACTGAAACTGGGCATATTCAAATTATAAACTTGCATTTATATAGGTTAAATTGGCCAAACTTTCAATTAACAACGTTACATACACCTTGGGGCATAAAAGAGATTCGAATTTAGCTTGAAATAACAGCATTTATGTTTCAGAGGACGTTCTCGCCGAACCCTTGAAATAGCTGCGTCGAACCCCAAGGGTTCAATCGAACCCTGGTTAAGAACCACTGCTCCAGGGTAAGCAATAGAGGAGAATCCTTTAAAGGCAATTTTTCTTTCGTTTTCATATTTTTCAAAATTTTTTTTCGCTAACAGCTTATCATAGTATAACGTATAGTGTACTGAATAACACACGAAAGTTCACCTATTTTTATAATGATTTTTATTTGAATGGTTAAATATGATGCTTTAAAGACGAGATATAAACTTACCGCGGGGTACCTCAAGGTCTTTTTTTTAAAAAGTGGTACATTTTTATTGGCCAAAGAAGTCATTAAGTAACTGCCTCTATTGATTTTTTAGATCCATGAAAACGTAAATTACACATGAAACTGTTTTGTAAAACCGGAACGCTTTTCTAATTGCTCCGACCGAAACAAGAACTAGACCAGTTTCTAAACCATGGTTCTCAACCTTTTATGCTCCGTGGCCCCCTTTAAAAGGCTTTCAACACTCGTGGGAAAAAAATACCTATCATTTTATTTGCGTGTTTTCACTTGTTTTACTTCTTCACTTTAGTGACCAATACAGCCATTAAACGAATAAATACACTTACTTACTTACTTTCTAATAACACATCTGTTATTTTACTTTAAATTAACTTAGTTAGTATAGTCATTGCAAAGCTCATTATTGTACTCCGTCAAGGTATGTTTTTTTATTCGGCTCTGTTTTGTATTGATCCAAGCGAATGTCATTACATACGTCGAGACGATTTGTGGATTTCGTTTTATGCAGTCAAGATCAGAAAATTCAGCTTCGCAAAGATGGTTATAGTTGCGAATTAAACGCTCATTATACGACGATGGCTTTCAGTGTACACATTATACGACGGTCTTCTTGCTGAATAGTGGGTACAAATCTCTCATAGACGAAAAAACTGGAGCCCTTACTTTTGTTATTATGTGGCAGCTTCATAGCAGTCGTAAAAGTGAAGTCTGTGTTTTATAACGCCAGACGTTTTCACTCTGATCGAAAGTTCGTACATAATACTCTAGCATTATTTCCAGAAAGTTTAACTGGCTAGCAGTAGGGATTTGCCAATCATTAAGAGACCCTGTTCTAAGCTTAATAAAGACGGTATTATCGCCCAGCTACCAAGCTATCTGTTGATAAACTGCAAGTACAACTAATGAACCACAACTAACTCTAAAGTTTAAGACTTTACAGTCTGTATTCCATCCAGTTACGTTACTGAATTGGGGTTTATATTCAGCAATCCACTCTTAGGGGTTTATATAATTCAGTGCTCTTCAACCTTTTTTGGTTTGGTGATCCCTTAAAGTGGTTGTGACGAACTCATGCACCCTCTTTACTTAAAAAAGGTAAACTGAGGTAAAGGAAAAATAGGAAAAATCAATATGCTTAACAATATCATCATGCTAATAAAACCAAGCAGAGCTGCAAGTTTTAACACTGTCGATGAGAGTTTTTATGGCTGCAGACTGCTTGCGAGTATTTGTAATGCACCCTGGTACACCTTTTCGTACCGGTGCACCACACAAATATTTTGATATTGGGTGCACTCTGTGCCCACCGGTTGAAGAGCACTGATATAATTCATCCACCAACAATACAATGTTGGAAAATAATCCACAATATGCTATAACACCTTTATAATATACAGTTTGTAGCTCTATCGGTTTCGAATTTAAACTGCGCATGCAATCGTCGGACCAGGGTAGTTCGAATGGCTAGTCTAACTCGAGTCCCGAGTCCGACTTCGCAGCCTTTCTTGACACTTCTTTTAACTGCTGCGCCAACGTAACAATGATAACAAAACAATTCTTTAGTGCACGTGGGCCTCAAAATCTAAAATAAATACATTTACGTGCAAACTGCAGTCATTAATAGCGACAAACATGTGAGCAGTGGGTTCAGTGTGTAGGTTTCATGTCGGAACTGTGACGTTCCAGGTTGCTTTACGTACAACATTGGATTGAATTAAGGACATTCTAGCCTTACACCGTTGTTCACATATAATTGTGTGTCAGGTTCAGTGTTTTTTAAAATGCATCAAAAAGCTAATTTTAACCAAAAGTCATACAGGTTTTAACACAACCTTTTTTCACGGCGACCTCGAAACTGTTTTCTTTATCAAACAGTTAAAGCTATAGTTTTTTTCATCTGGCGAGAGGCATTTTGCTTTCTTGAAATAATGGAATCCCTTAAAAAGTTTTGAGAACCCCAAAAAATCACGTAACAGTTATAATTACTCTAACATACAAAACAAATACCAAGAGCCGCATTCGTTACTTGGTTAACCGCAAAGAGCACCTTACACACATGGAACGAAAATAATATCATTCTATTTCTTTTTTTTGGCCTTTATTTCGTTAAACAAACAGAATTTTATTTTCGTTAAATAGACAAAAAGTGTTTTTTAAAATTTAATTCAAAAGGAGACGCGGCGCGTTGGATGAAAAAATACACATTTCTCGATATAATGTCATTTCTTAATATTATTGGAGCATATTTTTTTGCGATTATCTTGTTTCAGAAGAATAGCTAAAAATGCATTGGCCTTGAGGAGAACAGTCCGAGTCGGAACCGCCAATAATCCATGCCTTAACTAAACGAAATATTCTAAAAAATCTAAGTGCAACATGAACGTAAGAGCCGCATGTTGGCCACCCCTGCCCTTAGGGGTGTGCAACAATCCTCCTTGTTGCCCAACGCGTTTTGCACGAGTGAAAATACTTGTTCTTCACCACCAACTAGAATGTCTCGTTAAATACCAACACAAACTTGGTTGGAACGGCGTGGTTATGTATTATTATTGCAGGCTTGTTTTTTATGTACACCACATATTACAATGCACACCAAACATCACGATATATTACACCAAGACAACGCGAGCAAATTATAGCGGGCATAACGACAATTTTGGAAGACGAAATGTCACGGGCACTTAAAAAACGTCTGGAAACAGTAATTTTATAATTTCTTATTACGTCCTCCAAGCATTATGCTCCAAAAGAATTTCATTAATTATTTAAAATGAAACGTTTGATTTTCACATTGCAAATGGCGGTTGCAAGGTGAAAACATTTCTTTAAGTGGCTATATGTATTTAAGTTATTGACTTACTATATTTTATATCGGATATCTTAAATACCCAACTTTCTTTACACTGTAAGCCAAATAAAAAAGAGAACATTATTTTAAATTCGCAAAACAAGGGCCATGCAAAATAACCGTTCTACATAATCAGCGAAAGGCAGTAGATGCGATAGAAGGTTAATTTAGGAGAAGCACAAAATACTGTTTTTGACCACGGCCAGTGGTACTCATTTTACTTTCTTGACATGAAGTACCCCATCAAACTTGAAAAAATCACTTCACTTAATGTTTTGTTTAATATTTGCTTTACACAAACTGTCAAGTTATTGATTTTCATTTAAACTCAGTCAAAAAGATATTCTAACTCAATTAAAAAATGATTTGTCAGTCAATTAGCATAAAAGCTAGTGCGTGTACTGAAATTTAAGAACCATCCACCTAGATTACGAGTTGATCGACCTGTGCGTTTTGAAAGAAGCTGGCAAATAAATAAAATATGGTCTCAAGGTCAAATCGCCCAGCCTAAAGCTGTTATGGCTTTGAATGAATACTGTTCAGTCGGGCTCGTTTGATAGATAAGCAATACAGAACCATGATTTGGGAAGCATTACATGCCAAATGTGAGCAAACATGAGTAAGACCAATTTCAGGGGATTGTTATCTGAAAACACCACCTACAAACGGTTGTCATAAAAGAGAAAAACTCCCAAAGACGTGTAGTAAGTTTGGTCTTTATTAACCCAAACTTTGGCGTCATAAAAATGCGAAGTCGTTACCACCTTAAGGCAGTATAATTTTAAAGTTTATAAAGTATATTCTTGATATTCAAACCTTCGCGAAAAGAATTTCAAGGATATTACCAACAGAAGGCTAATTTCCTGGCGAAAAGTTCAATTTTTTATCTTTTCTTTAGAACAAAACGCTTGACAGCTGGTAGAATAATGATATATTCATCTTCACAAATATATAAAGTATATATTTAGTTATTTATAGCTTTCGCCCCAATTTTTCGATATCGGCCCTATAAAGCCCCTATTTGGGCACTTAGGTGGAGACGGGTTCGGCGTAATTTCCGGGGAATAACCCAGTGACCCCGTTAAGGACCCCTTCGAACCATCCATCATCGTTCTTCTTTACCACGTAGACCAGGTCGTCCTCGCGCAAATTCAACTCGTCAACGTTGTCAGCCGCGTAGTCGTAAATGACCACGACTGCAAATGGACACAAAAAAGTTTTTTTAAGTCTCATTACAAAGTTTTGAGAGATATTTTAAAGCAGCAGAAGTATAGCTATGGTAGTTATTAGGGCCGGACATACGTAGATGTATAGAAGGACGTATCTTTATGGAAAAAATTATTATTATTACTTTGCCATGTTTACTTCATAGGAACTGACGGTGCCAGTATAGACGAAGTATATATTCCCCCAAAAAAATCCCAATCTTTTTAGTCTACGGACATCTTTTAAAAACCATCTAGCTTATGGATTCCTTCAAACTAATCACACCAAACTACGTGACTGTTGTCGGGTTTTCGATAAAGCTAAACGCATATTTTGTTAAACGTTTTAAAATATATTTTAAGACAGCAGGAGTACAACAATGTTAGTTGTCAAGGTCAGCCATGTTATGTAAACGTTAAAAGATATACAGTATGTATATAAATATACACTTGTAGCCTTGTTGTCAATAATACAATACAGATTGTCTTTATGTAGTGCCACCTGGTTATTATTTAGAATTAGACAAATACGGCGATTAACAAACATATATCAAAAATATTCTATCCCCTTGTAAAAATTAACAACAAAACAAGTTCACCTTTTTCCAAATAGTCTCTAGGCGCCCAATCCGGTTCGTTTGACATCGGGGGTTCGAAGGGCGGGGGCAAACCGACGTCCATTGGTGGAGGAGGGGGCAACATATCGGTACCCCCCAACTGGGGGGGTGGAGGGGGAATTCCAGGGTCTGAAGCGGAGAAGGTCGACGTAAAATTTATTTCATAATATACCGGGTACCTTCGGAAATACTTTTACAGGAATTAGTTTAGAACTTTAGATTACCAGGATTGCAGTTCACGAGGAAAATAACTATTCTGCGGTGAGGTTTGAAATCAAGACCCGTTTCCAGATATGACCAAGGTCGTAGGTTCGAACCTCACCGTAAGCTAGTGGTTTTCCGCCTTGTTTGCACTATAATCCTGAATAACTAAAACAACCAGCCTGCGGCGAGGTTCGAACTCACGATCTCGGTCATATCTGGAAACGAGGTCGTGATTTCGAACCTTACCTCAAGCTGCAGTTGTTTTTCTAGCGTGGCCTTGCCTGCACTACAAGAATGGCCGAGGTGGTGAGACTAAATTTATCACCTGCCGAATATAGCTTAGTCAGGATAGTGCGACGGCGTAGGCTTGGCGGAGGTCGTGTGTTCAAACCTCACCGTAGACTAGTTGGGTTTCAAGTCTGGTCTTGTTTGCATTGCAATGCTGATTAGGCCGCCTGATTTTTGTAATAGCCTTTCCGAAGGCACCAGCTATATTATTATGAACCGTAACCGTTCAACAGTACTTCTTCAGCAGGGACGGGTCACGGTTTAAACCAATTTCAGAGCCCAGTTTATTTGATTCTAAAGTTTTTTCAAAAAATGTGGACATTTCAGAGGATATGTTTTCTCTCCAGTGTAACAAAGTTGCAACATAACAACAGAGAACGTTCAGCAGTCTCAAAATAATAACATATACAGCATAGCCATGCAACTTAACAAAAGTGCTACTAGCCTAAAACAAAACACAGCACGCTACAAGGTTCGACAAATTACAACAGATCATGACAACTTTTTAAACTACTCTAAAATCTACACAGTCTAGATCTTTATAAATTCCAAATTTTCCAGGCTCCCACCCCATTTAACGTGTCATAATGACCCAAGTCCATGACTTGAAAGAATAGTATAAATCTTTACTTACATTATATTGAATTAAAATCACATTTTTTACACGACTTAAATCCAAGTCAGGTGTTTTAGTTGAATGCAATGCAATTAAAGACTTGGCGTTAACTTTTCACAGTATTTGTTGAGAATTACTTGAGCTGGACTTTAGCCATTCAAGTGACTTGTTATTTGTTACAATACTGGCTTTAAATGTGGTCTTTTTGTGCCACGCTTTATGTTTCAGCAGAGCAAACAAAACATTTCTTTAAAGTGAACTCAGTTGGGAATAGTGTTTTGCAGTAGTTTCAACATTTACATATCAAAAGATAGAAAAAGTACAATATTTAGTAGAATTTAAAGCAACGTGTTAAACTGATTTAGGCCTACTGAAGATGTCTAAGAATTTTGTGCAACCTCAAGTTTGTAAAGCACAGCTTATTTATTTATTTTAGATTTTGTTGAACATATATTTTTATTTCTAAAACATTTCTATTTTTAGCTAGATAAACTACAAAACCAAAAAGGTTGAGTAGATCGACATTATATTCTTATTTTTCCATTGCATTCTGCCGTGAACCAATGCCATTTGTCGAACCCTGAAAAGAACAAAATAAAATCTTGAAAACCTAGCCAGGGTCACCTGAGTACGACATGGGTACACTTGGGGGGAGAGGGGCATTGGGGAGATTCCCCGAGAGCCCCATGTAGGGTTCCGGTGCCGGTGGGGGGATATATTCTGCGGGCGGCGGAGGCAGGTCCAAGACTGGCCACGGCGCAAGAGGACAGACAGACAAAAGGAAAAAAACAAAAAACAGAGAGAGTAGTACACTTTATGGTTTTGAAATTGATGTTGCAAATTTCAAGATGGAAATATCAATGCAAACCAAAAAACAGGATGATGTTTTATCTTAATGCTATAGAGATGAATTTATATTCATAAGAAGATTTGTTCCTAACTTAGTAGTCCCCATACGTTTTTTTTTGGTTTATAAAAATACAAGAAGAAACTAACAAGAAGATTATTATCTTCTAGCAACTCAAGAAAAGTTTAGTGAGAAAAAAAATATAAATAACTAGAGGCAAACAACATATTAAGCAGCAGAGCGACATTTTTCAGTCTGTGCTGTCCATAATGAAAAATAACTTGGTTGCTATTTTAACTGTTATTGTTTTTAATTATAACTAATTATTTGCAAGTCAATATAGTTTTTTACATGACAGCAGTAAAAAATGTCATTTTAAATAAAAATAGAAAGTGCTTATATAATTATAAAAAAATAATTAACTATGACTAAGCAATGTATGGTAAATGCTGTAACCAATACTGTAAGAAATATTGAATGAAATGAGCTTATGGAACAAGAATGAGGTGTGGTTTTGTGACATTAAACATGCAAATGTTGTACATTCAGACAAAGACATGCCTTGTTTAGATAAAATGTCATACAAATCCTTGTGTTTGTTTTGTGACATGTCATATTCATCATGACATTTTGGTGAATATTAATTTGGGAATTGAGTGACTTTGTGTTTTAAAGTGAAATACAACGTAGATATGGAATTTAAATCCAATTAAAAACTGAATTGAATTTTGACTTTTTTACGACTTGATTGACATAAAATGTAAGATTTCATTGATTTTCTAGAAATACTATTCTCTTAAAATATTAAACTAAAACTACTATTTGCTTTCAAATTACCATTTAAGATTTAAAGCAGTTCTAAAACTATTTAATGCATTAAATTCTGCTTATAATGTCGAAGCACACATTTAAACAGGGAGCTGGAGCATGTAATACATAAAGAGCGGATATATGTTCGTTACCTGATGTGGTAGCATAGTTGTCGACCGTACCTCCAACTGTAGGAGCTCTAGGGTAAAAGGAATAATTGCATTGCTTTGGAGCATGATGGTTAAGTTTATAGTAAGGATGTCAAAGCCCATACAGAAGTAGGTTCAATATGATGTTAAATTAAAATTGAATAATAAGATATTTAAATAGCTACTTCTATATCAAGACACAAAGGAATAATTGTTTTGAGGCATAATTTTTTAGTAAGATGTAGTAAGGATATCAAATCCCATACAGAAAAAATGAATAAAAAGATATTTGAATAGTTCAAAATGCTACTCACTTCTGTATGGGCTTTGAGATCTTACTACGAATTGCCTTTTATTAGCAACATTTCCTGTGTGTTTAAATTTAAGGTACAGAAAGTTAAGATAAATAAAGGAGATCAACATTTTTCTTCAAAATAATTTAGCTAAGAAAAATAGTATTTTTGGAATGATATTATTTTTGGTCAAATCAGACCGATTAAATTTTTTGCCCAAGTCAACTATGCCAGTTAAAAGAAAGCTAATAACTTTACAACATCAGTCTTTGGACTTGTTTCCACAAGGCATACTTTTGAGTTTAATTAAATCAGAGTTTGTATGACTTTCTTTATAATAATTTACAAAATCAGTCTTTTTAATTTATATCAACTTTTGTCATTACATAGCCTATTCTTGGACTCCGCCAGGGTATTTTTAATACCCCTTAGGACGTAACTTTCTTTATAAAGTGCTAAATAACAGTAGGAATTAATAAATAATAGATGGTCAAAGAAAGTATAAATAGTTATTTACTAGAAATGTGTAGTTACTAAACTTGTATTAAAATTAAGGTTAAAATTCACTCTCGCGGCTAGGTTATTATGACACTGGTCAGTTGTGATTTGGACAAGCCTGGTTTAAAAGGAAAATAAAAATTGAAATAACAAATCAGATAAATTTTTTTTTTTTGTAAATAAAAAGGTCTAGGCCAGTGGTTCTCTACCTTTTATGCTTCGTGGCCCCCTTTGAAATGCCCTTGATTATAAATTGTTGAGCTTTGTTTTAACGTGTTTTCACTTGATATTTTTTTTCACTTCTTTCCGGTATTAACAAATAAAGCCATTAAACGAAACCAACCGAAAAATGCACTTAGGTTACTTTATAATAATTTACAAAATCAGTCTTTTTAATTTATATCAACTTTTGTCATTACATAGCCTATTCTTGGACTCCGCCAGGGCATTTTTAATACCTATAAAGACATACACCAGTGGCCCCTTAGGGGGGCGAGGGCCACGGTTGAGCAACCCTGGTCTAAGCATTAAACTGATTTAGCGAATCTTTCACATTTCATTGAAATAAATGTAAAAGCCTATTTTTTTAAATTACAAAAACTTTCTTTTAAAATATCACATACACAATGGCTAAATGGCAATAAAAGCAGTAACCTTACCTTCCATCAAATGCAACATTGGGGACGCTATAACCCCCGCTAGAGTCGGGTGAAGTTGTTGCTGACAAATTAGGGGGTGGTGGTGGCACCCCCTGGGGTGATGACATCATAGGTGGGGGTGGTGGCATACCTGGCGACATGTTCATGCCTATTTTGTAGCAAAAAATCAAATAATTGGCATAAAAGAATAAGCACAAAATTAAGTAAAGTTATATATTTTTTAAATAAAGTGCTAAGCTTTTAGCTTTCATTTAAACAAATGACTCCTTGGAACAGTTGTATTCTTAACAGGGTTCACAATATGAAAAAATGAAAAAAAAAGAATGTAGTTTTTCAAAGACCAAAATAGGATCGCTCAAATACTTTTAAACAGAATTTAAAATAAAACAGTATAAATGGAATGTTCAGCGCTATTAAAATTAATTTTCAAATTAATTTTTTTAATTAAAGTTTTAAAATACATAAATTAAGCTGGTATAAAATAAATTCACAGACTATTCAAAAACTTTTAAAAAAGCTTAGGATTTTTAAATACTTCAATATGTAAATCAATTCAAACACTCTGTGTAAACTCTGTTTTAAGTATTTCTACAATTGTCTGGATTAGTAATCTAACTAGTGCGTAGAATTGCTAAGGCTTATTTATTCAAATGTAAAAATAACCACAACTAGCTGTTATATTTTTATGTGATATTAACTACATCGCCACACTAAGATAATTCATGCAATGACAGGCTAAATGTAAGGCACCGAATAAACTAACATTATGATGTTATGTAACTAATGGTGAACACCGAATGCAAACAGACAAATTTTACCTGCAAAATTGGATATGGAATAATGTTTTTTTTAAAGCATGAAAGTAATTGCTCAAGAAATTAGGCCAAATCCTTGATTTTAGCAGGAAAACGACTTGATTTGGCACATTTCTATGCACTTAGCTAGTATGGAAAAGATCAAAAATAAGTTTTTCAGTCAAATTTTTTTTGAGCCATAAATAATTTTAAGTAATAAGGTCTTATAAATGCCTATTCTTTGTTTAGAAAAAAAAGATGGGGTTTGAACAACTGAATAAATCTTTTTTTTTCTGTTTGATAGTTGTGAAACAGTTGCTTAAAATAATTAACAGCAAGATAATAATATTGCGAACAATCAAAAAGACGACTAAAATGAGTCGATAAATCAGACTTAAGTAAAAGTAGCTACAGCCGAACTTATCTAATATTAAAAAGGTTTTCATTCAAAAAGTCCAACGGGATTGGAATGTTCAACGCTTGGTGCGTTGTTTTTTTAAATTTCGTAACTTTCTTATCAGCTATTTTGCTGTATTAAAAAGATTTGTATTTCTTAAATAACCACGTTTTGACCAAAAATGGCTGCCAAATCTTACCAGCAGAAGGTGGTGGTGGTGGTATGTTTGACGGTGGCGGGGCAGGCATTGTTGGGGGTGCAGGGGGACCAGGGGGGGCGGGAGGGGCATTCCCCGGCCCAGCTGGCAACAAGACAATGGTTAGGGGGCAAGACTCGCAGGCATCGGCAATATCCATACAAATAATGCGATGCAATTCACCATGGTAACACTGTTTTTATTAATGGCTATTGGAGTGAGTTAATAGTTTGAATTCACCATGGTTAGCGGGAACTGTTATTTTTAATTAACAGTAAAATGATAAGGTTATAGTCTGATAATATTCTAGTGAAGCTGAAACTCAATGCCTGCAGCATCGGCACTTGACAATTTACTTGGTATCGCTGCCGATATGATACCAAATTCCATTGGTCCATTTAATGCATGATTGGCATTTCACAATCATTTTGTACCCGTTTAAAGGTATTTTTAATGCTTATCAGCCAAAATTTGCCTTCGCTTTAACAAGTTTAGTTTTACATCCAGTTGTCACCCAACTTTGTTTTGGTAAATTTCGTATTAATTTGGTATCAGATTGAAACCCATACCACCCTAGAATCAAACAAATACCGATACTGTGATTTGGCATTGTGTAACCGCTCCAATTCAATATTATCTAAGACATCGCTACCAATGAATATACAATTTTACTATAATCTTCTATAATAACTGAAAGTCGTGCTAGTGAGAGTTTAACACAAAATCACAATGACAAGGTTACCACAGTGCAAACGACAAAACCAAACAGACTGAAGCATTTCAATGCTGCATACGACACACCAATAACGTGAAAGTTGACAAACCTGCATAACAGTCCTTGAATTTTGTGGTTAAAAATAAATTAGGCAGGCAATCTTACAACAAAACAATGGTAGAAATACAATTAAATTACCAAGCCAGAAGAATGAAAAGTTATTTTCAAAATCATTTTGTAAAAACAGGTTGTTGTAAACTTTTGGTTAAGATAAAACAGTTTATACCTTTGCAAATGGTTGTGTTACATCATTCATCTTGTAGGCTTTTACCAAAAAATACACATTAACTTGTTATTGTTGTTTTTTCTGTGTTTTGCAATAATTCTACCACAAACTTGACCTGACCAATTTAAACATGATCCAGAAAATCCAAGGACTAAGTGAAATACATTTACAGAAGAACAACAGTTGCCATGCCAACACACGCTGTTGCAAACAAATGTTTTTGTTTAAATTGGAGTATTTTAGCCAACTTTTTAACATGAGCAAACAGCTTAAAAAGTTGAAAAGTTGTAATACCCCACTACCTAGTAACAGTAAACTTTTGTTTTTATTTGTACTTATATTTGGAAGTACCAAAATCAGTTTCAAATTTAAAATATTAAAAAATTATAAAAACATTCTTAAAATGAAACATTTAACGGCAAAAACAAGATATGTCCCCAAAATAAATTTTCAAAAACAAGACAAACTAGACTCGTGGAAGTAATATAGTGATATGATTACTACACCATGTTAAAATCCAAAAAAGAGCAATGTGCGTAATGGGCATGCAATGTTTCGGAATGAAACAAGCAAAACTCACCGATCATATAAATGTTAGCCAGATCTGATTAAGCAGAAGGTAAATTATTTTTGTCAAACACCAATCACTGTATATCAATAGGGTTTTCATTAGAATATGTGATACACATTAGGATAATAAAATAAAAGAATCTTGTAATGCTACGGCTTAAACACAAAGAATGGCAAAAGAAAAGTTTGCACATTTAGGGTAAATATAGGTAAAAATACAATATTTTTAATGACCAGAGAAATGAGAAAATGTTTTATAAAATACAATCAAAAACTTAGATTTTGTTAAAGTATGAAAATGTTTTTTATGTTTTTTTTTCTTTTAAGCAATATTGTTGATTTTTAGACAGTTTTAAGTTAGCACAATGTCTATTTAATTGTGCCATTTTGCATCAAACATTATTACAGACAAAATATTTAGCGAATAACCTTTATGTGTTCATGACCCTTGTTGGTAGTTTACAATCTGGCTTCAATGCAAATGTATAAAAGGTTATATTCAGTGTACAAAGCTAGCATTAAGTAAACAACAATTAGGCTCACATTCTAATGAAAACCCTGAATCAAGAACTGAATGCTGCTAAGCGTAGAAATAACACATGCATTAGGATTAGGTTAATAATTACCAAATAAAATAATTTACTAACATTCAGTATCAAATGCGGATGGTTTTCAAACTTAAAAAAAAAAAAGTTAAAAAAATTACCTTTAAAGAAATTAGTGCCTTGGTGTTTAAATTATTTAGACACAGACTTTTTGCATTTCTAAATGAAGATTGAGAAATGTGTGGAACTTGACAAATGTCGGAAAGCACATTTGACACTGAATGTGTAATTTAGTTAAAAAGAAGCATGCATATGGTTAGTTAGCTAGAACTACATTATAATAAAGCCACACACTATACTTTCAACGAGGACGTTACGCTTTAGGGAGTTAGGACAATTGAGTTACAACCAAGGTTTGTATGTTATCGCAAAAAATGTTTTTTAGTTAGCATGGTTTTGTTGCTGCCTTAATTTCAATTAAGTTTAAATTATCAAGCATTTTTTCGCAATTTAATCATTTTAATTACTTAAGATAGGTGCACATTAAATTCTAATCTCAAGCAGTTTAGAGATGATCTTAGATCAGCCAGTTAATATTTGTAATCTAGTGTAAGAAATTAATGTTATGTATAAAAGCCTAAATACAATTTAAGTGGTAATTTAACGCAAAGCAGATATTAACAGCTTCAGAGAATATTTTTTTTAATTGTTCATTATATTTTTGTAAGATTTGACTAAATTAATAATAAATTTACCATTGAACTATATCTGATTTTAGGGGCAACACACAAAGCAGATAATGCCGGCTTTAGAGTATTGTTTATTCATGTCTATGATAATTTTGTGGTATTATGGTGTAATTATTAAAACGTGAACTAATACAGTCAGAAACAAATTTTGCATTTCAAATTTTGGGTTAATAACTGCCAAGCTATAACTACACTTTGGTTGCTTGAAATTTATGCGATTTACAGAATTTACAGGTTCCTTTACACAGCACTGTGATTCATCAAAAAATAATGTTGGCTAAATTTTTGTTGCAACGAGTTGGTTAAAAAGCCGACGGCACAACTCAAATTTATAAAAGAGATTTTTATGTTCAATGTGATGAATCACAAACTTTTTAAAGCTTTTACTTAGAGGTTCTAATTTTGTTTATATTAAGATTGAGTGAAGAGGCGAGCCAAAAAGCTACAAGCTTCAATTAGCGACAAGACTGCCAAAAATATTGTTGGTAAAATTTTGTTACAACATTTTGGTTAAATAGCAGACCTTCAATTACACTTCAAATTGAGAGATTACTCTAATTGGGTTAAGATCTGGATTAAGTATAAGTGACATTAAACTAAAAAGCTACATGCTTCGGTTAGCGACAAAAGTGCCAAAATTTATCATCATTTACAGAATTGTTTCCACGTTTTTTCACACAATGCTGTGATTATACAAAAACAATGTTGGTGAATTTTTGTTGCACCTGTTGGTTAATAGCCGACCTTTAATTACACTCAATTTTAAGAGATTACTTGTCAGTTCTAATTGTGTTCCGATTTAGATTGTAAGTGCAGCAGCGGGATTGAACTACAAAGCTACAAGCTTCGATTAGCGACAAAAGTGCCAGCTTCGTCAGAGAGAGAAGTTGGGTCTTACCGGTGGGGGGTATGTACCCCACGCTGGAGCTTCGGCTCCCGGTGGTATCGGAGCTGCTGTTGGAATGAGTGCGCGTGCGAAACATGGACGGTAACCTTCGACCTTAAATAATGCACCTCGGTGGCAGTGGTAGTAGAATGAAGGGTGACAAACCGTCGGTTAAAATGACGCAAAAAAGAAATGCTTTTTGTTGTAGAGGGCTGTTCATGCGTATTATGCAGTTTGGCATAAATACTGCTTATGTAGAGATAAATTTAGAATAAATCTAAAGAATATTTTTTTATTAAAAAAAAAATTAAAAAAAAATATTTTTAACATAATCATAGACAAAATTTTTTGAATTTTTTTTAAAAACATGAAACCAAAGCAGCAATTTGACAATCTGCTATCAATATGACCAAATCCGTCATGTGTTCTTGAATCGATTGTAAAATGAACAGCCCTCTCAAATTAGTATTAAACCAATTAGAATCAAATTATCTGCATAAACAAAACAGTTTTAAGGCGGTTAATTTGTTCAATAAAACAGCCAGCAGACTGAAAAAAAAAAGGACATTTTTTAGGATTGGAAATACATTTATTATTTATATGTAAATTATATAAAATGAAAAATGTTTTTATAAAGATTAGACCCAAAAAAAAATGTAAATCTCGTTTTTTTTTAATTAAAGAAAAAATACACTCCGCTATACTTAAAATACCACATCTTTATACAATTTTTTTTCACAAATGTCTTAAGTTAAGCAAAACAGAGATGCACTGCAGTGTTAGTGAAACAAATTAAAACCAGATATTAATAGGCATATCAAAAACGCTGCCGTGTTATTATGAACTTCAAGACAGGCTAAATGGTTAGGCTGGACAAATTCATGCAGGCTTTCAATTACAGCGGACATGCTGAGTGATATAAGTATATAGTTCAGGGACGTGCAACAGTTTACAGCGATGGGACAAATTTTAACACAAAATATTGATATGTTTTAATAAAAAAGAAATTTAGTGTCAACTTGTTCAAGTGTATATTTCACAAGCAGCACAAAAACTTTACACTTTACAGTTAGCTCAAAGGCTTCAGATTATTGCCCGCAGGCTGTACGCTGCACAAGTGCACACCCCTGATAAAATTGTTGGCGCAAACAGAACTCTTAACAATCCAGCAAATTTTTTGGCAACATTTTCGTGGCAAATGCCATATAAGGAAGTTTTGTATAAAACTGCTTTTTGTCTGTTAGAAAAAAAAAAAAAAAGCTGGGGTTAGGGGAATTGTTGGACATCCAACCAGGTCTGGTGTGGAAGCACCTGAATTGACCATCTTACTTTGACTGTACTCTTGTGGCACAGTCGGCGCTTTAACGGCGCGGAGTGTTCCGTAGCCGGCACTCAGGTTGCTCTTGATGCTGTCACGATTCGAAGGGCTAAAAATGGAAACAAGTCCGGGTAACAGGGATTTCCTAACAGAGTTATTATCATAAGGAGGTTTAAGCCATTTGTGCAACATCTATTAATTACCTTACAAAATAATACGTTATTTGACAGTTTGTATGTATGAGTACTAATTTAAATTACAGAGTAATTGGACCTTCCGTTTTTTTAAAAAGAAAACGGTTCTACAAAAAAAATTTAAGAATGACTGGCTTTATAAAAATATTTGATAATTATAATCATCAAATAATTTTATACTAGGTATGGAACGGTGTGTGGCTGAAGTTGTTTTTATAATTTTTCTTTAAATTATAGAAATATTCTCTATTGCTCAATGATGGAAATTAAAATAATTAAAAAAATGTTAGTAACAATCAACAGCTAAGTAAGGGAATTATGCCGATAAAATTGCAATCAAGTTTAAACTACTTTAAACAGAATAAACTTTTGCTTCATAGATTGTGGGATCAACATGCTATGCTATCATTGTTTTTACAAAATAAAATACAAAACATACAACAGTCTGAAGGTACTTATTACCCTGCACTTTGTGGATAAACTTCAACAAATAATATATTTTGAACTTACGTAGTGGCATCAGCTTTCTTAGTGCTAGGAGCAGAAGTTCTTCTAGCAGTTCCAGTATTTGGTTGAGACGAGAGTTTTATTCCGTGTCCAACGTCATCAAGCTCACCAAAATCAACCGGTTTCCGAACGTATTTGATTGGTCTGTGTAAAACATGGCAATGTACAAAAGAAGTGGTAAAAAAAACTGGGTGATTAATTAAAAAATGCATTTGGGGGTTGAGCAAAAGCTTGTTGAGAACTCAATACAATTTGTTCTTTAGATAGTTCCACCTGATCACCCTACATGTAAAAAGTTACCTTTCCGGATTAGTTGGAGCTACTATTTGATGAGATCTTGTGATTATCTTGTTTGTTGTGAGAAGACCGATTTCTCGACGAGCTACCTTTTCCTTGTGAATGTCAACAGTCTAAATAAAGAAATCAATAATGATCAGAAAAAACTTTAAAAAAAGGCTGTTTATAACTGAAGGTGACATTATTCTCGGACAAATATAGGGGATTAAAACAACATATCAAGAAACCAATTTGATTTATATTCACAAAGTGTTTATGTATAAGTATATAAAAAATCCTAATAGGATATTGTACGGTTTAGATGATATTTCAAATTTAGGTTTTAAAGATCAAAAAATTTTAACACATGCAAAAACAGTTGTTCTTTGTGAATGTCAACAGTCTAAATAAAGAAATCAATAATGATCAGAAGTAGATTAAAAAAGCTGTTTTCATCTAAAGGCAAAAAGTCCTTATTTTATGGATAACTTATTTGTTTTATATATTTCATATGTGTTGTAAAAATGGCAGGTACAAATTTCATATCAATGTATTGTATGCTTTTAATGATTTTTGAAAATTTTAGTGTTTTAGGTAAAAATTTTTCAACACATTAAAGCAAATATATAATACATAGTAACTTTTACTAAACACCAACTAAAACCAAAAAAAGATAAAATAAATTCTTCACACAAAATTTGTTAAAAGTACCAAGTTCTAAGTCGCTCAAAATGTTCATAAGACTTATATTTCCAAAATGTTAGGTAAAACCATATTTTTAGGTCCATGAATTTCCCAGAACATTGTTGTCAAATCAAGTTAAGAGATAGCAGCTAATACGAAAATATTCGTCGCATATGGCAGCTGTCAGCATGACGACAAATTCAGCGATTTTAAAAGTTTTACATTTTAGATAAAAATACGTTCAGTGGAAAAAGAGGTTTACTAAATTTAGCGAGGAATTAGTTACAGTTCAGTATTTTGGAGCAAAAAAATGCCAAGCATTGATACAATTTGCTTCACATAAATTAGGTCCTAATTAAAGTATATTGTTTTCATTGTCACAGTAATTCACGTCCAAGTTCTTATCTAAGCCCGCAAAACTAAAAAATTAAAGTCACAAGACCTGGGAGATGTTGTTAATGGCAGAGTCCATGTTGGCGAGTTGAGCAGCTTGTATGTCGAGCATGTGAAGCATGTTACTTGCTAGTGTGTTAATCTGGTATGCAACCGACGCTAGCGACTGCGTCGTAAAGTTCTTCGTTTCTTCCAGTGCAGTCTTCTTGTTCGGCTCCTAAATTGTTGTCATAAAAAATAAGCAATAAAATTGGCATGAAGTTAACTGACTATAGATCAAAATGGAGTAATAAAAAATAGGTTTAGTTTGCTCAATTGATTGTCAATCAATTGCCATTGCATAGCAACTATGCTGGATGTGTGTCAGTCGATGATTTTACTTAGATTTGCAAATATAAAATAAGATGTTAAGCAGAAAGAAACAGAAAATAAATGTATGTTAAAAAAATCAAAAAGAAACACAACAAAATGGTAAAACAGCCAAACAAAAACAAGTGAATTTTGGTATTTTTTGGATTTTATTTATTTAGTTAGTTTTTATTAAATAAATTCAATTAGAATAGATCAGCAAATTTTACTAAATGGCTTTAAACATTGAATTGGTAAAATAGCGACAGCATTGTAGCCAAGTGAAATCAAAAGTGTTAGAAAGGTCTTTTAAAGTATGGGAAATGTTTTTATTTAGTGATTAGTCTGCCATCAAAATTGAACAACTGTGCAAAACTTAGTCACATAAGCGGTTCTTGGTATAGTACATTTACCATCAGACAAATTCTTACAATAACATTATAAGAGCGACACAAATTTTTTTAAGTCAAGTAATAACCATCTAGTCCGCACATTATGCAAAGTTTCCAATTAAAAAGTTTTCAATAACTTGTCAAACATAGTCAATATATAAATTGTAAAATTGTTCTCCCAGGAAATTACAATTGCCCAGAAGAAGATTGTATGAATGTGTGGACAAAAAAATAAAAATTCCGGAAGATCAATTTTAGAAATTGCCTGGTGACAAAAATATATATTCTTTGCTAACATATACCTCAATATAGTGTTGGGCGCAGTACGATGCCACCTTCTGCAGGTTGCTGTGGCTGTCCAGGAGAGCAGCACGACCACCTGGAATTTCCTGTTCCTGCAACATCTGTAGCTCAGCCATAGTTACAAGTCTTGTTTGCCTATATAATAGATAAATCTATATACCTTAAAAAAACACAAAAAGTTTGAAGAAAAAAGTCTGATGGCGACCAGATTGGAAACTTTGGATGTTGGCAGGGAGACGATTTTGCAGCTCAAAATTGCGCGGCTGTAATAGCGTTATTTGTAAAATTTGCGCAGCTGAAAAGTGAGTACTGTACTAAAAACCGTTAGCGCGATGGAAGTTTTGCACGTTTGAGTGATTTTTCGTGACTGACCGCATTTACGTTGATTTCACATAAAATGCACAGCTATGGCCGCGGCCGAACGGGAATCTGTACAGGGGATTTATCCCTCACCTTACTTTCCAACCTGGGATGGTGAAAGAGCACATCAAAACTAAACCAGCCAGTAAACATTGGATACTTCTGGCACTAGAATCCGACGACATTTTTGTCCAGGGTTTATATTGCTAACATTATTTGGGTTAAAAGGCAAGTTAGTGGTGTTCAGGTATTTCTAAATTATTTTGTCGTACAAATCTATGCATTCCTTGCAATTTCAATTTCAACAATTCGTTTCGTTAGTGTTAAAACAAATGCGGTAGGACTCTAGACCAGCGCAAATTATTCTGGTCTAAACTCACAAAATTAGACTTATCATAGGGGTTTAAATCTTCAGAGAAATCCAACTTGTGGGAATTAGTTAATAAACTTGTTGCGTATCCAAACCCAAACTCTGTAAAATATTCAAACAATTGTTCAAAGTCGGTATCGGAAATTCATAAAGGCTACATAAGAGGTGGTAATGGTTGTATATGAGTGTGAATTTTAAAATCGCAAAGGGTGCAATAGTTTAAGATGAGATGTCCTCAACCTTTTTGATGCATTTATAGAAGTCCTGTCCTCGAATTATCAGTGTTTGGTTTGAAAGTTAATACTTAACCCACCCACCCACACTTAAACGCTAACCCTGACCAAAATATTGTCCGTTTCTTTAATAATTGTTTCAACGCTGTGGTAGGATTCTAGACCAGTGCCGTGAATTCTAAAATTAAACAAGTATGACACTGACAGTATTACAGTAATTCAACCCAAGACATAAAAGTTTGTTAAGTAAAAAAGGTGATTTGGCGCTGGTCTAGAATCCTACCACAGCTCTAAAATCAACGCACAAAATTTGAGTTAAGATGCGGGTTAGCGTTTGGGTGTGGGTGGGTCAAGTATTATTATATTCCTAATTTAATAATAATACTTGACCCACCTTAACCAAAACGCTAACTTTATACCCTAACCCAAATGGTGTTTCGTTGTGGTAGGATTCTAGACCAGCGCCGGTGATTTTTCGTGATATTTATATTTTATGAGCTATTATAGCAGCAGAACAATCTATTTAAAAATAAATTTTTTAAACAATTATCATTATTATTTTGCAACATCAAAAAGTTACAATTATGGAAGTTGTAGTACTACTCTCATGGGATACGGGCGAATAATTTAATAAATGAACGCCACTCCCATTTTCAATTAAGAAGATAGATAGGCGTTGGATAGACGTCCAAATACCGTAATTAATCAAAAGTTACCAAGTTCCGTTATATTTAAAAAATAATCTTGACAGTTATGATTGATAACTGAAAAGAACATGAAAATATCCTTGTAAAATAAATCACGCTATTTAAAACATGATGTTGGTATGTAAATCTCTCTACGAACAAATGCGCCAATTTAAAACGAAAAAATGGTATTAAAGGCAAACTTTGTGCGTTTAATGTGGAATCAAGTTGGGTTATTTGTTCATTTCAGGCCGAAAACAAAATTGACAAAGCAAATAAATAACACGTTTCGGCACGCACGGCTGGCCAAACCAACGGTGCGTATCCATATCAACAACTTGCTTTGGAAGAAGGCTGCTGCTGCAATAACTGCTTGTACACTTCGAGATTTACTGAAAGGTAAAAGTTATAGACTTACTACAAGCGCGACACTGCAAATGCGATCGTAAAGGCGCGCGCTCAATTACAAGTTGCAAATGGCCGCCGAAGTTTTGAGACTGGATCCGGGCAGCGTGGACGCCGACTGCGACACATCGGGAACCGATGCGATTCTTGCGGGAAATGCGGGCCACGAATCCCGCGGAAATGGTGAGGCTGGAGCCGATGTCGACGCGGCGAAAAAGAAGAGCCAGCACCACAACAGCCATCATCATCGCCGCAAACCGTCAAAGAAAAAGCGAAAGTGGAAACCCTACGCAAAAATGACTTGGGAGGTAAGGATTTGGGCGCTGGTCTAGAATCCTACAACATTTTTTTACAGTAATGAAACAAATTAAAAAAAATGAACTTGCATGAAACACGCAAATATAAATATAATAGTTGATCCACCCAAAACTTGCACTCTAACCCGAATATTGTTTAAATTATAAACCCTTGAATGAAAATGTGGTAGGATTCAAGATCAGCACTGCTAATTCTAACTTATAACACATCCTTTTATTATTTTTAGCAAACTCTTAATGATGCACATTTTTGGGCCCAAAGTGTTTAGGTTCTAGATTGGAAACTTTGGATATGACTTAAGGGGCGTTGAGAATTTAAGGTTAAATATTGGAATAAATTGCATTTAAATGGCGCTCTTAGTACCCAGGTTTGTATCACAAAGAAGATTACAACAATCTTATAACTCATGGATTACATTTTTATTAGTACAGCTTATTAAATTAGGAATGTAATGTATCTCATCAAGATTTTAAAAATCGTTTGTCAAAAAAATATGGAGCTGCAGGTCTTTGGGAAATATCATTTGATTTTAATTTGTTAGTTTTTAACTGCTTTAAAAGCAAAAATGCCAATAAGGTGTAGTTTCAAATTTACTAAATTTAACTCTCTTTTTACTTGTAATATTTTATTTTGTTTGTATTTGGTGTGAACTCTGCTTGTGTGCATGCAGCCTGAAAGAAAGTCTTACAATGTTGTGTTATTCATGTACCTAAAGCTGCCAAGGAGTCAATGCGATAACTGCCTGGTTTTACGACCCGGCCTCGCTGTGCTGAATCAGATTGAAATTTGACAGTCAGCCTTTTTCTGGTCTTTAATTTCGAGCCAACAGTCCTCAGTTGCCCTCTTGTCTATTTGTTTTAATGAATATTTCAAGTTTAATTTTATTCTTGAAAATATAAAGTAATTCTGTAAATTAGGTTGCTTTACATAGTACACAGAAATTAAATGTCATCAAATTGCATGTTGAAAGATATATTACAATAAAATATGTGAATTAACATTCTTTATTTCATTAAGATATGTTAATTATCTCTTTGTTTTTTTATTTTATTTAGATGTTTTTAATATCGACCATTCAAGGTGTTAACCTAAACTTGAATTTTAAAGCAAATTAAATGCTTATTCTTATGCTATTTAAGACACACTGCTGTGCTTAAAATGAGCAACAACTTGCAACAACTTTGTATTTATATTTTTTATTTTAAATTTACATTTTTTTTATTTAAGGAGAAAAAGGCAGCTGGGGAGAGAGAGCAACTAAGAGCCGACCGAATTAGAGGCGAAATGCTTGATAGAGGTTTCTAACTTTCTTTTATGGTGCACTAGACAAGCTGTTTTTAAACTATTTAGAAGTTATTTTCTGTTTTTTAACAATCTTTTTTTTGCAGACATCTTGAATTCCATGTTTACAATAATTGTTATATATGTTATTTAAACTCAATTTATTTTTTTACTATTAATTAAGTGTTTTTTTGCTTTAGTTTTTTTTATCTCCAATTTCAAGTATTTTACTATTTTTTTGTTGCAGTATATATGTTTCTAAATATGATATTGTTTTAACAAGCATTCCAAAAAGAAAGTTTTTGTTAACTCCCAGTTGTCTGCTTACTATTTGTCAACCAATCCTATTCTGACACAAGTTTTATAAAAAATGATTAAAAAATATATTAATTTTCTATACTTTCATAAAGGAACACAAACAATTCCTATTAAAATTCTTCTAGGGCTAAACTTTTCCTGTATTTTTAGGCAGACCTGTTGCTCCTTACAATACAACACAGTTCATAATGGCTGAACATGACCCATATGAGGAAGATGAAATTTATGAAGGTGAGTTATTTTTTATATAGTGTTTCTTATAACTATGGTAAGAAAGTATATTTGTCTACCTATGTATTATTATTTACCTTCTTATTTTTTAAATTTTTGTAAATGTTTTTTTGTACCCTTTGAACAGTATTTACAAAGCTACTATTTTATCTCAAAGGTGATGTGATATTTAGAACTAAAAAGTTCTGTTTTTTCTCCTATAATTACTTTTTTTTAATGGTAATGTAAATAAGTTAAATTGTATTCTTTAAAAAAACTTTGATTTGTGATACCATCATGCTGCAAATGTATTGTTGGTTTTATAAGAAAACAACTTAGTGGCAATTGCTGCCAACTTTTTGTCTGACGACTGATTGTTTTTTTTGTTCAAGCAACTAAAATCAAGTTTTGCTTGTTTCACCTATGAATCATACAGAAAATTTCAAGTCAAAACGCAAGACAAAATCTTGTTTTTAGAGAAACTTAAGAGAATTTAGTTTTACACCTCTTTATATTATAATTTCTAAACAAAATAAACAATTTACTAAAATCTTGAGATCTAATCACCTTTATCATAAACAAGTTCCCTCTGATCACCTTTGATATAAACATTTCAAAATATTTTATCTTACCATAACTATTTCTGAAATCAAAGCTGACCCACACTTAATTTGTGGTGAATGGTTGAAAAAAAAAGTAGCTGTGTGTTAACACCAACAAAGCGTCAAGATGTTAAATGCATTTATTTGACAAAAACTGTTTTTGAAAATAATTTTGCAAGATTTACAGAAGTTAGTGTATCTTTTAGATAAGAAAACTGATGAAGGAAATGCAGATGGTGAGTTGAATTTATTTTATTTGGCTTGCAAAATTAAATTAATATTTTTGTTTCGAATATATGGGCCTTAATATTTTAGAGCATAATTGTAGGAGATTGTGGTTAAATTAAAAAAAAAAACATTTAAAAAGAACAATTTTAATATTAAGGCCAGGTGTAGAAGGAACAATAATCTCGAAGCCCATACGGGATCAGGAACCTCCAAAACCTCCAACTATTATGCTCGGAAATCTTACGTTTATTTTGTTTGCATATTTTTCACTTATAAGCCTCTCTAGAAAAACATTTTAGCGTTCAGAAAACATGTGAGCCCTCCTTTTTGTGGGTTAATACGAAATATCAAGTAGTATGTGTTTTTCTCAGTTGAAAACTTGACCAAGATACTTGCTAGCTCTTTGCATATTAACCCCCAAAATGATACCTACTTTTCTGTGGTCTTAGACATTATTTCTACACCTAGCCTTGATATAAAAATTGTCGTTTTTTAAATGCAAATTTTTTCAAAAGATGGATTGACACAGAAAAACCCTACATACGTGATTTCTCTTTGTCTTGACATCTTGACATTTGGAATTTCTTGGCCTAGATGTGTGTTGATTTTGCAGCTTGATTGTTTAGCGTTTGCAAAAACACTCCTTATATTTCCTAGGGTTTTTATATCAACTGAACACACTAGTGCTACATAATAAGTGAAACACTTTATCTTGTGACAAAAAGTAAAAATTTATATCATAAAATGTAAAACATGGTGCAATTTTTAATGAGAAATTAATAAGTAGTGCATGTATAAATAGATATGCAACTGAATTCTTTTCCAATTATGTTTTTTTGTGTGTTTTGACATGCAAGTTACTGTTGGAGTTTTTTATTAGCAACATTCTGAACCGGAAAAAATATTAAAGGAAAATTTTGTTTAATGTTAAATTTACGTTTTCAGCGTCAAGCAGCAAATCTTCCACTTCTGGTGCTTATTCTGCCCAACTAAACGTCGTCGATTCACCTCAGAATGATGATGAACTACTAAATTACATTGATTCGCCACATATGGCGCCAGAGTTTATTTCACAGGTAAAATTTTCTTGTTTTTAATTAAATATTTTTTAAATACAGGTATATCAGGGTATCAAACAAGTTTGGATGGATTTAAGAAAATGTTTTTCACCCTTTAAGCTCTGTTTTACTTTTCTGTGCTCATAAAATGCTAACGCCACACATTTATGGATAAGGACAATAATAAAATTCAGATCTGTTTTTTTTTTATTTTATTATGCTTCACCTCCCACCCAAAACCTAATCCGAACGCTATGGTATGTTTTAAGATTTTAATGAATGATGATCAAAAATCATATTTTAATGCCAATGAAAAAGTATCTTTTCTATGAATATAGTCTTGCAGCCAAGCGTTGTATGGCCGACAAGTCTAAGAACAATTGTTTCATAAAATTGTTTTTTTTAACTTGATTTTTGTGCACAAAACAATTTGCTTGTGTTCTGTTTTCGTTGTGCTTTGGTTAACGGTATTGTACATAATCGGACCATTTTAGCACTTTTGATGGTTTAACTATTATTTTCATCACATGGACTTGACTTGGAGTTTACTTGCTTTAATTGTGACTAGAATAGGACTTGACTTGTTGTTTAAACAAAATGACTTTGAGTTATTTTACAAAGGACTTGACTGGATTCCAAGGTGTTTTTAACTTTCTTTCTCAGTGGTTTTAAACCCACTTCTGTATATACATACTTCACACCACAACATACCTTAATTACAGCAAATCCTAAAAACAACAAACCTTGGTTTGCAACAAACACAAGGCTTCTTATCTTAAAACTTACATTTTTTCTATAATAATAAATGACCATCAACTATTTTTTAACGAACTTCACCCTAGTCAATGAAAACAAAACGAAATATTTCGGTCTTTGCATTACAAAAAATTGACTTTTTTACAACACTGTTGTAAAATCAAAGAATAATTGAAGTTGGTGTTTTTGGCAGGATTTCTCTGAGGCTTATGAGCGTATTCAAGTGGAAAGTCTGTCAACGATGTCACGTCACATGCTTGTTCAAGAGCATCTCTCCCTGGAACGAACCCTGAGCTATTTGCAGGTGCTAAACAGCGGGATATTTAGCTAATAAGCAAGTCTACTACATTGCAGATTAAATATTGCCAACCATATTTAGAGAACTTTATTGAGACTCACTTCGTTCGCTTCATTCAATTTACCTATTTTTTAACTTTAAGATTAGAAACTTTTTTAATCGCTTTTCAAACCACAATTTGTTTCCAGCCTACGGATACAAGTGGTATAGTACAGTAAAAGTGCCTTTTAAATGTTTCAGGATTCTTTTATAATTTTTTATTATTAAAGTCTATCTGAAGAAATCCAGTATACTATTATAATGGGTGCCTATGTCGTTGTCTAGTACGACTGCAGAAGGGCTTGATCACAGAATACACATTGTGTATATGTTATGTACATTCCAATTCGTGGAAACTATATACACATCCGTTTTTTCTGCAATCTGTGATCAAACCTCTCTTATGTCTTACTGACCATATCCTGATTAGGCTGACTGATTGCGGTAATAGCCTTACCGAAGGCATCTAGTGTACTATAAAATGTGTGCCAATATTGTTTGCCAGTAAGGGCTTGATCACAGATTACACATTGTGTATATGTATGTTTCAGTTTGGGTTTGAATTTACTGTGCAATATTCCCTTTGTAGTACTTTAAAATTGTGATTTTAAAATTTTCCACAAAACAGTTTTGTAAATTATGCAAGGCCATTCAAATAGGTGGTTGCTTTGCTCATAACAGCAAAATAATCTTGCAAAGCTAGCAATTCAGGTTGACCTGAATTACTAGCTTTGCTAGATTATTTTGCTGTTACTGATCAGGAATTAAGGTCGACATTTATCTTGCAAGGGTCATTATTCACATATTCAGTGCAACATTGCTTTACTCATAGTTAACATTTTTAGGACCGTTTAGCTGAGGTGAAGACGGTGAACAATTCATTCTCGGTCAGAGTTCAGGATATTGAAAAGCAACTGGTTGTGTTGAAAAGCGATAATAAAAGGTAGGATTTGGTGCAATTTTGCAGACTTGTTACAATAATCTGTGTCAAGTTCATGGTCTGACTGTTTTACACCCTGATTTTCTCCGAATTCTTTTTTAGGTAGGAACCTAATTTATTGGAGCTTGTGTCAAAACCTTAAAACGCTCAAGAGAAAATTAATTTTATAAAATATTCTGACTGTGGTATTTTTGTTAAAGTTGTGTAAAAACCTTGGTAAGCTTTCAGCAAATGAATGTTAAGTACACAGCAAAGTTAACAACATTTAAATTTAAGAAATGTCATTTATTTTGCAAAAAAAGTCTATGAGTGTACAACAATTGAACTAACATGCATCAATGTGTTGAACAGCTAACTGGTTTGTTTGGCAGTGTATAATGTTGTCTAAACATTTAGGTTGGTTCGTGAGAACATGTGTTTAAAGTATGGCGAGGAACATGTAAAGCAAAAAGAAGCAGAAATGGCTGCGGAAAGCTACTTTGGAGCCAGCGATTGTGAGTACGAACCCCCAAACGACGACAGTGACAAAAGGTCAGTTTACATAGAACAAAACTATTACCTTCTGCTGTGTGTTCTGTTATTTTTGCCAAGCAAGCTTTTTACCAATAATATCAACATGTTTTTATTTACAGAAAAGTAACACTAAAGCATGCTAATATTTTTCTCTAAAAGCAAAGTTTGCTTTTATGTGTCTGCAAAACATTATAATTTTTATAAAAAAAAAAACTGTATTTAAAACCTGATAAATAATGTAACCCCTTATAATAAAAGTACTTTTAAAAAAACATCAATGATAAAACGATTGACTATTTAATCAATTTGCAAAAAAACTATTTTGTCTGCATTAAAGGTCAAGTGTAAGATGCCCAAACTTAAACTTAGTCAACTAATTTTTTTAGCTTCACTTAGAATAAGAGTTCATGGCTATGTGGCTTTTCCTTATTAGGGTTGGTATAAAAAATTAAGAAAACCAGAAAATTGAACAAAACTGCAAGTTTTCCACCAATATTAACAACCTTCTCTTTATAGATGTTTTAATTAAAAGGTACCAAGAATAAGCATTTCTTTTATTTGCTTGTTTTAGTCCTGACAGACCAATGGAATTTACGGAGAGTTTTGACAAGTCGAATGGAAAGCTGCCTGCTTCCGAGGATATGTACGTTTCTTCCACAAGCACAGAACCAGGATGTGGTGCCACAGAGCAGGATAAATGCTACGAGGCAGATAACGCCTCAAGTGAGAATGAAGGTGGGCTTTTTATGTGTTCTTGTTTAATGTGACATTGAATGTTCCTTTTTAAAAGTACAAGTTAAACATTTTAAAATTGAACTAAAATGTGGTCTAAGTTTTGTAGAATTTTGTTATGCTTTTAAATCATTGTTTTTATATATTGTTATCTTTTGGTGACAAGCGTACTTAATGCATATGCCTCGACATGTTTAGCCGATAAACAGGGGATTATTATTGAAGCAATAGTCATCTAAGAATTTAAATGCTCGTTTTTTTGTCTACTTATCTGGAAATGCAAATATCGAAAAAATCCATTATGAATACTAACAGAATAGTAAAAACGTTTTACCACTCAAGGTAAAATCTGCTAATTCTAGTACTGAATGTCCACAAATACTCAATCTCTCAAAAAGTATAAGTTTGACGATATTAAACAAACCACAAATTTTTTTCTTGGTTTTGTATAAGATCGAATCTTTGCAAAACAAAACATCTATGCATTTTCGACTTAATTTGGGAAGACATAGTCGCCAAGTGGCCAGCCTTGGTGTTAAAATGTTATAGGATTTTTTCATATTATTTATAATCCCATATTTATACTACATTGTTTTGAATATATATTGAAATATATATTCTTTTTGAATACACTTTGAAATATTTATTCTTTTTGAATACACTTGGTTACTTTTTCGTAGACCCGGGATCCCAGGGTGGTTTTAAGAAGCGCCGTCGAAGTCAAAAAGCGCGCAACAAAGAGCAGAAGTTACGCAAGGCGGAGATCGCAGACTCAGAGAGCAGTGCATGCGATAAAAGCACCAAGACACAAAATGGAGCCCAAAACTCAAAGGAACTGATTGGTGATGAACCGGTTTGCACGATTGCGAGCGAAGCCGGCAATGAAATGTGGAAAAAGTCTTCCGCTGTTGATTTTATGGAAGCGGCACCCTACTCTGTCGAAGAACGGAACACGGCCACCATGGACTCTGTTAGTTCCGATAATCACCTTTGACTTTTTCCCGATTGTTCTTCCCAGCAGTCGGTGGTGCTATTGTTCTTTTTTCCGCCAAATGCTCTCCCCCCAAAAAAAACGCACAAGTTTTTGAGCAGTAAACATGATTTTCTTTTGTTCGTAAGCGCGAAAAAAAGTGACCTGCAGGCCTGATGTTGACACCATATTTTTTGTAAACAGTACGGCTTCCAGCTACCTAAAATGTTTTATTTTTTGCTGAGACAAAACCAGAATTAATCGGTTTTAAGTATTCTTGGCGGACAAAGTCCAGGTTTTTTTTGAGAAATTGTAAGCAAATCTCCATGCATTTATTAATATGCATGACAATGTTGCCACAAAATTTTTTATCAGCAAACCTTTCATTGTTGGAACACAATGTTTAACTATCACAAACACAACTTTTGTAACCAATTTAGGTAGAAACCATAAAAAATTATGCAATTTTTAAGTATTTCTACTAAAATAATCTGGCTATAGTCTCTGCAGGTTATTCACTAGGGCAGTGGTTCTCAACTTTTCAGCTGGTGGACTCTTTCTTAATAATGGAACCCCCCTTCTATTTTCAAACAAGGATAATTAAACAAAAACATTGCACAATAAGGTTTTTTTTAACATTTATACCAATGTTTATACAAAGTAAATGTTATATCCAAGTTGTCCACTCAGGAAATCAATGAAATATTTATCTGTCAATAAATTTAAAAGATGTTGCGCTCCTTGAAACTTTCCCATGAACCCATGGGGTACCGTAGACCCCAGTATGACAACCCACTTCGATAGGGGATAAGTTTATTTCCGTAAATTTTAAATCAGTATGAGTGTTAAAAGAAAATGCAACTGGGGTTGTGGTAATTAAAAGCAAATCTTCTATGTGGCTTTTAATGAATTTTTGAAATCCTGTGTCGCTTCGATTTTTTGTACATGGTAAAAATGATAAAACCTGAACACACACGCCATCTCAATGGATAGAAATCGCTCTTCTGTAAACAAAGTATAAACCAACATTTCGGGAGCAGAAACAAGCTGTTTAGTATGCAGCCTCGCAACTCAAACTTTAAAAATGGCAGTTGTTTAACTTACATGTGTAAACAGTTTTTTATGTCACTTACTGATTAGCACTGACTTATAAACAATTGGAGACTGAATTTTTGGTCCCTATCAATTCAGTTAACATAATTGGGTGTATAAAAAATGAATTTTGTACCCCCGTTTTATCGGCACATTTTGGCACTTTGGGGGCCAAATATATAAAAGGTTTTACACCCCTGCCTTAAATGAAATTCAAGGCAAATATAGTTCCCTTTCTCGGTTGATTTTTTGAGTAAGCACTATTTGTTCCACAAATCATACTTGTTTCAATGTTGTACTGCTTTATGTTTTACAAGGAATTTACTTTTTTCATGAACTCTGTCTACTGCGCAGCTTCTATTTGGACGTGCTATTTCTCTGCATTTCTTCCAAATTTGGTGTACTTTTCAGCTTAGTATCTTATTCGAAGGCAGTGCTTCTCAACCTATGGGTCGCTGAATGCAGTAGTTCACATGGTTAGATTTATTAAGATTGATTTTAGCAAGATCCCCAATAAGACATTCCTTAAATTGATTACATTAGAACTTATTTAGGCTAATCTTGAAGCTTTTTTCACTTTCAGTGAAGAGAATTGGTTTGCCATATCTTCACAGTTACACTTATGCTTAGTATTCAATTTGCTGCTAAATAAGCTTGAGAAACACTGTTCTAATGAAATCCTACGAGAAATATAATTATAATTTAATTTACCCTTCTAACACTTTTGAATTGAGCTATTTATGGTTTAAAACAGAGCTTGCATAACGATAGCATAAAGCATGATGATGACAAGCTCACTATACACCATATATACAAAAAAGAGTCCTGCTTGTAAGAAGTTTAATATGTTCACCCTAAATTACAGTATGTCGTATTGAGTTCCAACAAATTTTTCACATAATGAACTGATATTATAGTGCTTATGAATTTTACTGCACAATGTCTTACCACCAAGTTTTTGAAAACTGTCACTAATGGAATTTATGTGTTTTGTGTTTTTTTGTGTTTTTGCGACATACACAGGGTTCTCTCAAAGTGTTTTTGGCTGGCGGCCAGATGTTGATTCCGAAGTGGGCTTGTAACCCCTTTGCGAAAAATTTGCATCACATAATTCACACTTCAGTTCAGTGGGCAGGAAACGACAAAAGACAAATTTTGTGAATAATAGCATATCCATGACGAACCCCCATGAGTTTTTCTGAAGTATATGAAATAGTAAATGGCAGTTTATTTCCTTTTTTATGTTCTTTGCAAAAAAATTGGTGCCATGTGACTTTTAGTATTCATCAATTTAAGGATACTAGTTGTTACTTGTATGGTATCAAATTTAGTGAAAGGAGTAGATAAGATGACATTTTATTGTAATATTTTAATTATGGCTTCGAAACAGCTGCTAACTTGGTGATTTAATAAAATTTTGCCAAACATGAATTTATTTTTTATTGTTTGTTTTTTGATACATAAACCCACCACCCAAAATATTTTGAATACACACCACACACACCCCTTTTGTGATTGCTATGTACTTCATTGGTTGTTTTTTTAGTAATTAATGCCATACTAGATTCTCCATCGTGCCAGAGAACTTCTGTAATTTAAAAGAACACATCTATTTGCTATGTTTTAAAATATTATGGCTATTTTCAACATATAATTTTACTGTTTGTGAAAAGTGTTGGGCAAAAACAACGAAATATTCTTACTGTGCCATAAGTTAGAGTGGTATTAACTTCACCGGGCATTGTGCTGAACAGACTCTCCCAAAAGGGGCTTGAAATACTAAGACATGAGGGAAAAATTGCACAAAGCGCGTAAAATTTAAACATTTAAATTTTTAGCCGTAAACCAACATCGGTTAAGAAACATTGGTTTGGATGCTGTTACATTTACGCTTAGTATTCAGTTTGATATTTTGACTTTTATTTTATTTCAATTACAAAGATTAAGGCCTCAAGTTATTTAAAGCACATGTTATTTTGTTGTAATTCATAACTAAGAATAATACATTTTTAATCACTTTAAAATGCCTTGTTTTTTTTTTGAGATTATTTGCAATAACTGCAGTTTCTTGTTACAAAAACAGACACAACCAATATTACATTTCTTTAAAAGGAACATTCTTACTTAAAATGCTGACCAAGGCTTCCCAAACCTATTCTATTTTTATTTGAAGACAAGTATAGGTTTACCAAAAGAGCTGCTGTTTGGTAATTTTGCCAATCGTTTGTGCAAAGTTTAATGCACTGTACTTATTTACTCTCTAAACACTCGCAGAGGGGTTCACTTACCAAATTACTGAACCAATTGACGTCGCTGCGCAAATGCAATTACTTTTGAGTATTTTGTACTTTTGTTTTGTTTGAGTATTTTTTAGTGCGAGATCAAAATAAGTTTGAAACCACTGTGACTCAACTCGAATGCTGCCAACTCATTGTCTCTTAGAGAGAATCCTGCTTTGTGTTCCTCGTTGTACAGTTCACCCGCGAATAAACATGACTGGGATGTTGGGAACCCAGAAAACTCCTATCTTGTGTTTAAATTTGTGTAACTAGAAGGTGTTCTGCTCTAATAGACCTGTATTTATCTGGCCATCATGACTCTAATCAAAAAGTAAACTTTTACAGCTTCAAATAATTTGCAGTCCTAACTATTTTTTTTTGTTCAAAGTTTACAAAATGGTTTAAACATGATTATTTCTGTCAAATTCATTTTGCTTCATTAGGTGCAGACAGTATAACTGGACTTTACAAGTGATATATCTGCTATGCTATAGTTTGGCTGGTTTTTGGTGAAGTAGATCTGGGCCCCCAATTTTTTAAGTTTATAATTCGTTTTAACTTATCAACCTTTTGTGATTCTAGGTTTAACTGAAAGTTTGTTGGCGTTTTTCTGATTGCAAAGTATTCCTATTTTCTAAACATAACAATAAAGTCTTCAGAAATCGGCCTGTAGCATGGTATACATTTCCACAAAAATGTGTTTGGTTAAATTCAATTGGGTTGTGGAACTTTCACTATAACTCAATTTTCTATTGATATATCAGCAGTTTCAAATCTCTGTATGTTGTATGCAGTTTCTAGACCGATAGTTGATTTTTCAATATAAATAACTCTTTAACATGGAATGCAGTGTTAATGTAAGCAGGGGGGGTCACACTGAAACCTTCATACTTGGAGAGTTAATATATCTACAATATGACCCTTTTTGTTTATTTTAAATCAAAAATCTTATACTATGTGATTTATAAGAATTGCTAACACATTGTTTAACCTTTGTTAAATGGAGTAATTTTTGACTGAAAAAATTATTCACATACTGGGTAAAAGCTTTGTGTACGATTAGAGTAGAATAAAATTCTACATTGTGTAGGGTTGATGTGTGATGTTTCAGTTCTGTTTATTGTCACTTAATGGTGAACAATCTATTAATTCTTGTTGCAAGAAACCACTGATCTGACAGCTAGGTTTTAACAAGTTTATAAAAGACAAATTACTTTTTCCATGGATGTATTATGAAACCGTTCAAATCTTCAATTTTAAAAGACTAAACACAATAAACAAAAGCACCGGCAAAAAAATATGTAAACAATAAAATAAACGAATATTTCATGCTATTAGCACAATGCAATTCGGTAATCCCATTTTTCACTTTTTTTGTTTCATTCTTATATCAAGTCAAATTACCAAACGCTTGAAAAAATGGGCAAAACGAAAGTAAATTAATGTAGTTTACTAGCAAAAATGATTTTAAACCATTTCCAAAATCAATTTACAATATTTTAGTGGCCAGGGTAACATTACAAAAGTGCAACCCTTTTGATACAATACTGGGAGAACTAATAACTGTGCAATTGAGGGTTTTATCTTACAAGGAACATGCGTTTCACTGCTGACACATCACGCTTTTTGGAATTACATTAAGACACGAAATTGCACTTTTATCCATTTTTTTCTACTTCTACAAAAAAAAGAGATGTGCATTCTATCTCAGAGACAAAAGTGCGAAAAACGAAAACCGACTGGAACTTTTTGGCAATAAGGCAAATCAACACAACATCAAACATACTTATATATTTATTGTTTCGTATCACATTTTACTATGGTTTCTTCTACGTTTTTAGGCCGAATTAAAAAAATTGAGAAGAACAGTCAGCCACCCCTAAGGTTCACTCTGAAAACTATTTGGGTTGTCACAAGAATACATTATTTTAATTGTTGGCAGACTAACCTCCATTTTGTGATATTAATTATATGAAAAATGCCGCAATTATTTTTGCAATTTGGGAAAATTAGGTTATGTGTATTTCAAATAGGTATACACACAAGCATTTTACATCTGAATGCATACTATCCATTACAAATTTGATAATATAAAGACATTTACATATATTTTGTTGTGTGTAGGGCAATCATAGAGTTACTCTATTGTTGTTCTGTTAAAAGTGTGCCAAAATATTCTTTTTGTGTGCCGCAAGCTAAAAGTTTGAGAACCACTGCTTTAGAGACCTACCATATGAAAACCTGAACGTTAGGAGTGTACATGAGAAAGCTCCGAAAGGTGGCCATTTTAATGAAAACGTTCAGTTGTCTTCAAAGGCTGTATGAACAGCTGGTAAATAGAAGAAAAAGGTTGTTTACCAAAAAACGTTGGCGAAGGGCGCCATAAAGTTTTGAGAGCCGATGAAACAACAACTTATACTCTTTTTTCTGCCAACATTCTTCTCTGACTCCCTAAATTTCCATTGTGTGTATTTGCCTCTATGTCAGCTTAAAACACCCCCGCAAGCATACTCGTTCAAAATTTGAAAATAAAACTAAAGGGGCCCAATTTCGTAGCCCGTCTCGTACAATTCCTTTAGCGAGTGTTCCATAACGTGAGCGCGGAGGGCTCGCTCCCCCGGTGCACTACCACCAGAGGGGGTTGGGGTGTCATCTGCAGGGACGGAAAATCCGCAAACTTTGCAGACGTGCAACTTCTGGATGAGTTGTACTTTGAAGTAGGTGTCGACGCAATTGCGAAAAACCTCAGGTACACTGGCCTAAAAAAAGAATTGTTGATTTATAGAAGACAGTTTACAAGGCCTATAGTACAATTTTAATAGGCCACGATGAAAGTGATTAGGATTTATTGAACCAAACCTACTTCTACATAAAGACTAATATATTTATTTTATGTTTTACTACAACCTCCAGATATAATCTTTTAAATTTATTCGTAACGTTCACAAAATGCTACCTACTTCTTTATGGGCTTTGTTTAATATACGTCTAACTACAACCTCCGACCATTATTTTATTTTAATGTATATTTGCAACCATTACAAAGTGCTTTCTTATTCTGTATACGGTTTGATATTTATTTTTTGTCTTAACTACAACTTCCAGCCATTATTTTATTTTAATGTATATTTGCAACGTTCACAAAGTGCTTTCTTATTCTGTATAGGGTTTGGTATTTATTTTTTGTCTAACTACAACTTCCAGCCATTATGCTCCTAACACTTGTAATTTCTTAGGTTTTTGTGTAACATGCCTAATAATTGTTTGTTGAAAAAATGAAGCAAACTAACATCATGAACATTTTGAGATACAAAGAAGTTAAATAGCCTGTGTTATTGAATATTCTGTTTTACAAACCCCTAATAAGCGAAAAACTTTGTGTTATCCTGTCACTTACATCTGATTTTGCGATTTCGTTTTGCGAGCCACGTTGATATTTCATCATAAGTGGATTCTCATGTGAATCAAGGTTTGGCGGAAAGTCTTTGGCGAAAACGAGGTGGTCGCCAGCACGAGCGATCATGCTTTCTTCAGACGACGGGGTTGATGCTGAAGTTTGATCGCGCTCAACATCAACAGATGTAGTGGACTCTTCAGAAATCCTGCAGAATTTACAGTTGGGAGATAATGCCGCATTTATGGTAGTAAATCAAGACAAGTTAAGACTTAAAGACAAGGTGTCACTCAGATGGCGACTTCTGTTTTTCAGAGGGTAGCTTAAAATTTTCCGCTAATTATGACATTACTCCTTGTCCGCTAAAAAGATGAGGCTATATGGGAATGGGGACTAACAAACATTAGAATTAAATACTTTTATTGCTTGATAAATAAAAATACCAAACAAAATATTGTTTTTTAAAAGGAATTATAAATATTTAAAATAAAAATATTTAGGGGGTTTTAAGCAACCCAAACTCAGCATCGATGATCACAGTGTTTTGTTTTGTTTAGTATTCTAAAGTATGAGAAAAAATGGACAAAATCATTCATTCATATTGTATATGACCTACAAATTTGTATAAATATTGTTAAAAATCTTATTTAATCTTTAAAATTTGAGGGAAAACGCTTTTATTTAGAGATTAAAAAAAGCATGCATTAGTAAAAGTGTTGCTAAAATGTTATTTTAAATGGTTTAAATTTAACAAAGTTTTTGTACTTTTCAACAAAATTTGCCAATTTAAAGAGGAATTTTATTCAATAAATTTTAAAATGTTATTCCAACAAAATAGTGATTTTATTTGATTTATTTTACAAAGTTTTCTCTGCTAGATCCTGTGAAATAATGAATGCAAAAAAATTACTCTATTAATTAAAATTGATTTGTTTCTACACAGTTCATGCTTGTTTTGTCTGTGTGGTCAAAGCGTAACATTTTTTGGCAAATGGTTTATCGGCAACACTGTATTAGTTCATGCACAATTTACTGCTGTAGTATATTGTAAGTGAGGGGTGGCAAACGATTTAAGATCTACAAAATTTTCTGGTAAAGCAGATTACTTTAAGTGTGAATTTTGGGTTAGATGGGGTTTCACTTGAGTAAGACTACGTAAAACTACCAGAGTTCCGAGTCCGAAATGCGCATGCGCAATAGCAAAATTCAAAAACTCGCACACTTTGAATTGTAAAGGCGGAATAGCATATCGTGGATATTTCCAACCATGTATTCTGGGTGGACCAATTATATGACTCCCTGCCCCTATAAGTGGGTTGCTAAATATCCACTGTATTTAGTAATGTAAATTGGTGGAAGAAAGGCTGTAGAGTCTAAGCCGGACTCCGGACTAAACAAAACTTTATTTTTTGGCGAAAGTTGACGTTGGTTGTTTTTAACCGACTCTGCAACCCAGTTAACTTCTTTTTGTTATAGACACAACAATAATGCAAAATCAGAATTGTAAATCTGAGTTATGGACAAACGTATGACTTTATAAATAGGGTATTAACACTATTTCAGCAGACATGCAAAAATACTTCCTTATTTCCTTCTACACAAGTAACTTCCTCTTTAATTAGTTTACATATAAAGGTGATTTTTTTGTGCATTTCTTAAGAAAGGTTTGCCACCCCTGACAAAAGTAAAAGTGAAAGAGTAACACACACAAGCTAACCTTGGCAACGTCATGCTTTCGTTTTCGTGCATTAACGTCTGTTTCGCAGCGCTAGGAAAATCATGCAAATTATCGTTAGAGATTGTGCATCAATCGAAATCACAACAAACATGACGAAAAACTTTGTTGTGGCAAGTTCAACTTTTGATTAAGAATTTGCGCAAAACAATAGAAAAGCTTTATATTAAAAATTTTGCCAGTGAAAACAATAAATATTTTGTAAATTAAAATTAATTAGAATCAATTAACAACTTGAGTAACAAGTCGAATAGCAAGTGCCTACATAAAAATTCGACAAAAGGTCCAAATAAAAATGAAATCACTTAGCATAAAATTTTCACAAATCATTCTCCCATAAAATAGAAGTTTTTAATTTTTTTAGGACCTTTGGCAACGTTAAATATGTCAAGTCTAATAGTTTAACACAGTGGTCAAACATTTCTTTATAATGGGCTGGATAGCTGTAAAATCTGACCATCGCAGGCCGGATACAAATTAGTGGAACTTTATTAACTCGAAAAATTGTTAAACGAGGAAATACAAATATCTATGCAATAAAAACTGCAGTAAGCCTTTTAATTCTCATAGTATAAAATTTTATAAAAATTTAGTTTAGAATTGCATTCAATAGTATTTTAACTGGACTACTCTTCATTAGGAAAATAGCCATAAAATAGCCGTTGGCTGTATTTGGTTACCCCTGGTTTAACACAATACTTTCATTAAATATTGTAGCACAAAAAATCACGAATTTTAAATTACCTTGAACTGAGTGCTGGGTCCGAAGAGCATTTACTTCCCATCATATTTATAACCTTATTCTTCTTAATCAGCTGCTGAGTTAGACCTTTCTTAAATGACGACGACGACGTTGGGGTGACAGTGGCGCCCGACACGGCAACCAGGCCTTGCTCGCTGGCGTTAAGCAGCGGCGACACGCCGTGCTTGCTTTTCTCCACTGACGAAGAGCGTGTGGCGTTTTTCTGGAAGTATTTGTGCCGGGGAAGTTGAGGGTATTCCTTGCTGTTACCGCTGGCAACCAACTGCTTTCGGTCGGTGGTGTCATTGTCAGTCGTCGGTGGCGAGCTGATTTTTAAGCGCTTATTGTTCTCTGCTTCCGAGTTTTCGGTTTTGGCCTCAGAGGCTTCAGTTTCACGCTCTTTGTGTCGTTTGCGCGCCGGTTGAGTTGGCAGCTTGACTTTTAGAGGGACACGGCTCTCATCTAAACAAAATCAATGTAAAAAGTTGTTTTAATTTGTTTCAAATCTTGGTCAAGGGAAACAATCAGAAGATAAAAAAAATGTTAAAAAAGAAAATATTTAAGCCATATATTGTGAAGAAAAATACCAAGAATCATAGAAGTTTTAGCATGCAATTATTGTTGTGCCTTATAGCAACAGTTTATATATTCAATTTTCTTACCTCCATCGCTATGAGATGCCCTGAGGTGGCTTTCCTGTTTGTTGATCATCTCGTTGTAGGAATTCTTCTTCTCGTCAACTTGCTGACGCGACTCCTACAAACAAAGCAATATAAGTTACTAATTACAACATTTTACTCCAAGTTTTTAGGTATTGGTCCCAGTTTGTTAATTATCTTACATGGCAAAATACTTACGAAGGAAATACCTCACATTGTTTTAAAACCTACTAAATGCAGTATTTGTGGACGCAAAAAAAAATACATTTTGTTCCTCACAAATCGTAGACCCAAGTTCAGGGTTTCACGGTAAAAATGCTTCACTGAAAATATCTGTCTAGAAATCTGTCAATGATATAATTAGGACGCTTTTGCAAATTGTAGGTAAATTGCTATGTTGCTTTAATCATAATTTGAATGATTTTACTGCAAAAACATTTTTGGCAAAATACATTTAAGAACACATGAAAGACTGATTTTGGTACAGGAAAGTCTAAAGAACAACTTGTACTAAGGGCAAGGAGATTTATTATTATTATTTTACACAATCAGTTTGCCATGATCACCTTAATAGTTTTTTGTACAATTTTTTGATAATTGTCACACATGAAACTAATTCAATATTTTTCTGAAAAAAATATTTTAAATTAGTTTTTAATAATTTTAATATAATTTTGCAATCATGTGATCATCATTTGATACATAAATCAAGTCCATATTTTGCTTATAAGGTTAAAATTAATAGTTTTAATAAACATAACACTTCGTTTCTTGGACCAAAAACAGTGTTTGCCATTACAATGATTATCCACAAGCCATACAGCTTTTCAATTTCTGTCAATGCTGATCTCAATGGAAGTTTGTAGACAGGAAAGTGCAAAGAATAGACTTCAACTCATAAGTAGGAAAATGAGATTAATCATTTTTTAACACATTCAGTTTCGCATAATAAATATTTTTTTGTCTAATTTTCTTGATAACTACCTAAAACTGAAAGTAGTGTAATTTTTTTTTTTTGAAAACCCTTTTTTAATGTATGTTTATGCAGACCTCAATGGAAGTTTGTAGGTTCTTTAGCGTTTCCATGGCAGCCGTTGCCCACTCTCCGGATCCGTAATACTCGGAGTGCGACGATTGAGAAGTTGGAAACATCTCCGACATCAATCGGCTGTGGATCAAGTCTTGGAATCCACTCTGAAACAACGATAGGAGCCATTTAATAAAAAAAATTATCTGGAGTTATGATACAAATAAAAAAAACAGCTTCTCTGATAATTGTAATTTTTCCTATGCTAGTCGCCTTCGTCAGGGTGAATGACATCAAACGCTCGTACAATACATGAGTTGTGATGTTGCATCAGTGCCACTAAACCAGGTATGCCAGTCTAACACCAAGGGCAGCCTTACAATGCTAACCACACCTCTTGCATGTGAGTAGGAATACATATGAGTGTGTTTTTTTCCTCACTTACACACACACTTACATTTGATAGGATCTTAGCCGAACCTGCCATAATAGGTAATGTGTCCAAATTGCAAATTACACTGTGTTTAAATTGTAGTTACCAGTGAGGCATCATAAGTAGAGTTATTATCAGCGATTTTTATTCAACATTTGTCCATTTCACGTTATAATGACGTCATACTTCCTAAATATCTGCAACACTTTCAACAATTGTATTCTGTTATGTTGCGCGATTTATGCGATCCACAGTACTAAATAGGTTCAATTGAAATCTCCGGGTTGATTAAGACTTATATAATTTTGTTAAAAAACATTAATAAAGATGATGACTGATAATAATAAATTACTGGTGTGGATGTCAACTCTTAGAGATCACTTACCAAAGGGTTGTTTGCATTTGCAACTAGGGATGGTGGCGTGTCGTCTGAATCACTGCTGGCATGCCGACTTTTCTTTCGACGACCCAAACGTTGGAGGACTGTAAATGTCAATTGAGAGGATTTTAAAGGAATTGAAAACACTTTATAAATATTTCCAATAGTCTTCTAAAAATAGTGCATTATTAATACTTATTTAATAAGCAAAACAGATAATTTAAGATATTTAAAAATCAGGTGTCAAACGCATTTGTGGCCAACAAAGCCAAATGTTCAAGTATTTAAACAAAAATTAAAAACAAAAATACGGTTAAATTTTTGTCAATTGTGTAAGTTGTAATAGGGTCAAAGCAGAAGGGTACCTACGTAAGTTCACTTACGTTCGTCAGAAGAAGAATGATCTAAAAATTGGGGGTCACTGTCTGAACTTGATCCGATAGAATCACCTTTTGGTCTTCGACCTGGAACAGAAAAGTTATACATCAATTTTGTATAACTTTATTTAGAATTTACCAAACAGGCAGAAGTACCAAGAACCAATGAATAAAAACAAGGAAAAAATCCTAAAAAATTTAGCATCATAAAAGAATTCTTTTTTTCTCTGGTTTAAACTGTGCTTTTGGATTTCAAAACCTACATTTTGGGAGACAGTTGTGCTATATTTAGGCTAACTTGGTCGGCACCTAATAACTGTTTAAATGCTTCAGTTAAGTGCATCTTTTGTGGCACCTTTAGAACATAAGTCTATTTAAATACAGGTCATATCAAAACTAAGTTAAACACCAACAGAACAAAATGTTCAGCTTTCTGTACTATCATTTCAAATGTTAATTGACCCACGTTGAGAGGAAATTTAGTTTTTATAGAAAAGTGTACGATGACTGACCCAGCCTTCTTCCCCTAGTAGCTTCATACAACCAGAACTTTCAAACATTTTTCTCTGGTGAAAAAATTGCTTTTTTTCCACCTGATCGAAATCAGACATATTTTTCAGTTTTATTATTTCAATTACTGATCGACTCAAAAAGAGAGGTTATTTTGTGGACAAATTTATAAATTTAGTTTCCATAGAAAAGTATGCGATGACTGACCCGGTCTTCTTCCCCTCCTATGTTTCTTGATCCCCTCGGCAACACGCTTCTTGATGTTGCTAAGCGACGCACTTTTCGTAACTTGGCTGTCTTTGGTCGAGGTTGAGGCAGCTAAAGTGTTTGGAAAGGATAAAAAAGTTATAGTCTAGAATCTAGATTATTATCAATTCTGTGAGTGTTGAGATGAAAAACGTGAATAAAAATCAGGGAGCCGGAACCGAACCTGGAACTTAATGACCGGTTTTGGGTCAATTATATAAATATAAAAAAAAAACAGGTATTGTTCGTCAAAAACATATAAAATCAGGTATTGGTTACAGTCCAAAAAGTGATATTAGTTAATATCTACTTACCACTGTTCCTGATGTGCTTCGTGATAAATTCCTCGTCATAATCGTTTTGCTGTTTCATGAGCTCAATCTTCTCGGCATAGGTAAATCCCCGGGCGGTGTAGGGGCGCCGGATTGAGGCCACCGAAAATGCTGTTCCGGCGGCAGACGGCGTCCATGACTGAAATCAACAATTAGAAGACTTTAAACAGTTTGAAGTTAAATTTGGCAAAAAACATGCTTTTGGCTGCACCAAAATAAAGGACGTTGTTTCAAGTTCAATTTGCCAAAATATATTTAAATTGGGTGCATTTAACTCTATGAGTCAATGAGTAAAGCCAATAAGTGAATATTTTGGCAAGTCCTACTTGGCTGTATAACAGACCATGACTGTCACCAAAATCTTAGTTTAAATTATAATTAACATTTTTGTTATTTTTGTTTAAAACCAAAAAAAAACTTAAAAACCCTTCGGAAGTACTATCTTTAACCAGTGAGAATGCCAAAAAAACAGGAGATTCCCTATTCACAATATAATTGTTTCAGTTAAACCAGCACAGGTGACAATGGCTTGCAAGTGACACTACTGAGCATATAGAGTTCATTTGACAAACAGACAACCCCCCGAAATGGCGGAGATATTAAGTACAACCTTCAGTAGCCAAAACATTTGTACCCTGTTTTTTTTACGTTATATTTATTATTTTTTTTTATGTATTACAAAAGACTGTTTTTATGTTGATCTTAATAGGCTTTTCTTTTTTTTCAGCTTTATAAACAACGAATTTAACATTAAGGTTTCTACCTGATTTCTCGTTAGTGTTCCACCACTAGAGGTCATGTTGGAGAGAGCAGGGGAGGAGCCCACTAAGTGGAGCGAGACGGGAGTAACGAACGATCGGACTGGAATTGAAGCCACGCTAGCTGTTGGGGTTGGGTGTGGCGATGATGGAAGTACAGGAAGAATTCTGATCAAAAAAATAGTGATAAACTGATATTTATTGGATTTTAATTTAAAAAATACAGCACTGTGATAAATGTAAAAAATGTAAAATACTTTTGTACAATTCTAGCCAAATTTTAATCCGAAATACCAAAAATTGCTAAAAAAAAGTTGTCTGATTTTAATTGTTGAAAAGCTAGTAATATTTTTTCGAAAAATTAAAAAAAAACTAGACAGGGTGTGCGGTTTTTGTATATTTTGCTAGGGGGTTATAGCGCGGTTCTACTATATTATACCAGGGGGGGTATAGCGCAGTTCCACTATACTTTACCAGGGTGTTATTCCTTGGTTATTCTATATTCTTTCAACGGGTCTTATTTGTCCGTGTCCATATACTCCCAATGTTGTGCTTCCAGTTTCGGTGCTTTAGCAGGCAAAAGCGGATGTGGCCCGAAGTTGCGTGTTATAGGTTGGATATGGTGCACTTTTACAAGATTGATTGCCAGTGGTCTTAATATAAATTTGGCTGCGAAGCAAACCTATAACTTGTCTTTATAATTGAAAAATATTTGACAATTTTTTCTTGCACCCCTATACGCCTCTAATTGGGGACAAAAGTCAATAGTGTGATGTGTTCGATTTAGTTCTTTACAGCTATCTACTCTAATCTAGCGGCAGAAAACCTTCAATACAGAATTTGTTCATATCGCTTGCCTTATTCTGGCTGCGAAGCGGCTGGCTCCCTGCTGTGCTTTTTTTGTCCAGCGCGTGTAACATCCATTGTGCAAAGTGTCTCGTCTTAGTGAATTAACTTATTGCTCTTACAAACAACATATTTTACCGCCGCAAGTTTAAATAAAAAATCTGCCAGGCAGTGTACACCACTTTTGTTTGCAATTTTTTTTCCATCAAAAAATCACTTTTTTCTATATTTTTGGTTAAAAAAAAAATTAATTTCTATATTTTTGGTTAATTATTTTCCCCCATGGGTTAATTATTTTGAGTTGAAGGTCAAAATTTTGCTGTGAAGCAACCTATAATTTGTCTTTATAATTGAAAACTATTTAACAATGTTTTCTTTAGTTTTTAAGATACCTCTAAACACAAAAATTTTACCCCCCTAAAAACCACCCCTTAGAACCTAGGCAATTTTTTTTTATATTAGAAACAACTTTGGGAGGGTATTTAACAGTTGTGAAAATTTCATGTTCCAACTATGTTTTTTTCCTTGTCAAAAGTGAGCCATAAAAAATTTACTGAAAAAAAAAAAAAAAAAAAAAAAAAAAAAATAATTCGGATAAAAACAACATGTGTCCAAAAAAAAATTTTTTTTTTCGGGCCACATAATTAACATAAAAAAATGAAAATCATCAACAACAAGTGTGTCATATCTTGGGCAATTAATGTATCACTTTAACAAATTTCAGCTGGTTGAAATGAACTACTATTCATTCTTACCTTCCTTTCGACGCTGTTGTTATTAAATCGTCCACCACATTTTGTAGACCTATTAATTTAAGCATATTAGAACAACGCAAGAAAACCTGGGCTTGTAAAACAGAATCCAAAATACAGTGTTTTACATACACACCCCTGGAAAAAACTATAGACAACAATAAACAAAAAACCTACAAAAAAAATAAAAATATACTAGAGATAGACTGATATATATGTGTTTACCAAAAATCTCAGCCGATAGTTGGCTTTTACCGATATAGCGGTATCGATAAATGTAAGCCGATACTTTACACAATAATTAAGTCTAAAATGTAATATAATTTTTCCTGTACTACAAACAGCTTATCCATTTTTTAATTAAAAAAATTTGGATTTTATTAATTCAAGTTTTCAACATTTCCCCAGTATTTAAAAAAAATCGGTATCAGTCAAAAAAGTGTTAACGGTCAATCTCTCATATATACTGCATTGCTCATATTTACAAGAAAATTTTTTTCTGTTTTAAATGTTGACCAACTGATAACCAGATCAAATAATAATGAGTATACAGTACACATTACATTACTTTCGTTTAAAAAGGATATAAAGTAACTGTTAATAGCACTAAAAACGAATTAACAGAGACAGACTTACCCTACCGAGAAATCCATTGAATAATAAATAATGTATATGGGAACAAAATGTCCTAGTAATTTACAAATTAAACATGAGAGATTAACCCAACCAATTAATAACATCAGACCAATTGCCTTAGTGATTAAGGTACTAACATTAACTTACCATCAAACGAACCATTTCTTGGAGGGTTATCAAGCTTAATTGAAGCTTTTGGTTTCTCCTTATTTTCCGTGATATCAGTCTGTGGTTTTGAAACCCCTTCTGTTGTTTCATCATCACTAGAGTCCGGAGCTCCGAGCATAAAGCGCACCGATTTTGCCTGTCGTCCACTGGACATTTTACCTTTACGCTCTGAAAAGAAAACACAACAATTTTACAAACAAGGAATTTTTTAGGACATTTACTTAAAGCAATTCCATTAAAACTATCAAAGCTCATACAGAAGTACGTTTTGAACGTTTCGAATAACTCTTTATTCATTTTGAACATCAGTTATTGGAAACATTCAAAATGATACCTACTTCTGAATGGGCTTTGATATTCTTATGTATGTCTGATAAAATTGAACTGCAGCCGATACCTGGTACTAAATGGCAGTATCGGGCTATCGGTAACAATTTAAAATCATGATTTACCATAAAAACATATAATTTTTGCATTTCAGTCTTGTTTTGCGGTCCAACATAGAGTTTACTGTGCTAAAAAGTAAAAAATGAAGGATAAATGCGAATGCAAACCAAATTTTGGCCTAATAATCACACAAAACTAAACTAAGCTAAGTTAAACATGTATAATGACTTAACTTGGAATCGGATTAGATGGACAAAATTTCTGCCCAAAATATCAGGTATTGGTTTTATAAATAAAATACCAGAGCCCAGACACTTCGATTTTGGGATTTAAACCACAAATTTATAAGTACAGCAAAAATTAAAAAAAAAATTGAATAAGTAAAGCAGAGTTTTTTTAAATAGGTAAATGGCAGATGACGAAAGGGATAATATTTGTTAATTCCTAAAAATTTACCAGATCTTGAAGGAAGTGGACTTCGTTGGTCGCTCTCTCGATCACTTTCAGAAGACATTCTCACTTTGTGCAACGGACTTGATTTTGAAGGCAAAGGCGAAACTGCAAACAAAAAAAATGGATTTTAATTATTAACTGAATCCTTAACATACGGCTTTATAGTATTTTCAGAAACAACAAAACACCAAGATCATGACAGTCAAAAACATTTTGTAATCAGTTCTTTGACATTCTTTGATTTTTCAATAAACATAATTGTAATGAAAGAGAGTTAAAGTCCAGCGCTTTTGAAATTTATTGACGCAGCCATGTCAGAATAAAAAGTAGAAGTATTTTTTGGTTTATTTTTTTTAGTTGTATTTAAGTTAGACTGATAAGAAATAGTGACACTAAACTTCCTAAAAATAGTTTTACTAAAATACAGAGATATATTTCTGCAAACCAATTTTGTTTTTGAAGTTGTGCAAAACTACCAAGTAGACACTACATGCCACTCAAATTTATGAAAAAAAGACTTAAGTGTTGCTGCACAGGCATTTTTTTTATATATAATTCAAAACAAAACAACTATAAATGGCATGGTTAACACGAATATAATTTTTTTAAACCCTTTTAACACAATAATAGGCTGGACATAAAAAATAAATGCAAAGACTAGCCAAATATTTTTTCAAAAAACATGTTTGTTTTAAATACTTTTCAATAGAGAAATCAATTCAACTTTTAACAACACATTTACCACTTTTGGTTTTATTCGATGAGACTGCCAGTCCCTTGGACATAACGTCCTTCATCAATTTCCTAGCGAGCGCGGGGTTGTTCGCTTTCACCGTAACCCTTTCCTCTTCTCCTTCGACCACTACCGACTGCGTTGTCGTGAACGAAAGCTCTCCTAAGGAATGGAAAAGTTTTAGATGTGCTATCTCAAGTTTTTCATTGTCACTGTGAAAGTGATTCGAGAACGGTTTGACTTCGGAACAAAAACAGCTGAAAACGTAAAATTTTCTTTTGAAATATGATAAAAAATAAAGTTAATATAGAAACTTGCAAGTTAATATTTATACATACTTCTTTGTGAGTTTGATTATATGCCCGATCTGTTAGAAATTAGTGCATTTCTAAGCAAAAAGGTCTCTGACAATTAGGGCATTTAATGGCAGAAAAGTCTGACTTTTAGACCTTGAGGTCGTGGCAATGCACTGATTTGGACCTTTAGGTAAACTCCCGGCGTAGATAAATTAAAAAATATTCATTAAAAGTTCAGAAAAGATAACAAAAAATATGAGATAGGATTAATAACACTTGACCCACCTTAACCCTAACGCTAACCCGAACCCTAACCCAAATAATGTGCGTTAATGTAATCATTATTTGAATGCTGGGGAAAAAAACAAACTTTAGGTGGGCATAAGATAGTTTCTTGTATGGTATATAGGATTGTTACGTCACAAAATGAGCTATTGGGGCCTAAAGCGTTTATGTAATTAATAATTCAACGCACATTATTTGGGTTTAGTTGGGTCAAGTATTATTAAACTTAATCTTTTTAAGCACATTGTTAAGTCAAATTAGTGCATTGTCCGAGACCTCATAAAAGTCGGACTTTTTGATCCTTTGGATGCACTGATTGTCGTAGACCTTTTTGCTTAGAACTGCACTAATTTCTAACGGATCGGGTGGATTATAACTAGGCTATTTCAAAAACATTTTTTGAAAGATCATGTCTAATTATATATTGCTATTTAAATTGTCACTTAAAATGTTAACAGCCTCCTTTAGTGTGTATCGAATTGGTTCTCCTGAATAGTAATGGAAAATGTAAATGCTAATATACCATCACTGTTTTCGATTTAATTTTCCATCACAAAACAAATAGACTTAAAATGTTAAGAATTTAAACCTGTTGCGTCGGTGTTATTTCCTGTGCTTTCCACAAACAGGTCGGGAGCTTTCGCGACAATCTTGGTTTTGTCGAGGAAAGTTACGTCGACCTCGCATTGTTCGTCGTTGAATGATAAAGCAGCGATGTGTCGGTTGAATTCTCGAGTGAGCGCCATTATTATCATGAGCATTGGATTTGAGTCGGTTGCATCTGGGTTACAAATGGAAGTTTTACAGGATAACTGCAGGGATGCGGAATCGGACTCGGGACATCAGGAGTTGGTTTGTTTTGCTGGAGTCGGACTCGGGACTTTGGATTCGAGTAAGACCACGTAAAAAACTGAATCCCGAGTCCGCCATGCGCATGAGCAGTACCATATTTTAAAACTGATATGGCCACTAACTGTAAATTGTAAAGGTGAAATAGTATTGGTGGAATATTTTCCAATCTTCTATGGTGAGTGAATGATTTGCTAAATATCTACAGTATTTTAGTTACGTAAATTGGCAGAGTACAAGCTGTGAATCAGGGCCGGACTCAGGACTAGACAAAAGCGCAGATTTGATCGAAGTCGGACTCAAGTTATTTTTACCTGACTCTGCAGCCCTGGTTTATTGTCACCACTTGTTTTTCAAGCTATTTACAAAAAATGAGACAGATTTTGGAACACAATACACATTTTTTTAGTAATTTTAATAAAAACATAACCATAAAACATATTATTCAATAAAATTGACATTTCCAAAACTTGTCATGCCATGATCAGTGTAAAAGTTTGAGTGAAGATAAAATTGATAAAAAATAAAAATATTAAAGCCATAAAATGGAATAAAATTAATAGTTTATTGTTTACAAACGTTTCAGCAATATCATACATTGATAATCACATGAGGGATTGCCGAAAAGTTTATGAACAACAAAATTTTTTTCGAAAGAAGCTCTTCTTACCTTTCTCTGTTTTAATTTCTTCATTTACTGAACCATCACTGTTTGACATGGACATTGAAGGCACAATTTGCTCTAAAAATAAGAGAAAAAATATTAAAGACAACATACCTATTCTAATTTAAGGATATACCTATTCTAATTAAAAACATACATACTCTAATTTAAGGGGGGAAAAGTTATTTTAGCACTTCAGCGCCACTAACCAGTTTGCAACACTTTTAAATGTAGTAAAATAAATAAAGTTTATATTTTTTGTTATAGACTTAAATTTAAATGACCTGAAAGTTTTGAATAACATTTGGAAAATGTTAAACAGTATTTTCTAAACACATTTAACTAATGCTGGAGAAATAAATCCAAAGACTTCTGTGAAAACATAGGGTTTGTCAACGAAAATTCGCAAATTAATTTTAAGACTGATACACTTACTGGCAACACTCGTTTAGGTATTTTTTGTACTACAACACCTTTTTGGCAAAATCTAATACAGTTTGACAAAATAGAAACAAACCTGCATTTGGTAGTGATACTCGTTTGATGTCCTGCTGCAATAAATTTGGACTTGCCGCTTTGACGAGCGAGACGGGAGGTAAAACAAAGGTGGGTCCGGGATCGATCTGCAAAAATACACACAAGGTTTTCACCTGAATCCACATAACTGGAGCACAGTATAGATCCACTTGTGTTGGAATACATAAAGAGGGACGACTGCTTGATTTATATTCTAAAATATATGCACAGTGCATGTTTTAAAACAGAATTTTCAATGATTGCTTTACATAAGTTAGAGAGGTGCCACAATGGCAGAAGTTTTAAAACATTTAGTTGTAAACATTCTTGAACTTTACAATTTTAGGGGGGTAGGGTGCAATTGCAGATTTCTTTATGGAAATTTAAGCATAAACATTGTCTGTCTGTTAGTGTGTTGTTTTGTGTTTAATCGGTTACAGGTGATTTTTTGTTACTTTGTTTATAGGAGAGAAGGTGTTAACAACGCCCAAAAAGTTTGTTAACTACCGATTTATTGCTAAACTTGAAAGCATTCCAACTTACAATATCTCCGTTTCTGTCTTGTTCCCCCACAACTTTCTTGGCAATATGCCAGGGTAGGGGAACAGGGGGGACCTCCATTGCTTTGTCGATGTTTTCAAACACATCATTGTCCTGGATAAGGATCCGATTGTTTGGCCTTTGATAAAAATTGACACACTTTATGTCTTTACAATTACATATAAAACTATTTTTAAACAAATTCCAAAAATAAATTATAGAAATTTAACAAAGTCACATTAAAACAAATGTGTTAAAACAAAATACTGCTATTTCCTTCAAAGTAGAAAATGAAAGTAAAACTTAATAATAGAAAATAATTTGTGATCTGTAATTCACGAGTGTCAAACCAATATACTGCCTTTGAATAGTTGCTAGAAAGTATATTTTAACTATAAACACACCTGTGGATTGCCTTGAGGTGTAGAAGCGCTTGTACAACTGTAACAAAATTTTGTCTGCACAGCGTACAGCAGTAGGCCTCAAATCGACGATTCTTTCGTGTGATCACACATTTCGGATCTTGGGTGGATGCTGAAAATAACAATACTCACGTTTTAGCGTTAATGTTATAAAAGCCTAATTTACCTGCCAAATTTGCTGATTAACACAATAATCAATATGTTAATGGGCTATTGGAAGCAAAAATACCACGCAATTTATTTTTTATTATAAGCCTTCAGCCATGCATATGTATGCAAACAATGCCATTTTAAACAAAGTGTCAATGGATTTTTTACCTTTTCCATTAGATTTGCTTTTGACCACACATTCCACACAACCTTTTTCGTGTGATATGTACCAGTAGTATTGGACTGTCCTCCTAAAAAGACAAAAAAAAACATTCTTGGTTTATCAGAACGGCTTAGATGTTTTTAAAAAGGCCTATGAGTTAATTAACATCACCAGGGCGTTCACCATAGGTTTTCTAGCCCTTCTAATGTGGCCTTTTAATAATCTGACTGAGACCTTAATTCAGTGGTCGGCAAACTTTTTTTGACACGGTCCAAAGTAATCTTTTCAAAGCTATAGGCCCACTACCTAAAACCAGTACAATATTAGTGTCGGATTCAGGATATTTGATTTTAAGGTGAATTATTACACAGTGCCTTGATGCCCAAATCATTGCTATATCATAATGTAAAACATAGTATATAACGAAGAATATACACGCAAAGCGCAAAATTTTTTTTGTTTACATATAGTTAAACTTGGCAAAAAATATAGTATGACAGGCTCTCTGGACCACATTTGGCACCTGGGCCTTTCCAGGCTGATCTAATTTATAATTTTCTTGTGACACCAACTTTTAACATAAAGTGTAAATGAATGTACGGCTATCACGCGGCCCACAACTACGTGATAACACTAAGCTATTTAAAAGTAACTTGTAGCCCACTAAAAATGGCTCTGCGGACAACATTTGGGACGCGGCCCACGTTTGCCGACCATTGCCTTAATTGGTCAACCAATGACTTGGACTGGGACTTAAGTTATTTTTCAATCACTCGGCTGGGACTAAATGATTTTAAAATGACTTGTTTACAACACTGGAATAAAATTTGTAATTGACTTAAAAAAAACAGAAACACAAAAAACATTTTATCATTGGATATGTCTCGAGACACAAAAACTTTTTACAAATCTAAACCTATATTTAAACGTAAAAGTGCAAATTAATAATAAATGTTGAAACCCACAGTCAGCATATTTAGCAATTGATAATAGTGTTTTAATATATAAACTGTTGCTACCAGGCATGGTAATATAAATAAAAAAAATTTTGATTTATATAGTGTTTTAATGTTTGATAAACATGTAAGAGAGATCCCTAATCAGTTTGTAGTATTCTTACAAGACAGCCTGATCAAGACATTCTTTTGAGGCGACGATACAGTCTGGTCCAAGTGGTTGATTGCGAGTTGCCTTCACCTTCTCCGGAAGTAACATGTTGCTGATGTAGTTGCTTTGTTCCATCATTGTGCTGACCTTCTTGTTTAGATCAAGCACTGGAAAAAAAATATAAATTTCACCATATTCAAGGTATGTAAAACATCTGTGTCGGTATGGAGTATCAGTTGACAAAAACGTAATCAAATCGGATATCGGATTCAAAATAAGGATAGCGATCAATCTTTATTTGTCAGCAATCGTTTGAAGTGACTAAACTTCAATCAGTTGTTTATAATACGAGGCAAGTCAAGTCTCAGCCCAAGTGATCGTTTACCTCTAGTTAATTGCCATTCTAAGTCATGTCCCAACCCAATTTAATTTAATAGAAAGTTAAAAGTTAAGTTTTTTGCAAACAAAGATAATGATAAAAAAAATTAGTTAGGTTAACCCGCTAAATTCTGGATTTTTTTTGCTTAGTAAACAACTGACATTGTTTCAAAATTAAAAAAATGTATTCTACAAAAACAGTTTATTTTGAGTCAAGTCATATAAATTGACTTATCCAACAGTGCTTCAGGACTAATAAATTGTGTTTACATTTTGAAATGCAACATATCTAGTGATGATGATAATGAAATGTTCTGTTGCACTTTCAAGGTGTCCTCAAGGTGAAATTGTGTGAAAGTTTGAACCTTGATCCAAACACTGTATCCATAGGAAGATGTACAGTCATTAGTATGAAACATCACTGTATTTTTCAGAATTAAAAGGAAACTTCTATTTAAAAGAATTGTTGAAAGATCTCCAAAAAAATGCTGATTGACTAAAATAATATGAGCTTAATGAATCATTGCAAGCACAGCAATATGTTGGTTGTACTAATACAGATTACCTCCTTGTAAAATAATGTGCAGAGTAGGCATGTTAAGGTGAACCACAAGGACAATCTTATAACATGTCTAGCATATGTGGTAACTGGCGTTGGTCTAGAATCCTACCACATCGATTTTAACACTAACAAAACAAGTTGTTAAACTTCAAATTGCAAGGAAGGCATAAATAGGTAAGAATAAATATAATAAAAATACTTGACCCACCCAAACTCTCAACCTAACCCAAATAATGTTAGCAATATAAACCCACAGATGGAAATGTGGAAGGATTGCAGACCAGCGCCTGGTAACTTTACAGCTAAGTCATCAGTTTAACTGGTCAAAGTTTTTAACATCTTGGCACCAAAGAAATGTTGGAAATAATGAGAAACTTTATCAATAAAAAAACACCATTCAAGGCCTAAAAACATGCAGGAAGACCCCACATGTGATGTTAACATGTGTGGTGACATGTGGGTTTTTAGTTTGTGTCACTGAAAACCATCTATTTTGTATATTCAACCTGTAAATATCTCTGGGAGGCATTGGTAAAAACCGTGTTTTGCGTGTAAAAGCTGTACAACACAAAGATGTGAACGTCCAACGAATTTGTGAAGGTCATTCAAGTAGCGCGTTTTATTTCTTTAGAGGGCAAGACTTTGAAAATACTATGAGGGTTAAAATGAGCCAAAGCAAGGTCATTTATGCTGTGGTTGTGCGCATTTAGAAGTGTAAAGGTTTAATTATAATTATGACAGCAAAAAGGGTCGGCGTGACATCTATTAAACAAATCACGCTACAGTGGCTTCAAAAAGAACTAAGGAGAGAGCTCGATTACTAAACAGAAACCTAGAATGGAAATAATAAGAGCTCGAGGCGAGAGAAGCGGACACGTCATACGTCTCACTCTTTTCTCTCCTCTTTCTCTTTCGCATTGTTACGTTTTCACGACGCGAGAGCGCATGACGTCATCGCTGCTCCTAGTTGCTCTCTGCGGGAGAGGCGCGTAATTGTTGCGCCAGCAGCCTTCGGTAAGAATGGCGCGCTAGGCAAAGGCGAACGACAAACCATGGTTCCTTTTAAGCTTTTTACACGCTTAAAGCGCGTTTAAACTTGACTACAACAAAATAAAGGCAAGAAATCAAGTCGTACTCACCAGAAACCATTTCTTTTTCGCCTGTTTTCTTCGTTTTCGCGTCGTTTCTAGCCTGAAACCTGTCAGAACTGCGAAACTGTGACCGTTTCGTGAGGTAAGAGCTGCTATACTGACGTCACTAAGCAAATGGCTGGTGCTGCGCGTGTCACGTGACGGTGATGTCATCCTTGACGTGTGTGTGTGCGTCGCTCGTGCGTGCGTTGTGCACAAAACCTAGTTTGTTAAGTTCTATTAGGCTTGCGCTGACTGAATGTGCCTCGTTCTTTTGCCTTTCCTGTCGATCGACGGTTTGCTGGCGTGGACATGACGTAAGACTAACGAAAAGTTTTCTACTGTCGTTTTTTACCGATCTTAGCGACTGCCAGCTGCCAACACGTTTTACCCCTTTTGTGGCCTTTCATAAAAAGAATTGTTGTTTGTGCTGGACTTTTTATATGAAATACTAAACGGATGTAATTTCACGAGTATTACCTCATTTTATTAATTTTTGTAGTAGATACAAAACCAGTTGTGTGACGTTTGGGGTACATTTTTTTCGTGAACGTTTTAGGTGCACTATCTGTTATAAAAACAACATTAGGTAAATCAAATAAGGGTTTTACATTAAAGTAACTAATAGTATTGGTTACACGACCATTATATTCTAATATTGTCTATATTTGTTACAAAGTTTGCTTCGTGACGATGTATATTTTAAGGTTTACACTTTTTACAAAATCACGGATTTTTTTAAAGTTTGTTTGGATATTTTAACATCATTATTGGTAGAATTGGGCTAAATTTAAAACATATATAAACATTTGCGCAATTTTTGCGCACATTTAAATTATGTTAAACTCTTTCGGCGTCGGTGTTTGAGAGCAGTTCATAACGCCACAAATTGTTCAAGCTCGTTTGCCTTTCTGGCCCAAGGATTAACCCAATAACCCCAGATATAAAATGACGTGTCCGTCCCAAGTGACGTAATAATTATATCGACCTGGGATGTTTTTTGATTACTTCTGGGACCTGTATTTTTCACGACAAGCGGAATACAGTGTAGATTGAATAAGTCAGGATCAACGTATAAGAAAATGGCAAATAAAGATTCATGGACACAGTTCGGAAAAAGACCAAAATAGGACAAAATAGTCGTAATAAAGTGTAAATCGGTATGAGCTTGGTCCTAAATTCGTCAGAATAAGGCCCCTTGTTATACAACTACAACCCCTAAGTACTTACAAGTCTCTTAATAATTTTAACCCTAACCCAATTTTTAACCCCTAACATTACCCGCCAATAACTCCAAACTGGGATAAAAGTTCCATACCAAAAGAGACGGCGCCGGTAAACTAAGGCGTCCAAAGGTCGAGACCAGAACGGCCGATTGCCGCCAATCGTCCCATACCTTCTCCGTACAGTTTCAGGCGTTATTTGTCAGTTTAAGCCTTATTTCTATGAATTTAAGGCCTATTCCGACAGGTTTAGGTCTTCTTCAGACGATGTAGAGTAGCTGTTATTCTGTAGTGGATATGACTGTGTATTGGTCTTTATTATGTCGTTGGTCTTAATACTGCTATGCTAATAAAATTATTCTGCTTTGTTGTTCTTATTGTGCGTTCCGGGATGTCTGTGCTGTTTTGAGACGAGTAAAGATTATAACAAAGTGTACATTTACCGCATAGTGTTATTATATTTAGTTAAACTAGCTTAAAACGTACCAAATAAGAGTGCAAGTTATTTTTGTATTGGTGGGTTGAATGTTTGCTGTTGGATTAGTTTAAATTTATCCTAAAGCGACCTTGTTGTGTAATTTTTTTTGTGAAACGAACCTTCGTCTTCAAGCTTTTCAGTTTTACAAAGAATTACCATTCTTTTTTCGATCAAGTTTATTGTCACAGTGAATTTTCAAAACTCGCAAGACAACAACAACAACAACAACAACATTCAACAGCAACAGCACAGGCAATGAGTTGAATCAGGGTTTTCCCCCATTTTTCCGCATATGTACAAAAAAAAACGAAAATTCTTGCTGTAAATCGGCAGTTGGGATGTCCGATACTTGTTACTCGATATTTTAAACAAAAGTATCGCAATTCGACCAATATCAAATGACGTCATCAATATGCTTTAACCAGCAAAGCAGATGAAACAAAACGTTGAAGGCATCAATTTTCAGGTAATTAGGCCAAAATTAGCTTTGGAGTTAACAAGTTTAGTTGCTTCGTGTTGTTAACCTATATTAATTCCTAACTTTTCAACTTTCAAGACATAAATCGCTAGATTACAAACCATGGCTTAATTTTTTGTAATAATTTGGCCACGCTGGTATCGGGCGATAAAGATGCTAACACTTGGCATAGAGCAGTGGTTCTTAACCTTTGGTAACCGGTCGAACCCCAAATTTTCGCTCAGTATTCGTTTCTTCCTCCGAGCAGCTGAAACTAGGCATATTCAAATTATAAACTTGCATTTATATAGGTTAAATTGGCCAAACTTTCAATTTATAACGTTACATGGCATCTTGGCACATGAAATTCGAATTTAGCTTGAAATAACAGCATTTATGTTTTAGAGAACGTTCTTGTTTTAGAGAAGGCCGAACCCTTGAAACAGCTGCTTCGGTCGAACCTAGGTTAAGAACCACTGGCAAAGGGTATCGGCTGCGATCCGATATTATCGGAAACTCCAAATCGACAGCAAAACACAAAAAACACGGCACAGCACAGGTTCAGGCATAAGCACGAGTGAATACAAATCAACGGCAGCTGTTAGTTTACAATTGAACTTCTAGATGAAGAAATTAAAGCGCAAAAAGCTGATAAACGCAGAATCGGGGAAACGATTCGATTTAAATCACAGGCGTAAATTTTAGCGACCATTTATTAACTGCAAACAGAGAAAAAACACAGAAATTGAATAAAAAGTTTTTTTTTTCATTAAGCACAAACAAACAGCAGAGTAACCGCGCATTAATCTGAAGAGATAAATTCATAGAACCTAAATTCAATCTCTATGACTATAGTTGTTGGGAATTCATTTCCCAAACAATAAAAGTATCTATCCATCTTTTGAATTTTTTGACAAAAGTGTCCTTTACGAGGTCGCTAGAAAAGAGTTTTAAACTTTACGTTTTTACCGAGCTCAGACAATTAGTTTCAAGAAATCACGAAAAATCAATTATAGATTCTTTTACCAAAATCGCGTGCCAAAAAAATTATTGCTTTCCGTCATTTTGATATTCGAGACTTCAATTTCCTAACAAGCCCAAATTAATAATATTACGGTAATATTACAAAAACAGCCACAAATGGGGCGACACAGTAGAAATTCATTGAAACTAGAAAAGGACAATGCTGTTTGGGACAAGTTCATTTTTTCATTTTTTTTTGCTTCGGACAAAAATCGGTGTAAAACATGCCATGGCAAACCAAAAAAGAATACGAGGAAAAACAAGACATGCCCCGAAAAATAATTCATTGAAACTAGGAAAGGACAATGCTGTTACAAGTTCATTTTTTAGTGTGAACTGATGTGATTAAAAAAATTCAAACAAAATAAAATATAAGTCAATTTAAATACTTTTCAAAGAAAAAAAAATTGATTTTTTGTTATTAAGATTTTCTGAGTTATGCCAAGCATTTAGGCATGACGTAAGCATTTTATGGCTTCACAGCGCCACCGTGCGGCAATATTATAAAGGTTTTATCGTGACTGAGAAGCAGGTCAGTTTTCTTCTTCGGGAAAATCCCACGAGATTTCTTTCGGGGTCATGACCTCATGTTGTAAATCACTTACAGCGTTGATTGAATCTGCGACAAAAATGATAATTTCATGACGGTGGTCTTTAACCGGATAACTGTGGGGTTTGTGTCCTGGCATTTTTTTTCTAATTAAGACCGGGTTTTTTTGGCCAGTAAAATATTAAAATTATTATTTATACTGACACTTTAACCTATTACCTGTCCTACACCATAACCGAAAAGGCGAAAATGTTGACTTTTCTGCCGACGCGCAAGTGGCGGCACCAAAAAAAAAACTGCGACAAAAATTTAGAGGATACTGGATAATACACAGATTGAACAAAAATTCAGAGGATATTTAAAGACTGTTAAAAAACACACACGGGCACAAAGGGTTAATCAGTTTTCAGAATTAAAAAAAAAGATCATTTTGTGATTAAAAATAACTTTTTTCTGTAGAATAGCAAGCAAGTAATATGCTTTTTTTGGTATTTATAGTCTACGGGGAAATCCTTACATACAAAAGTGTTTTAGGTGATCAATACATTTTTGCTTGGGAGAGAAATCTAACCTATTTAACGAAAAATAAAAAATATTTAGAGCTAAACTGTTTATTTTGTAATTGCCGCTAAGCACCGGAAGCCATTGCAGACTCTTCACCGAATCTGTCGATCAATGATGCAAGCAGGGCAGACTAAAAAAACAACTAGTCTGGTTGTTGTTTTTCTAGCCTGCCCTGCTTACATCATTGATCGACAGATTCGGTGAGTCTGCAATCGCTTTCGGCATCTAATGATACGTAAGCCGTAATCGTTGGTCAAAAAGCAGCTTCATAAGGGCTAGATTTCAGTTGTAAACACACATATGTGTGTTCATGTTTCATTAGATATGCTATATAAATAATTTTTTTAATTCCAAAAAAAAATGTTTAGTTGAAAATGCGTCGAAACACGCAAAATAACAAATTTCTTGCAGAAACACACCAAACAATTATTAGGATATCGTTTTATACTATTTTCATTTTGAATTCTAATAAAAAAAAACTTAATTTTAGACCCGAAAAGTCTTGGAATTGTTTAAAGTGTGAGACAACCGTGTGTTTGGGAGTTCAACTTGTTCCAAGTACTTACATACATAAAACTCGCCTTAAATGCGAGCATTAAATCAAATTCGTATTACGTTCCACCTGAGTTAAGTTAGTCAATCAAACTGCATCGTGTTATCTGCGCTCAACCAATCAAATCGCTTTCTCACCTTTGTCTTGCGTCACTAATGACGTCATTGGTACTAGGGGGAGCAGGTGCGGCTTGAGGTCGAATTCACCCCCAGGGGCCGGTATCTGGGCGAAGAAGGGGTCCCCTAAGGCCTGGGTAGTGGTGGGGCGCGATGCTGGGTCAAGATGTAAGCAGGCGAACACGAACTAAAATTTGAGTATTTTTGATATATTTTAATAATAAATCGACTGATATCACATTAAAAAAAAAACAAAAAAACTGAATAGTAATGAAAAGAATTCGGGAATACATTTGTGACAAAATCAGATGTTTGTGGCAACGTTATAACCTTAAGTCCTAAACCCACACAAACCCAACTGACATTTGAAATGATTAAGTAACAAGAAGAATTTTATCATTTATAAAAAAACGTCCAAACATAGATAAAAAAACTCATAGTTAAAAACATGAGTAAAAACAGGATCAGACGTTTTGTTTAGAAGGAAAATATATTTCGCCAAGTGGCATCATCAGTTCCTGTAAGAGTACATATAATAAATAAATAAATAAAATCAGGGCGCAGCCAATAACAAACCAATAAAAGAACAAAACGTCTGATCCTGTTTTTACTCATGTTTTGAACTATGAGTTTTACTTGTTAATATACGCGTCAGCGGAGCAGTGATCGACTGGCTAAAACCTGCCGCCGATGGTTTTGGATTCAATAAAGATACACCCTAATGTAGATGGGGCAATGTTTATTATGCATATTGACTCGCTTGACAAAGGAAAAAAGGTTTCAAGCTATTCGCTAAAAAAATAAATGTCAAAAATGTGAAACAAACAAACCTTGTGAAAAGCATCTGAGAACTTGCGCGACCTTGATGCGATCTGATGCTCGTTTTTGTCAATTCCATCTGAATGGAATTTTTTGGGTTATTTATTTTGCAACTCCACTAAATAAGTAGTGGGATATTATATTGTAATATAACTTAGTTCGTTTTTTATCGGAGTCGGACAGGGGTCGTCGTTAACGGGTTGTAGAGCCGGGTCTCAGAAGTCGGACTCAGTTTATTTTTTTGGCCGGTGTTAACGGACTCCGCAGTCTCTGGTTAAGCGCAGGCCTACCTTCAGGTGCTGGAACGGTGGTTTCATCAAGTAAACATGGAACAGTTCCGTTCAACTTCTCGTACAACATCTGACAAAAAAATAAAAAAGTATTACATTTAAAAGTACCTCGAAAACACTACGTAATTACCAGAACTATAGACGCCCGACTTTTGTTTTTTTTAGAGGGTTGCTGAAATTTAGGCAACGTTGCTAATAATAGTTCATCTTGTATGTCCATTAGCTGGGCAATCCGTTAACCTAACACCACAATAAATGTGGGATTTTATCTTTATTATTAGCGTCTTTATATAATATCAAGATGCCACTGAAGGGATTTGGACCAATTCTTACATTGGTTGTTACCAAATATATAATTTTATAAGTTTATCGGGCTAAACTGCCACTACACCAGTGGTTCTTAACCAGGGTTCGATCAAACCCTTGAGGTTCGGCGAAGCTGTTTCAAGGGTTCGACGAGAACGTCCTCTGAAACAGAAATGCTGTTATTTCAAGCTAAATTCGAATCTATTTTTTGTGCCAAGGTGTCATGTAACCTTTTAAATTGAAAATTCGGCCAATTCAACCTATATATAAATGCAAGTTCATAATTTGATTATGCCCAGTTTCACTTGCATATTAGCGCACGGGTTGGCTACAGAACAACAGGTGTTTTAAGATTAAATGTTTTATGACGTCATGTTTGAGTCATCCATGACAACTTTTATGTTCCCCCGAAACAAAAATCCTGAATCCGGCCAATTTGCTGGCAAACATAAGGGGAAGAAAGAAATACTGAGCGAAAATTTGGGGTTGGACGAAAGCTTGCAGAATAACATGTGGGTTCGACACGTTGTCAAAGGTTAAGAACCACTGCACTACACCAACATATAGGCAATTTAGAAACGGTCATTTGTTCAACAAACCCTGCTAATACATAGCCACATATTAGCTTCAAATTGCCTGTACTTGCTTTTTGCTACGATAAACCATCAGTTTAGCTTCTAGTAGTTAGGTGGTTCTCAAACATATTTTCTTGCGATACCTTATAAAAGTTTGTGGGACTTGCGACGCAATAAGCAACAGGTATTTTACTAACTTTTACCAAAATTCGTACACGAAAGCTGAAATATTACTTTGTTTGTTGAAGAAAATCATAATCCATATATGATAGATACAAAACGGAATTAATTTATTTTGTTAGAAAATCTACGCTTAAATAAACTTTTAAAAGTATTAACAATTATTTAAAACACTGAAACTAATTTGTTATAACATAACAGAGAAGACATAATAAAATTCCAACGAAGGTATTGTTCCACATAGAAACTAAAAATGCTTGAACAGAAATTCCCTATTTAAATAAATGGACGTTTAGTTTAAAATGTAATCAGCAATTTTGATTTATGTAAATTATGAAGAAAATGCTGTAAAATAGCAAAAAAAAAATGCGAACGACACACAGTTAGATAACCCCAGTATTAGTTTAACAATATAAACACGGCTCTCCCTATTTATCTTTTTTATGTTTTGGCAATATTATTAGTGGAAAGTCAAAGGCAAAGTTACCTTGGTGGCGGGCATGTCAGTGAAAGGAGCATGTCCATTTGCGAGTTCACAAGCTGTTATGCCGATGCTGTAGATGTCAGATTGCGAGCAATACCCCGCCATGTTCTGAAAAGATAAGACTCATTGTTAGGTTAATGTTCCGATTTTTATTCTGACGTAGTCAATTTAGTGTTATTTTATAAATTAATTAGAAAACAGTTAGAATATCCAAGCATATACAGAAATAGGTATTATTTTGGAAGTTTCGAAAAAACTCTTTATTCATTTTTAACATCTGTATGGGCTTTAATTGCCTTATTATGTCTTACTACAACCTCCAAACATCATGCTTCAAATTTAGCAAATGTATGCCAAAACAAACCACAACATTTACATTTGATATATAATTGTATACTAGGTCATTCATCAAGTGTCCTGAATAATACACCAAACATTTCACGAACCATGTTTTTTTTCTTATTTAAAAAAAAAAATTGCAAAGATAACATATTGAATATATACAACACTGATGACACCAACTTAGTACCTAAGGATTACCTGTTTTAATATTTCTGGGCTTAACCATGGCAGTAGCATTACATCGTGTTTGGGATAATCAAAAACCTTCCTCGGGCGATAGTTTTTGTCAAGAAATGTGATGCTGTTTCTATGTCCGGCCAATTTAACGCTGCCATCGTCAGACACAAGAATATGGCCGGCTTTAACATTCCTACACAAAAATAAACACCACATATAATTAACTGAAGAGGGATATATGAGAGTGTCACAAAGTGCTACAACTTTTGGGTTTCTAGAACGTATTGCATCCCTATCCAAAATATGGCTTAAACTATTGTGAGAAAATGCAGTGAAGCCTTATCAAATTACTTTTTCACTGGCTTTCTAAATAAATAAATACTAGTACAGTGTTCATGGTTTGTTAGGCCAGAAGAAAAAAAATATGGTGAGCGAAACCAACACATTTAGCATATTTTACTAAATTTGAATATAAAGGCACTATTTTGTAATAAAACTATACATGACTCGCATTAATTGTGTAAATAGTGTGATTACTTCGAGGTTTCCAAATTGTAGGGGTCAGAATGGAACATTTAGTTGTAACACCCTTTTTGAGATTAACTTGTCAAGACTGACTGCACTGCGCTGTATATAACTTTAACAAATGCATTCAGTAGCAGACAAGGAAAAGTGTACTGTTTGTTGAACTTACAGAGTAGAAGAAAGCTTGTTTTTTCTAAATTAAAACTTTTGGCAGAGTTTGGTGATAACAAGCCAGCGTTATTTTTCGCACAGCAAACATTTATAAGGTAATAACATTTTTTTCTATAAACTAAAAGGTAAGTTACCTTTTAAATAACTAGCACAAACTAACCTGTGGATGAAGCCAAGTTGATGAATGTATTCCAAAGCTTTCAAAATCTCTCTTAAGATGTAGGAAATTACAATCTCCTTGAGACCGTATTTGAATTGAGCCTCGATAAGATCCAAACATGAACCTTTTATTTAAAAAACACAGTTAATATATCAGTTTCATTAAGGATCTATGTTCCATTTAATTTCAGGAAGATGTAGATGTGGACCTAACTTCATTTATTCTAACTCAAAATGGTAAAGAAGTTAATTGAAACGTCTATCTTAAATTAATTTTGCAAGTATTTTTTAATTATAATTAGTTTCTTTTTTCATCTAGAGATTTTGGCTTTCATAGATATTTGGGCCAACAAAGCAATTACACCAATTCGCTTGGACATCCTCTTAATTTCAACTAAAAACTATATTTTTTACAAGTTTTCAATGTTGTTTTTTATTATATAAAAAAAAACTATTTTTGAGCTGGCATAGCACAATCATAGTAAATATGCCTAGTTGAACTTACTGCTATTTTAAACACAAGCAACTTACCAAAAGACATCATTTTGGTAACAACATACAAAGTTCTTGCATTGACGAAAACACTTTCATGGATTTGGATGTTAGGATGCTTGAAGTTTTGAGATACCAACAATTCATGCTAAGAAAAATGTTTAAATTTATAGACCCAAAAATAAATATTTAATAGATTGCCAAGGTAATATATATGCCTCTCAAAAAATGTATGTCACCAAACAAAATTCTAAACAACAGGATTTTACTAGTAATTTCTGGGTTGGCAGTTTAAAAATATCGTAGGATTAAAGGCCCGTTTACACTACAGCTGCACTGAGCGGAGCTGAGCTGCACTGGGCGTGAAATTGTTTTCACTACAGCTGCAGTGAGCTGCGCTGGGCGTAAAAATCGCAAAACGTAATGTTTTTCTATAGTTGCACTGGGCTTGAGTTTAGCAAAGCGTGGAAATCGCTCCAAAGCGTTTTTTTTTTCAGCTGCACGGGGCTTGAGTTTAGCAAAGCGTAACTTTAAGCTAGCTGCAGCTGCTGCACGGGGCTTGAGTTTAGCAAAGCGTAACTTTAAGCTAGCTGCAGCTGCTGCACGGGGCTTGAGTTTAGCAAAGCGTGATACGCTCGCCACAATAGAATTTAAATGCAAATTACGCCCAGCGCAGCTCAGTGCAGCTGTACTGTAAACGGGCCTTAAATCCTGAACATAAACAAAAAGTTGACTTAGAAGCAAAGTTATCAGATGGTGTAATAGATTTTGAGACTTCACTGTTCAAACTCTATTTTATGGAATGTTTGGATAGATCTTAAATATTCAGGTGTGTAATTAATGTATGAAATCATTCAACAAAGCAATCACAAATTCAAACTTGGTAAATTTTCTTTAAATGTATTTGTTTAATTTAACACACTATGTGTGCACTAAGATATTTAAAAAAATTGGCTTGCTTGTGTAACAAATAGACTAAAAGACAGAAACATATTATTAAAAAGGCAAATGATACCTGAATAAAAGTGAAGCACAGACTAGAGCATGATTCAAGATTTGTTGCGCGAATAGCTTTTAACTTTTCAGACTTTTGATGCTTTGCAAGGTAAATTGCGGTTGGCGAAAATGAGCTTTTTCCTGCAAGCCATTAGGTAAATGTAAATATAAAACATTTTCAAGTAGTAATGTCTTTAAGAGTATTTTTTATCTTTAGACCAGATTGGAAACTTTAGATATTTTTTTAGACTTGACAATTTGGAATAAGTAACTTCCCAATTATATTACGCTTTTTTAACATGTTTGTAAAATGGGCGCTGGTCTAGAATCCTACCACAGCTATTAAATCAACGCACAATATTTGGTTCAGGGTGCGAGTTAGCGTATCTTTATTTAATTATAATACTTCACCCACCCTAACCCAAATAATGTGCGTTGTGGTAGGATTCTAGACAGGCGCGGTAAAATGTTACTTTAAACAACAGCAATACATTTGGTTGCCAATTAATGCACTCTATAATTAAAAATCAATAAACCGCACAAAAATGGGCACTGGTCTAGAATCCTACCACAGTTCTAAAATCAACGCACAAAATTTGAGTTAGGTTGCGGGTTAGCGTTTGGGTGTGGGTGGGTCAAGTATTATTATATTCTTTATTTAATAATAATACTTGACCCACCTTTACCCAAACGCTAACCCGCAACCTAACCCAAATAATGCGCGTTGTGGTAGGATTCTAGACCAGCGCCCAAAAATGTAACGTATGACAGATTTTATAGTTTTTTTTAACATATGCTGCTAAAGGTGAGAATATTAGAAGAAACAACGAGAATTGCTACTATATAGACACAAATCAAAACATTAAATGCTTTTAAATCTACATCTTACCGATTAGTTGCAACAAATTGAAGTCAGAAATCGAGGGAATGTAACTTGACATCGTCAGAAGCCATAAACAGATGTCGGGGGTTCTTAAGAGTCCAAACGGGTTAAGAAATATTTACAAAACTACAAATACACAAAGTTAAAAAGTTTATTTAATGGCAATAATAATATAAGATCACAGACAAATTAACGTAGTATGTCAAAAACATTGTGTTCGACACGCTCGGGCGATTCTTAAGGAAAGTATCTTGTGCAAAATTATTACTAACATTTGATGTTTGTGTTTAGGCAATGTTATTATATTTGGAATCAAGGTACCGGTAATATAGTATTATTGGTTTGGTTTAATATGACCAGATGACTGAAAATTTAGTTTATTGTTGTTTTGTGGTAAAATGATGTTGTGTGGAAACGAAATGTTCTGGTTCATTAGAGAAAGAAATCAGCAATAATAAAAATCAACCAACAAAGTTAGCTACCTACTTTTTTTTGGACTGTTGTTTACGGGAATTGCAGAAATTTATTTGTTGTTTAAACAATACAAAGAGTTGATGGGTCACGATCTAAAATTGGGTCGCCGTTTAATTTGGTTGGGTCACCAACTGCGGTAGTTCACAAGGTAAGATTTATTGAGATTGGTTGTGAACCAGATTTCTCCAGTATTTGAAAAACCTGCGTAAAGACATGGCTCATATTAATTAAATTTAAACTTATTTGTGTTAATTCCTTATGTTTTAGTCGCTTACAAAACGTTCACTGAAGTGGATTGCTTCGTGAACCCCATACACTTAATATTTGGGTCGCCGCGCAAAAAAGTTGGAGAAAAACTGAGTTAAGGCATAATCGAGGGACGTGCAATGTAGGGCCTTGAAGGCGAAGTAAGGCCAGTAATACCAATTTAGTGCAAAACATAACATTATATCACGAAAATTAGTTTCAAACGAAATAATGGGTATTTTAACTTCAATTAAATGTAATCGACCGCTTCTAAACAAGTCATCACTAACATTTAGCCTACTTCAAATTAGCAGTTGCAAAGAAGGCGCCTTTTGTTATATATTTCAGGTTTTATATTTGTTAAACACAGCTCGCGAACGATTACCGATACGTATGAAGCAGCGGGTTTGATTACAAGTCTCATTAAACTAATTTGCCTCGACCAATCAACCACACTATTACTTCAAGGTATTTGCTGTAGTCTGATTACAAATCCACACAGGTTTTGTTGGCTATTATGGGCAAGCCGGCAAGCACAACCCCTCACTGTATTGACTAGACAAGACTGGTTATATTGATATAAGCTTTCGCATATATAAGTTGAAAGTTTGCATAAAAGAGGAAAGGCAACACCAAAAAGCGGAAATGATTTATAACCCGGAGCCTTTTTGGCAGCCGGGAACTTTAACAATAACGCGTTCACACAAGTGAAATACTTTTATCTGTTACGGAAGTATGTGTCACGATATAACATTTATCATGTGTGAAACAGCCGAATGCTTTGTTCTCAGAATGACAACGAGTGTTTGGTAAAAGGCGTGAAAAAGTGACAAATCATAAATCGTAACATATTTGATAAATAAAACAATACAATAAATTCCAAATTATCCACTAATTATTACTTATGACGCTACACGTATTTTATTCCGATAAGGTGGTCATATTAAAAGCCAAATAAAAAACGGCAAAAGTGTAGGCTAATGCATATTCTTATGAAGCACAGGATGCATGAGCGATACCATTGCATTTGTCGCAAAATTTGAACGTTTATTGCAAACAAATTGATGGCTTGAAATCAAAGAAATTATAAAAAGCAAGGCATGGTGCCAAACTTTTGTCTGTCGAAAAAACGTAAGCCTTCTTGTGCGAGGTTCGATCCTTCGTACTATATTCCAATGCCGATAACCGATATTTGTGACAGGTAGTGCCGTTCCAAACCAATAATGACGTCAATATTTTCATCAAATTAGAAAGTTGGACAAATCTAAATTCTATACCAAATTATTGTGCCTTAAGGAGGGTCTTTAGTTAAATTTAATTGTTATATTTATATATAATCGGCTTTTTTAGTAAGAAAACGCCCTGTTTAATCGTAAATATGTTTGGGATGTATTTTCGGATCGGCACCGATACCACCCTAAGTATCGGACGAGTATCGACTCAAATCCGATTCGTGTAGCCCACTGGGTCTCAAACTTTTTTAGCATATTTCGGCACACTGAAAAAATCAAGAAAAAAGCGGCACACTTTCTGTAAAAAATAATATCATAACTTTACAATCGCCGTTAAGATTTTAATGTCAAGGACATAATTAAATATTTTAATATTCTTGGGTAATAACTAATAACTATATTTGCCTAATTCAAAACAGGGTAATCAGGTTGCCCAATAGGCTATATAAAAACAAGTTTTACCATTTTCTCGGCATAATACCTCTTGGCATTGGGTATCGGTATTCCTAATTACGACAAAGCAATTTTGTTTAGCCCATGCGTAACCAATCAAAGAATCACTTAAATCGATTCTTAATTGGGTGATTAATCGACTTTTGGCGTATTACCGCTTCACAATGCCGCGAATTTAAAAAGTTTAAACCAGGGGTGTACAACTCAAACATGCCGACGTGCCAATTTTTATCTTACAACTTCTTCTCGTGCCAAAGTTTAGCAACTATTTTTTTCTAATATTAAAAGCGCTTTTATACAAAAAATAAAAACAATATATATAATATCAGAAGTAATTGTTTGTTGTCGTAATTGCTGGGATTGTTTTGTATTGTGAATAAACAATGACAGTAGGCTGTGAAACAAATTTAGCTTTTTTGACAATTGGCTGTATTTTTGGGGGGCTTGTGTGCCATTTTTATTAGGTCGCGTGCCTCATGTTGGACACCTCTGGTCTAAACCAAAGCGCTACTTCTCTACTGTGACTAATGGTATCGAATAAAACGGCCACCGACAGCTTTACCTGCATTTCTTATGCGATGATCGTTTGCTATTAGGCGTTGAATTGGAAGCGCGTTGCAAGCGTGAAATTGCAAGCTGGCCTCGGAGATCAATTAGCCTTGATTTGCCGCACGAGCCAACTGTCCGAAGTTGGCTATAAGAGCGACGGATATCTTGTGCTCTGTCAGTCATTTTGACAGCAATATGACAACTAGACAGTTAATTAGACGATTTAGCATTGCTGTAGAGTAATTTTTTAAAAGTACGCAGCATATACCGTAAAAGTGTTTTTTTTCGAGGGCTGCTTGTTTATTTAGCACAAACTATAGTGGTTCTAAAACCGGTGGCTGCGACATGCACACAGTGTGCTTAGGGTGATTCTAAGTGTGCAGCGGAACTTTATAGAATTTCGACAAACATCTTTTTGTATTGAAAATGGATTGCGGGTCAGCTTGCGAGACTTTAATTTCACGAATTTCAAAACTATAAGAATATAGGAATTTGCACAAGGCTGCTTAAATGGACACTATTAATCCAAAAACTGCTACAATATTAAAATATTTACCTATGCCCTTGATATATAGTAAGGGCAATTCAAGTCATGATATTATTTTTTGCAGAAAGGGTGATATTAACTACATCGTTTCTGATCGACTGTTGTACAGCTCATAAATGCTACAAAGCAAATTATTAAGAGTAAAAGATTTATAAATTTTGTTTGGGGATATGGTCCCTGTGACTCCCCTGGCTACGCCCAGGGTTGGTGCGTTAACATTCTACTCGAAAAAACCCGAGTAACCAGGCAAATGACAAAGAAACGATAAAAACGGCCGCCGACCCTAGTTTTTCTGTTGTTGAGGTAAAGTACCGGTTAATCCCCATCCACATCGAGTGCGAATTATCCGCCGCTAATCCTACTCGAACACTTTGGGACAGAATAAGGCTCGAATCTTTGCGCCGCTAAACGCAAGCCTAATACAAATAGGCGTAGAGTTAAGCTTGGAACCGTATTCGGCCAGAATCCGACTCGGGGTGACAACTGCTGTTGGGTTAAGGCGGGGTGAGAGGCAATTGCGATTTTGAAGAGACGTGACTGTAATTGCTATCAATGACAAAAACTGAAAAACGGTTGAAACGTTGTTTTTTTAGTGGGGGGTCGGGTTATTATTGCAGATTAGATTATTTTCCGAGAGAATTGGCCTGAAAAAATAGGTCAAATATTTTATGTCGTTTTTGTTTTAATGTGAATAAAGTTAACATGAAACACAGTTGAAACATGTTTTTTTTTTCGATTTTGTTTATGCCGATTGGGGTTAATTTTATTCGAGATAAATTCTAAAATGTATAGTTTATATAATTGGGGGTTGCAGGTTTATTAAATTATTATTTCAGGAAAGCAATCTTAAGAAAATTAAAAGTTTTTATGTAAAAGTTTGTTGTATAGCCTTCTGTTAAGGGATACGAATAGCAAGTAACATTAATTGTATAGTTAAAACTGTTTTGGGGGTTTTCGTTTTTCAGATTAAATGGTTAATTATTCAAGGAAAAAAAATGTGCTTCAAACGTGTCAAAAGTGGTTTCCCGTTGAAGTTGAGGCGCAATATTATTTTACAGCAACAAATATTGTTAACCGTTGTCTGAATTAACTAAATATGGTAGGCTATAATGATATTCGGTTTCATTATTTATTAGGGTCAACTGACTCGATAACCATTTTGTGGTTCTTCGTTGATCTTTTGCTACTGTGTTCGCATTTGTAGCAACAAACAAATAAACAGTTAAACAGTTAACCGTTGTTTTGTATTCTGTTGTAGCCATTTGGTGCCAAAGTAAAATAAGCCATGTCGTCGCTTCACAATCTGTATTACCTGAACTCTCTGCCAAACCCCAACCAGCTTCGGCCTTATAACATGGAACAACTGTTTGCAGGTGCGTATAGACACGTTAAAACATTACATTAATGTTGTGGTTTAGGTTTAGCAAGGTAGCTATAATGTGTATCTGTTTCTTAGTGTAACTGAAACGAACATAGACACATGTTCATTATGCGATCAAGCCCTTCTGTGTCGCACTGTCCAACGATAATGGCACCTAATATAAATGTGACCGAAGGTCGAGAGTTCGAACCTCGCCGCAGGCTTGTTGTTTCTAGCCTGGGCTTGCTTGCACTATAATCTTGATCAGGCTGACTAATTTCTGCAGGTCTTTTTGAGGCATCTCATGTCTGTTTCTAACTGTTCACTAAGTCGAAGTAGAAGTAAGTGCTATAAATTAACAATACCCAAGTTTCAAAACTCTTAGGCCGCAAACTGTAAAAAAGGTGGAATAACATATTGTGAAAAAAATTTCTAACCACATTTTGTGGGTGAATGAGTTATATGACAACCCATTTATCGATTTCTGAATATCAGTCATTTTACCAAAATAAAAACAGTGACTTAAATGCTCATTGACTTAGGTCAGTGCTTCCCAACCAGTGGGTCGCGAAGCTATTTCAGGTGGGTCGCAAAGCAATTCTAAAAATTACAGTTTTCTATCAGATCGGGAAATTATTGCATTATATTATATTACGTAACATTTTCATTTATGCAACAACATCACAAATACGTAACAATTAGATGTGTTGTGTCGCATTAACTATTTCAGTACGTAAGCTAGTAATCAAGATGCAGGTTTTATGTAACTCTATTCGTTGGGTGATTTCTCATTGTGAGTTGCGCAATAAAACTTGCATTAAAAGTGGATCGCGAACTGAAAAGGTTGGCAAGCACTGACTTAGGTCATTACAACACTGCAGATTACATTCTGAAGAACGGTCAGTTGGGACGAAAGCATCGCAGGAGTCGAACAGCCTTCACTTCACGACAACTTCAAGCACTAGAGGGCGCCTTCGACGAGCGCCAGTACCCGGATGTTGAGACCCGGGAGGCCCTAGCCGTCCAGACCGCCCTTTCCGAGGCCAGAATTCAGGTGGGCCGGCGATCTAATAAAAAATATTGGTTGGATTTGTAGACCAGTGTTTAAAAACTATTTTTTCTTCGTTGGTTGGCAAAACATCGGAAAATCCTGTGTTGTCTATATCAGTGCTCTTCAACCGGTGTGCACTGTAAAAAAACAACAAAATATGCGTGGGGTACACCAGTACATAAGATATACAAGGGTGCATCACAAACTTTTATTGAACAATTAACATTTGACATTTTTAATGACAAAACAGTCATTAAATATTCTCTTTGCTGTTTTCTCAAGTTTGTTTTAATTCTGTTTTATGACATGCAGTAGTACTCGCAAGCAGCCTGCAGCCATAATCGAACCCTCACCGACAGTGTGTGAAACTTCGGCAGCTCCACTCGGTTTAATTGACACGATATGTATAAACATGTTTCATATCGCTTGTTACCTTTTAAGTAAACATGGTACGTGAGTTCGTTACAACAACTTAAAGGGTTTACAAAACCAAAAAAAGTTTAAACAGCACTGGTGTACATTATTAAGCGAAAGCAACTTGCCTCGTACTAGAGAGGTATGCTCCGTTTTAACTACATGCAGATTAAATTATACAAAGTAAAAAAAGTGGTATTTTTGTGTTTTTTATATTTTCAAGTTGCCCAAGGATTTTAGGATCCGTTTTTTTCGCCCACATTTAAGCGGACAGCAAAAACCTTTCGCTTTTTTTATGTATTTTTTAAACCTATCCCCCTTTTCGTTATGTCCAATGAGCGCAGGGTACACGCCACTCGAAACGACCGGCTTACCGCCTCTAATCGAGAGTGGATCGCTTAATCCGACTTAAGGGCGACGGGATTTGGGCAAGTTTTGTGGGAAAGATCAACACACTCGGGCGCTCTTGGCGACTTTGCGGGTGCGAATATCCGTGAAGCGACTGATTTGGACTGCTGGAAGTTGTCGAGCCCCTTTTGCGGAGTTAATCGATTTTTTTAACTTGTTTGTGAGAACAAAAAAAATCAACTTTACCTTAAAACTCGGAATTTTTTATTTATTTTAGGCGTGTTTATAATTAGATAAGAATTGAAATTAGATCGTTACATTTTTTTTTAAATTTCTTTAAGATTGTTAGGTCCGCTATTTTGCGGAATTAATCTATTTTTTAACTTAAGAACAACAGAAAAAAACTAAATATTTTATTTGGGGTTTTAATTTTTTTCTTCGTTATATTAGTTTTAAATATTGTTTGAATTCATTATTCATAGAAGGACACAACGAAACAAATGCGATAGAAAAAAGTCGTGATAAAACACATCAGATTTTTATTTGTTTATCTATTTTTGCATCAGATTTTTTACTTACTTTTGTTTTTTCAGCGTACAAAAGAGCGACGTCTAGCGGTTCAAATTTTGTACATGTGAAACGTCAATTTAATTTGTTTCAGGTTTGGTTCAAGAATCGTCGAGCAAAGTTTCGTCGCCAGCAAAAACAGCAGCAAAATGACCAGCAGACCCCAGGATCAGTAGCTTCGGTGTCGCAACTCGACAAGGACAAGGAACATTCACATGGTAAAGTAGTAGAAAGCTAAAGACTGACATATCAAAGATATTACACCTGGTGTTCAAATTTTCAGGTCTTTGCCAATCCTATTAAACGCTTTTGGGTAGGAATAGTCATAAAAGTGTCTGAAAATCGAAAGTTTTTTTTTTCGGACCATACAATTGCGACAAAAAAATAAATGCAAAATCAATTTTCGGCCCGTATAATTAGGGATACGCTAAATTAATCCAATAACTCAAACTAGGCCCATTTCTGATTAAATTATCGTTTATCCAACCTAGAAAACAGCATGGAGATAACAACCTGATCATAAGATAATTAACGGTTATTTTCCTTGCTAATATACTTTATTAAAGTACTAAATGTTGCAAAAACAACTCAAACTTGTATTTTCTTCTGCAGACTCCGGTGTAGTATCTGAACCCACAAAAGCAGATTCTAAGCTGAAATGTAAAGTGGAAGACAGGTGAGAAGTCTACCATTGCTTAATCGCTGTTCATAAATTATTATCTGCATTAATGCCTACCGGAGAATAGGATAAGTTTTTACCTATATCTTTATGAAATCCTGCAAGACAAAGATAATAAATGGCAGATTATTTTGGCATTTATTCATTTAAATGGGCTTTACCAAACATTATTTCGTTTTTACTTTTTTTATTTAAATCTTTCTATTTACTTTCATTTATTTAAAAGCTTTACGCGTTTTACATTTTTCAAAAAGATAATATTATTTTTGTCATAAGAGGTAAAAAAATATATTTAAAAAGGGCATTGTTAATTTGCTAGAAACAAACATGTTTCTCCACTAAGTTTTTTTGGCTTTAGAACGCAGAAGTCGCCCAAAACAGACGGGAGTCGTTGTGATGTAACCAGATCCACCGAAGTTGTTGCAGGTATACAATTGTTTCTTGTGAATTAACATTTTTCACCCCGGCGATAATCAAGATAATAAGGTGGTTGAAGGAACATACCAGTATTTTTACAGATTTGGCATAGATTTAACTCTTACAACAAGCCCTATTGTTTATTACCTGATAATAAACTGCTCGGCAAAAAACAAAACGCACTATGTTAAAAATTAGAGGAGACAGATATAGCCTACGTTTTAAGACTGGGCTGTATAACCCAAAATACTGGGTGATTTTTATTTTCCAGCGCAATAAGGTATTCAGATTTGTTAACTACTATATTCTTCTTGAGCATCATTTAGGTAGGCAAAGTATTTGCGAATTGACATCGGTCAACTACAAAGCGAGCACAAATCATTTAACAGTTTAGAAAATCATAAAACCTGACCATTGAACTTTAATTGCAGAAAGTTCAAGTAACAGCGCCGCCAGTGGCGGGAATTACGCCACTTTTCAGACACTTGCCAATGATAGACTCTTCTCGGTAAGAAACATTATTCAATTTTTAATTTTTCCTCGCTTCTAACCGAAAGCGTCAAAGTTGAATTATTTCAACTTTTCCGCAACCGAAAGCGTTTTTTAAAAACGTTTGACGTTAACGGTAGACGCGTCTAGTGTGAACCAGCCTTAAAACTCTCGCAACTCATAAAATTAAGTGGACTGGCCTTTAGCCCAACCTGTCGTTCTTTAGCCCAACCTGACTTTCTATTTTGTTATTTAAGTGCAAAAAAAACTATTTTTAGTTATTTTAGTAGTCCCAAAATCAGATTTCGGTTTGGCGTTTCGGACTAACGGAGTTATAATATTTCAAATTACGAGTTGCTTTTAGCAGGCACGGATCCAGTTTTTTTTTTATGGGGGGCAATGGAAAGGGCGTCACAAAATTTAGTCAGTGTGACGCCAAAAAAGTTACGTTAAAATGCGTCGTCATCAAAAAGTAACCTTCAGAACACCTCATAGTTGGTTTATTTAGTAAAGGTTAAGGGCAGACGGCAGAGGTGATATTTACGACATAAGCTATAAATAAACTATCTATTTTGTCGCCTGGCCTAAATTAAATCTAATTTTACTGATTATAGTGTGATTATTTTTTTATGGTATTCGAAACCATTGACAGCTTACCTTATTTTTTTAGCAACCTCGTCCAAACCTTCTACCTCACCACTTCAACTACTTGTTACACCGCCCATTGTTTTTCCCTTGGAACACTTTGAATCCGTTTGGTGAGAGTCTTTCCATGACCAGACACTAACTCTATGTAAACCATAGATATTAGTAGTATACTGCCCTGTACAACGGGATTTGTGACATATATCAAGGGCGTTATTTTTTACAAAAACAAAATATTAACAGGAATCAGTGTTTCAATGGCCCAGGGGCCGAATAATGTGCTTTTATAAAGCAAACAAGGTTGTGTAACAGCTTATAAAACAGGCCGGAACTATTTTTTTAGAACTTACAAAAATACGAGAGATTATTAGCAATGTGGCTAACAAGATAAAAAAAAAACGCTGACTTTGAAGTAACAAGACTTGTTACAAGACGTAATGGAACACTAAGGAATATTCTTAATGCCAAGAACGTCTCTGTTAAGACCTTGCCTTCAATAGATGTTGGAGTATGACTTGATCGCCACACGAACACGTCTCCTGGTTCGTTGTTGGCTTGCAGAGAATGCACAGCCACAATTCCAAGATTGTCTATATTGCTGATATGCCGGAATTCTCTGATGCTAGGAATAGCAAAATGGTCAAAGGCCGTCCTCTTGATAATGGCCTCAAAAGATCCGTTTTGAAGTCTGATTTGTTGGGTAGTTACTGCACGAGCTTTGAAATAAGAATCGACAAAAGGGCAAGATTCCTGATTTTCAAGTAGCCGATCGGAAGCAACTTGCTCTCTTGATATGCCTGCACTAAACGGGACGTGGATTCGCCACGAAGGTCTTGGAGCTGGCGGGAGATACAGTTCGTAAGAATCTTCGGATTCCGGGGAACGTTCGTGGCTATTTCTTCTGTAATTGTTTCTTCTTTCCGATGGATATCTTCTTATTGGTTGTGATCTTCTGCTTGATGGTGATCTAGATCTTATGGGCGATCTGGATCCTGAAATTCGTCTAATCAAAGGTGGAGTTCTTGGACCTCGAGATGGCTTGCTCAATTGTATTTTCGCTGTATGATTTTAGCAGCTGCTGAAGTAGATGCTTGAAGTCTATCAAGATTAACGAAGGGTTTACGTACCTTCTGGACAGGAGAATTTCTGCTTGAATCTGAGCTTGCAGAACTGATTGGCGAGAACTCTGGTTCTCGGCGTACAAACCCTGTTCTGTCCGCTTGCTGCGGTTCGGGTGAGTAGCCTCTATCTGGTTCAGTCACAAAAGCACTCGAGTTTGCTGTCTGAGTAGTAGCTATAAAAAGCCATTTTATATTGATTGAACACGCTATTTATAGACGAGAATCAGTTAAGAAAATTTCTGCGATAAAGAAAGATTTACGTCATTAATTCTTATAATACTTAACAAAATATCACGTGATAACAAGGCGTGGTTTAAACCTTTTTCACACTTATTTCTGACGCGAAACATACAAATTTTACGTCAAAATGCGATTGCGAAACAGCCTCTGTCTGCAGTTAAAATGTCAACAGTTTAAAAATCACACAACCGGGGAAACCGACTAATGTTCAGACCGCGGTGTTTTGAAACATATACAAAAAAACGGATGTAAATAACTTGACGCATAAAAATTGGTGTCAACAATTTGAATTTTTGCAAATTCGCTGCAAATATTATGTGGTTGCAAGAAATCTACGTAACGGAATTTTACCGAAAACTTTCCGCTTATCGTTTGCACATTGGCTGCAAGGAGTAACGTAAACATTAGAATATGGTTACAAAGAATTTAGGCCATAGATTTTTACTGAAAATTTTCCGTTACGACACATCGATTAAAACAAAAATTCTCTGTGTAAACACAATATGACAAAATGGCTTCTACAAATATTCCCACGCTAGATTTTGGAACAGCTTGCATATTAAAAGCTGGTTATTTGTTTGTGAAATGTGTGTGGACACGTGGACGCGAAAATTGTTCGATCACATAACGCATTTGCGCAATTGTTTTAGTCAGATTCCTGATTCCTCGAGAAAGTTTTCTCTTTGGTGCCTGAATTAGCAACCGAGGACTTTGATGTCAGCGTTCGCTGAGTTGCTCGAAATTGTTGTGTGCTTGACACACCATTGCATTGCTGTGGATTGAGCTTTTCAGGCGATCTGTGCGGCAGCAGGGGAAACTCCCTGTTTGGTGCGTTGTAATTTTGACGTCACCGGAAAGCCATTCATTGTGCGCTGCGCTGTGCTGTGACCTTTCGCTGTCCAACGTGCTTTTGTATTCTGAAAAATGCGAAATATTTTTCGGCAGATGTGTGTTCGTATGTCTGGAACATTTTTATTGCAACACTTCAAACTTAGGTTATTAACATTTTGGTTATAGACACACATATTTTCTATACTTATATATATATATATAGGCGCGACAGGTTACACTTAAAGTTTGAGACAATTAATTACTGCAATATATTCATTTATATATTTTATATTTTATATAGTTTTTAAGCATTTTAGTAACATTAAGAAATCATCAATTAATCTATTGCAATAAATAATCATTCAATTTTACACAATATTTGATTCGTACAGTTTCTGCAAGATTTCACTCTATTACATTGGCGATACAATTACTTACATTCAACAGAGATTATAAATACGATTCATCAGGTTACATTTGTTATTCAAATTAATACAATACATATTCACATCATTTTGTTTAGTAAACGTCTGTTATTCAGTGTTCACGCAACATTCAGGTTTTCCTCTTATTTAATTATTCTTCGTCCTCCCCAGGTTCAAATGGGATTTCATTTTCGTTTGGTATTTCTATGACTTGCGGATTCGCATTTAAAAAGGGAAAACGTTGTTGAATATATCTCCTAACATTTTGTAACTGTGGGTTCATTATAGGCCGTAAGCGGATTAGACAGTTTCTTATCGTTGAAATTGTTAAGATTAGCCCCCACAATAAAGTTATTATTGTTAAGGTCGAGATTAGTGCATTAGCAATAGGGTTCGTTACCGTTGATATTAACATTAAGAAACTATTTCTCAGTAGTTTTTCTGGGCTGCCATGTAAAGGGTTCGAAAGGGCGTAGGTTGAGTCATTAGTTTCTTGCCCCTCTATAAAATATTTCAGGCGTTCTGCCTGAAGGCTTGAAGTGCGGAGAGTTGCAATGATCGCATCTAAATCATTTGCTTGATTTGAGTCATAGCCTAATTCCATGGAAGTTATGGCAAAATCATTGGCTATATGGGATACATTGATTGGCATTAGTGTTGGTGAAAGTTGCGTCACATCGTTCGATGTGTGCACTAATGTATAGTTTAGGAAAAGATAAAATGTTCCTTTTATCTTGAAACGTAAAATTCGATTAGGTTTGTACGTTTCTAAGTGGTCGATCGAAGTAGAGGCGTAATTCGCAGTTGTGTACTGGAACACCGTCTGATGGGGTTTATCGGTTGCTAGCTTACCGATTCTGTCCATAAGAGGGCGTGTGGCATATAGCCCTTTGTACGCCAAATGCCGCCGTAAGCGCAATGTTTCAGTTGAACAAGCGATTTCAGAAATTGTATCGCCAGTTCGAATTGCGTACTTTGGTGATCCTGATAAAATTGATAAGATCTGCGTTGGGAATAACGCAGCTTGGTTTTTTAGTGATAAGGATATGAGTCGCTGAAGTTTGCACTCTAGGTAATTAATTTGACTGGTTTGTGATTTTATAGTGTCTGTAAAATCATCTTCCAGGTCCTGCAGGTACGAGAGGAAAAGTTTTGGGACATTGTCCCGTTTCAAGAGGGGAGACGCACTTTTGAATGAGTTTAATTCGCAATCATATGGAATCATTACGAAATCGCCGAAACCACAAATTGCGCCGCGATCAACGCATTGAGATTTCGCTGAACACAAGGTCCAGTGATGTATTGAAATTGAGAGGCTTTTTATCTCTAAACGGTACGGTATACCTTCGTCAGAAAAATGTAATGACAAAGTTGTATTTTTCGCAAATTTTATTTGCGGACATTTTAAGTTTCGGGGCGGTTGCCATATAAAACTTATATGGTTCAATTCGCAATGTCCGTTTCTAACATCGCAATGTGTTAGTTCTTGATAAGGGGAAATGATTTTGTTATTTTGATGGTCATAGAGGAGAGTCGATCGTGTCAATACAGCGTTGACAACAGTTTCATGAGTAGTAGTTGGCCAAACATACTTATATTTAGGACGGTTATGTGTTTTGAAAACACCTTCTTCGTTAGGCTGTAATTTTCCGATGCCATTGGCGTTTAGACTTTTATTCCACATATCGCATTCAATAGTGGAAGGCATATTATCATAATCGGTTATTTCGGAATGCGTTTTCGCACCAAAAAAATAATGAGTCATTTGTAATTTCGTTACTATTCGTTGACACGTAACTACTGGGATTTTAAGAAAGTGACGATTCGGTTTGTAAACAGCTACTTTGCATTGTTTAATTCTATGAGGAGTATGCGCGTGACAGGGAGGTGATGTTTGTATATCGTATTCCGCTTTCTTTAATTGGGGATTGCAAACTGGGAGGACGAACATAAACGATGCTTTACAAATATTTACATAAAATAATAAACACAATACTAACAAGCGTAGGGAATTCATTGTAGGTTAAGGGGCGTATTCTTCAAGGTAGGCGGGTCTCCTTGGAATACGTGCGCCGGATTTCCTTTGCGTTTGAGGTGTTGTATCTGGAGGTGAATCTCTAATATTTCGTTTCCGATTTCTGACTCGCTTGTGTTTGTTCTGTGGAGCAGAATGTTGGGATATTGTTGGAGTCTCATTGTCGGAGATTTCATTATCACCAGCTGAATATTTTATTATCTCGTCTAGCGTTCGCGCTGCTTTTAATCGATTTATTGAAACCACGTATGGCTTAGAGTTTCTGAGAACTGTATAATACTTTGGCGTTCTACTTATTACGTTATACGGGCCGTCAAACATTGGTTGTAAAGGTCGTCTAACCGCATCATGTCGTATATACACTTGTTTGCAAGTGTGCAAGCGTGGGTCCATATAAGTTTTCTGTTGCGCTGATTTTCTAGGTTGGCGATATTTGAAACGCTCTAAGAACCTCTGCTGTCGTCTCATGAAGCGGCTGTCAGGCTCTGCCTCATCGCATGCATCATTACCTTCGAAAAACTGGCCTGGCAAACGCAAATTTGTACCATAGATTATTTCTGTAGGGGTTGCCTGTAAATCTTCTTTATAAGATGATCTAATAGCTAACATCGCCATCGGCAGGCAATGATACCAGTCTTCCGTGCTTAAAGCCGCTTTCAATGCTTTTTTTATTATTTGGATATTTCTTTCAGCTGAACCGTTCGCTTGCGGGTTATACGCGGTCGTGTGTATATGGCGTATGCCAAGAAATTTCATAGCGGAATCCCACTCTGCGCCCATAAATTGGCTGCCTTTATCTGTTGTTAATATTTCTGGGACACCAAAATTTGCCACCCAAGCATGCATAAAAGCGTTTAATACGGTTTCGGCTCGAATGTCTGAGATAGGCGCAGCGACTGGATATCGTGAAAATCTATCAACTATGACCAGAAGATACGAACATCCACACGATTCGGGTAACGGACCTGCTAAATCGCAGTTTACTTGTTGAAATTTGCGTGACATGTCGGGGTACTGTTGCCACGGCGAAACAGTATGTCTAGTTACTTTTGTTCGTTGACAAGCGTTGCATGCGGTCGCCCACACCGTTACATCTTTTCGTAACCCAGGCCAAACATAACGCTCTGTTATCATTTTTATTGTTTTCTTTACTCCTGCATGGGACATATTATGTACACTGTCAAAAATTATACGTCGGAAACCAGTTGGAATTATCGGTCTACTGCGGTTTGGCATGCTTGTATCGCATAATAAGTTTTCGTTAGAATTGGGTACTTGCTTGCACTCTACTTTTAAGGAGTGGTTTCCTTCGAGGAACTCAATTAATTTATAGTCCTGTTTTTGTGCTGCCGCAATGTCGCTCCAATTGATTTGGGCTGCATGTTTAAAAATGTGATTTACATCGGGTCGTGACATTAAGTCAGCAACCAGGTTAGTTGCCCCAGGGAGGTATCTTATATCTGTTGTGAACTCGGATATATATGCTAAGTGTCTTGCCTGTCTATCGCAATCGGATACTCGCTCAGAGGCAAAGGCTTTGGTAATCGTTTTATGGTCAGTATAACAGGTAAATTTTCTTCCTTCAAGGAAATAACGGAAGTGCTTAATTGCCAAAACTATTGCTAATAATTCACGATCGAAAGTGCTGTAACGGCTTTGACATTGATTGAGGGATTTTGAAAAGAAACCCAGTGGCTCAACTTTCGAATCTATTTTTTGTTGTAGAACAGCGCCCACACTCTTATCTGACGCGTCGGTGACTAATGCGATCTCAGCATCCGGATTAGGATAAGCTAGCAGCGCATGATTCAACAAGCACTGTTTTGCTTTTTCAAACGCAAAATTCGCCTCGTCTGTCCACTGTACAATTGCATTTCGTTTTGACTTTTTACCCTTCATAAGGTCGTAGATTGGAGCTAAAGTTCTAGATAATAAGGGCACGCTGGGCGCAAAGAAATTTAACATTCCAGCGTACTTTCTTAAGCCTTTTGTATCCCTAGGTCTAGGGAAATCTTTGATTGCAGTTACTTTTTCCGGATTTGGTCGCACGCCTTCGGGCGTGATCACATGCCCTAGGAAGGTTACACTTTTTCTACCATAAACGCATTTTTTTGCATTCAACTTTAGGCCAAATTCGCTTAGACGTTGGAAAACTAACTTCAAGTGTTGTATATGCTCCGCCTCATTTCTGCTGAAAACTAGGATGTCGTCTACATAGCAAAATACAAATGTCAATCCTCTCATGGCGCAATCAATTAGCCGTTGAAAATTCTGCGCGGATGTCTTAAGGCCGAAAGGACTTCTAACAAAATGAAATAGACCTAAAGGTGTGGCGAGAGCAGTTTTGTGCCTGTCTTCATTAGCAATCGGCACCTGATGGAAAGCCGATTTAAGGTCAAGGCACGAGTAAATGCTCGAGCCGTGTAATAAATCATAACTGGTTCTAAGATTAGGTAAACCGTATTTATCATCAATTAGTAGTTTATTCAATTCTCTATAGTCTCCTACAATTCTTAATTCCTTAGTCCCTGCCTTTGGAACAGCGTGCATAGCCGTAGAATAATGTGAACAACTAGGAACCAGAAGTCCGGAGTCTACCATTTCCGTAATTTGTTTTTTTAATTGAGCATAGCGTTCTGGGTGAACTCTATGCACGCGAGCTGAGGGTGGTCTCCCAGGTTTTGTAACCTGCACGAACTTGGCGCGCTGGAATAGGTTTGGGGCAATATCTCCGAAAGTTGTGACGATACAGAGTTGAAATTTTTACACAGTCCTTGTATTGGTTACACCTTTCCAGCAATCACACTTTTTTTTTGTAGGGAGGTATTGCACGAAATTATGTTTGACTTCGGCGTGGAAGTCTACTGGGGAAGTGAGGTCTGGAAACTCTTTTATTAAGTTTTCGTATTGTATTTCAACCGGGATTTCGTTGCCATCAGTACGTTTAACATGATGTACGACCTTTAACTGCGTTTGTGATTTGGCGCACTCTAAAAGGTTGCTTGCTGAGTGCAAAACTAATTCATGTTCTCTAAGGAAGTCATAACCTAATATTGGCGTTTTAACTTCACATATATTGAAATTTCCTTCCATGGCGCCAAAACCTATATCAATATTAATTTGTTTCTTACCGTAACTTTTTATGTGACTGCCACTTGCTGTGCTAAAACGGGAGGGAACTTCTGTGGTATCGGCATAGGTTTTTGGTATAAAACTCTCTATGGCGCCACTATCAACCAAGTATATTTGATTTGAGATCCTATCTAAAACATACGGTAAGGTTTCATTAGATTCTAAGGCCACATATTGGTTACCTTTTCTTAAATGGTTTACATTTGGTCTGCCATAATTGCATGGCTGTTCACAGCGTTTTGCTTTATCTCCAAATAAATCATGATAATAACATATGTCTTTATTTTGTTGTGGTCTATGGGGAAAGTTCGACCTTTGGAATCCCGCGCCGTAATCTCTTTGCGCCCCCCTGCTACTATAATTTGTATTAGGCCGCGCGTCGCCGTATCGTTGACTCCGCATCGGGTAATCACGCCTTGCTGTTTGATAATATGAATTTTCGGGTTTTCGCGGGCTATTAAACGTGTTATTAAGTTTCCACGGCTGACGATAATTATTCTGATGTACATGGCTAGTTTTGTTACTCGTGGATGCACGCTGGGCAGTCATTAATTCATTTACTTTAGCGGTTAATGAAGCGATGGTGTCGGGTTCTTCAATCTTTTTAATAGCGCTACTAGTTTTTTTAGTAATGTCATGAAATTCATCTGCATATTTTCCTAAAACACGAAGGGTCTTACCTTTTTGGGCCTGTATTGTTGGTCTAATTATTTCTGGTAATAAATCTATAAATCTACTGTGCAATATTGCTTTAGCCGTCGCATCTGCCTCTGGGTCTAATGGGCAGAGAGCTAACAAACGGCCAATTAACATGGAGGGTCTCTCATTTGCCTCCGCACTTAAAGCATTTACCCTACGTACCCATTCGGTGGGGTTCGTTCCAAAAACATGACTCAAAATCGCCCTTTTTAACTCCGTATATGGCTTTTTAGCAAGGCTCGCTTCTGCTAATTGCGTAGCATATTTGCTAGATTGATCTGCGGTAAAACTAGCGGCCAGCAACGCGAACCTATTGTCCTCGTTGTCTATGCCATTCGAATCATAAAATTTATCCAAAAATACAAAATACGATTTAATTTTTGCGCTCGACCAGACGGACGGTATCTTGAGTAAAGAGTTTCTTAAACTTCCAATGCCATTATCCTCGTTTTTGCTCGAATGAGAGCTTGAGTCATCATTTGGGGTGCCTAATCCTGACGTGGTTGGGATATTATCGCTAAAATCAGGGGTTTGATTTTGTGGCAAAGCTATATTTTGGGTTTCTGGGGTATCAGTGGGATTTTGTATACCCATTGACCTAGCAGCCGCGACGGTGTCGCTGTCATCTGTTTGTTCGTTAGAGGCCATTAGTGCCTTGGCGTGGCTACGGGTAATTCTAGGCGAATATTCAGACGTTTTTAATTTTTCCTTTTTTTTAGAGGGAGGTTTGAAAGTTGCCTTTCGTTTAATTTTACTAACAGAAAACTGAACGTTGCGTTTCATACACTTAAAAATACGGACATTTACTTACTAATATTCAATTGGTCGAAAAGCACGCTCGTTGAAATCTCGGTGTACAGGGCTGTCGGCGAAAAAGATGTGCACAATTTTCCTTGTGCAGTCGGGTCGGGGTCGATCCAAAGTTCCGCGGTTGACGGCAAAGTATTTGACCAAGACGTCTACCTTCGTATCTGGATTGTTGCCTCTGGAGTTCTTCGAATCCTTCACTCGATGGAACCAATTTGAAGTAACAAGACTTGTTACAAGACGTAATGGAACACTAAGGAATATTCTTAATGCCAAGAACGTCTCTGTTAAGACCTTGCCTTCAATAGATGTTGGAGTATGACTTGATCGCCACACGAACACGTCTCCTGGTTCGTTGTTGGCTTGCAGAGAATGCACAGCCACAATTCCAAGATTGTCTATATTGCTGATATGCCGGAATTCTCTGATGCTAGGAATAGCAAAATGGTCAAAGGCCGTCCTCTTGATAATGGCCTCAAAAGATCCGTTTTAAAGTCTGATTTGTTGGGTAGTTACTGCACGAGCTTTGAAATAAGAATCGACAAAAGGGCAAGATTCCTGATTTTCAAGTAGCCGATCGGAAGCAACTTGCTCTCTTGATATGCCTGCACTAAACGGGACGTGGATTCGCCACGAAGGTCTTGGAGCTGGCGGGAGATACAGTTCGTAAGAATCTTCGGATTCCGGGGAACGTTCGTGGCTATTTCTTCTGTAATTGTTTCTTCTTTCCGATGGATATCTTCTTATTGGTTGTGATCTTCTGCTTGATGGTGATCTAGATCTTATGGGCGATCTGGATCCTGAAATTCGTCTAATCAAAGGTGGAGTTCTTGGACCTCGAGATGGCTTGCTCAATTGTATTTTCGCTGTATGATTAGCAGCTGCTGAAGTAGATGCTTGAAGTCTATCAAGATTAACGAAGGGTTTACGTACCTTCTGGACAGGAGAATTTCTGCTTGAATCTGAGCTTGCAGAACTGATTGGCGAGAACTCTGGTTCTCGGCGTACAAACCCTGTTCTGTCCGCTTGCTGCGGTTCGGGTGAGTAGCCTCTATCTGGTTCAGTCACAAAAGCACTCGAGTTTGCTGTCTGAGTAGTAGCTATAAAAAGCCATTTTATATTGATTGAACACGCTATTTATAGACGAGAATCAGTTAAGAAAATTTCTGCGATAAAGAAAGATTTACGTCATTAATTCTTATAATACTTAACAAAATATCACGTGATAACAAGGCGTGGTTTAAACCTTTTTCACACTTATTTCTGACGCGAAACATACAAATTTTACGTCAAAATGCGATTGCGAAACAGCCTCTGTCTGCAGTTAAAATGTCAACAGTTTAAAAATCACACAACCGGGGAAACCGACTAATGTTCAGACCGCGGTGTTTTGAAACATATACAAAAAAACGGATGTAAATAACTTGACGCATAAAAATTGGTGTCAACAATTTGAATTTTTGCAAATTCGCTGCAAATATTATGTGGTTGCAAGAAATCTACGTAACGGAATTTTACCGAAAACTTTCCGCTTATCGTTTGCACATTGGCTGCAAGGAGTAACGTAAACATTAGAATATGGTTACAAAGAATTTAGGCCATAGATTTTTACTGAAAATTTTCCGTTACGACACATCGATTAAAACAAAAATTCTCTGTGTAAACACAATATGACAAAATGGCTTCTACAACTTAATAGTTAAAAACACTTGCTAAGCCATGAGTAACAAATAGAAGTCAAAATTGGTCAAAACGTTTTAACAAAATAGAGTTATGTGTTACCAATAGAAACGACAGATTAAATAAAATACCCAACCCTAACTATGAAGGACTTTTGGACGTTTATTTACAGCCATTTAAAAATGTTTATATATGTTTGGACTTATTTATTTTCAGGCTGCACCAGTGATTTCAGCAACAGAACTCCTTGGCAAGCAGACATTGCCAACCACCATCAGATTTTTGATGATGTACCAAAATAAAAGTCATGCATTGACCGTTGTGCTAATAGTTTATTTATCTTAGAATTAGGGAAAGGGCATCTTAAAGAAAGGCCAATGTAGCACCTTATCTTAAAGGCTTGCAATGAAAAAATAATTTTATTACCTACTTTGAAAAAGTAAAAATCTAATTTCCATGTAATTTTTATTCGAATACTGGCCTATGAATATACATAAGCTATAAAAAATGGCGTATACATGGAAAAAACAATAAAAATAATTTAAAGTGTGATATATTACCCTACTTTATACAGTTGCACATTAGTAGTAAATCATCAAAGAATTCCAGCTCATACAAAAGAAGTCCATAGCTCGTCATATTTAGATACGATTTCGCCGTACCTATTCGTCGGGGATGTAGCTCAGTGGTAGAGCGCATGCTTTGCATGTATGAGGCCCCGGGTTCGATCCCCGGCATCTCCACACTTCTTTTTTTACACCTTACATATTTTAATGTTGGCTGGCGATTTTAAATATCATTTTTGACTATGATGTAATATATTTGGCATAATTTTATGTTGCAAAACGCATAATATTATAAAAACAATTATTTTTTAGTTCTGAATAAATACATTGAGAAAAACGAAATACATTTCAAGTTAAGTTCATCATAATTAGGCTACAGCGAAGAGCGAAGTACAATTTAAAAAATGTAGGCCAATACAAAGAAATAACAAGAAATTGTTTAAACTAAGTTCTCGCGAAAGTACAACTAAAAGATCTGCAATTAAGGTTCATAATTTGTACAGAAAGTGCTGAAATGGGATAGTTAAATATTTATTTCAGGCGCAAAGTTAAAATGAATTACAGCCGATAAGTACTTAGGCGCAAAGTTTGTTTTAACTGATTAAATAAAGCTAAGAAAACTGTTTAAATTTACCGAACTGCTGTTTATGTAAGCTTTCATAGTTAGATATATTTTGATCTGCAGGCTATGATCAACTAGCAAAACAACTCAATAAACATATTAGTTTGATAAATTTGTGAGAATTGTCAGGCTGCATTCCATAAATTATGGCAAAACGTTTTGGCCTAAATCCTACGCCAAAAACGTGCTACTTTACGTTGTAAATAATTCCCTTTGGTGTGACACCAGAGATATCTTTATATCGTCAGAAAAATCGGGCAAATCTAAGAGCTTTTGTTTGTGTTAGACATCAAGAATTCACTCCTAGCATCTGCTTGATGTTTTCTTCTGCAAGTAACACAGGCCCAGCAAGGGTGAAGCCACATTTTCCGGATCTTTTCTTGGCGCAAACAGTTGAGGATGAATATGAGAAATCCCTGAAAAATAAACACTTCCACTTAAGCCAGTGCTTCTCAACCCTTTTTCGCGGCGACCCAAACATTAGGCGTACGACTGAGCTTTGGCGACCCAATTGCTTTTTCTTATAAGCGAAATAAAAACTAGCTTCTTGTAAGCGAACAAAAAATAGGCATTAGCATAAAGAATTTCGCATTTTAATAATTATTCTAAGACATTATTTGTATTGCTTCCTTAATTTTCTTAATTTTTTAAATTTCTTTTTCAGAACCAATCTCAATTAGTATAAGCATGCGACTACTGCGGTCGGCGACCAAACCAAATCAAGCAGCGACCCAATTTCGGGTCGCGACCCATAGGTTGAGAAGCACTGACTTAAGCGATGGCTTCGAACAATAGTTTACAAAAGTTATTAGTTAGTATAAGATGTATGGGCGCAATGTTTGGTTTTTTGTGCAATGATTTTCATAAGAACATCATTGTCACATTCCATTCTGACCTGGAGCGAATTGAATACAGTGAAGAGCCAGGCCATGATGGAGAGGTAGACGATGTCCTCCGAGAGCAGCATGAGGAATCCAAAGATCCAGGTGAGTCCCATCATGATGAGGACAGCCACCGCGATCACAAAGTCCTCTTTTTTGCTCCGAGCAGTGGCTGTAGATTGAACCTTTTGCCCAATTGCAAGAAGAACAATAGTATGGGAAAAGTCAAGCATTTGTGACGCTAAAAAACGTTGAGGATAAACTAGAACCGAAAAAATTTAACGTCGATGTGTCAATGTATACGAAACGTTGCACTGTGGGAAACACACTGTTTTTAAACAGTTATTTAACAATCATACCTATTAAAATCCCAAATGTTAATACTGTTATATTATCAGTTATTTGATGCATTCACGTCTCACGTCATGATTGCCTGCATGCTTGGATGTATGCCTACTACAACAATGTTATTTAAAGAAATGCAAAACACATTGAAACCTTTCCAGGCAACTTGTACTGTAGGTGCGATCATATTAAGCGATGGTTGATTGGTGCCCACGTAACCGTAGAAAAAAACAGCAGCAGTTGCTTGAAGCATAGCTCAAAACAAGCAGCACAATTATTTCGCCGGTTATCAATTTCACATTGTGCTAACACCGTAGAAAAAACAGCAGCATGCAGTTGCTTAAAGCATAGCTCAACACAAGCAGCACAAATATTTCGCCGCTGTTCAATTTCACATTGTGCTAACACCTTAGAAAAACCAACAGCAGTTGCTTAAGTTAAGGCATAGCTCAAAACAAGAAGCACAATTATTTCGCCGGTTATCAATTTCACATTGTGCTAACACCGTAGAAAAAACAGCAGCATGCAGTTGCTTAAAGCATAGCTCAAAACAAGCAGCACAATTATTTCGCCGGTTATCAATTTCACATTGTGCTAACACCGTAGAAAAACCAACAGCAGTTGCTTAAGTTAAGGCATAGCTCAAAACAAGAAGCACAAATATTTCGCCGCTGTTCAATTTCACATTGTGCTAACACCGTAGAAAAACCAACAGCAGTTGCTTAAGTTAAGGCATAGCTCAAAACAAGAAGCACAAATATTTCGCCGCTGTTCAATTTTACATTGTGCTAACACCGTAGAAAAACCAACAGCAGTTGCTTACCTTCTTGCTTAGGCAGGTTAGCTTGCAAATGACAACGACAAAGCAGGCGAAGTTAAGGAAAGCCAGGATTCCAACAGGAAGAAGGAAACCGTAGTAGAGTGAGTCGGAACGGAGCCAGCACATGCTGCGGTGGTGGTAGCTCGACTCGAAGAAGATATCTCCTAATAAGAGAGTTTTGAATTCATAACAGCTTGAGGTGTTTCGGATAACCTACGTTCCAGCTTTAGATTACATTTTTTATTAATAAAAAATTAGAAATCCATAGTAAGCATAAAAGCTCACATTCAAGGACTGTTGCCTTACAATGTAAAACATATCAATCATTCTACTCGTCGACAAAATCACGTCGGGGTCAAGCTTTTTTATGTCGCTTTTCTCCATATTATAGTAAAAGTATGCCGGAACGTTTACGAAAACGGTGTTTATTTTGGCAGATACGCCATACCGTACCGGTAAATAAATATTCTATTTTTTCCCCGGCCTCACCAGGCTACCATTCGCCATCTCCAGGAATAAAAGTCACCTACGATTTAAGTTGCATATAAGCGCACGACATCAAAGATAACCTTTAGGTAAGATCTACTTAATTCCGACTTCCCGTTATGACGTAACTTTGTGACGTCATCTCTGAAGGCAATCATGCGTTACAGCAATAATTATTTCTACAATCATTGAACACGTACCTGGGTGGTATACCTTTTCATCAGCCGGTATAGTTGCCCCACAGTCGATGGCCACAATGGCAAGAGGCATTAGGTAGCAAACAACTGTCGGTATTGTGGTTGACGATCCACCAATATGAGCAACCTGTCAGCAACCAAAGTAAAGAAGGATTAGGTCCGGCATATGTCCAGCTTTAATTGATCGGCAAAATTGTCCAATTTCGACGTGCATATACCAGCGATTTTTTTCGACCTGCTCCGATTTGGCTGAAATTTTCACAGAAGATGCGTTAGAACAATATAAATCTAATGGTGTCACTCATATAGTCCGATTCTTTGTAATTAAAGAAAAAATGGACATTTTTCATAAAAATTCTCCAAAAAAATCGCGATTTTTGGCTTTTTTGTAAAAATTGACCTTCTCCGATTTGGCTAAAAAAAAACTTGGCATGTAAATGTGCCTTGGGCGTAGAAACAACATGGTAAAGTTTCAACCCCCTAACACTTAAAATAAAGCCAAAAATCGACTTTGAAGTTTTTTCGACTTTTTGGCAATTTGTCAAATTAAAAAAAAAAATCCCCGGGGATTCCCCGGGATTTTTCTCTCAATATTTGAAAAAAATAATAATGAAGTAAAAAAACGGTACAGCTAAAAGTTTTTTGTTTTATAAGTACTTTTCTTTTTGCTGGAATGTTATTTGTTAATTGTCTAAGTCAATTTATATGGAGTCAGTCGTATATGAAAAAGTGATCTGTAAAGACCTTCTTAAGTAAGTGCCCTGTACGTACCGTTTTCGAAATGTAACAAGATAAAATATACCAAAGAACTCTATTTCTATTCGAAAAAAGTCAATGTACCTTCAAAACTAGCGTTAAAATATTTAGAAAAATGTAAGTGCCCTGTAAACATTGATTTTAAAATGTAAAAAAATTCAATTTTCGTCCGAAACACACCTGAGTAAGTGCTCTATACATGTTGTAGGCGTTGGCGCTCATCCAGAACCAAGTGACCAATAGGAAGTACTGTAAGAGGGCGGTGACCAAATAGCAGAGGGCGTGGCTCTGGCTTCGATCCACGCCCAAAACGAACACCAAGTCGGCAGCGAGCAGATTAAAGCAGATGTTGATCAGGAAATGAGTTGGTTGTCGGACTCGAAGGTTCCTACGAAGAGCGAAAAAGATTCTTTTGACTAGACCTAAGTTTCGTGTTGGGCGGATGCAGGAATTTTTAAAGATGACGTCACAACTTTACGTCATGAAAGGACGTTACAGGACAATTAACCATAAAAATACTTGTTTTTCTCGAGAGAGCTCGTGCGCAAATTGCACCATGAATTCAGTCAAATCACGAAACATTTGCGTTTATTTGGTTTAAACTGACAAGGCATTTAATTTGAAAAAGGGTACGGGCGCATTGGCCACATAAATAGTTCACATATTGCTCAAAATAACAGCATTATAAAATTAGTCACATGAAGTCAAATAACCGAATACGTAAATCGAACCGTTAAAATTGTATTAAAAGAAAGGTTTGGATACAGAAATCTAAAACGTACTGTACTGTCAGGTAAACCAGTGCTTCCATTCAGCTAATTAAACCTCTAAAGCAGTGGTTCCCAATCTTTTTCAGTTTGCGAACCACTTTTAATGCATCTTTTATTGTGCGACCCACAATAAGATATGGCCAAACGAATAAAGTTACACAAAAACCTGCATCTTTACTACTGTCGTATACGAACTGCAGCAGTTAATGCGACAAACTACATCTAATTGTTACGTATTTGTGATGTTGTTGCATTAACGTTACGTAAATGGGTCGCGACACGCTGGATGGAAAGCACTGAGGTAAACGATAATGACCAGGATAAAACACTAGTAGGTGTGCCGCAATATACAGTATTAGTTGTTTCGCATAGTGTCGTAAGCCAGAAGAGGTTGGAAACCACAAGCGATTACAGACTCATTGGTTCTCAACCTTATAACTGCAAGGGGAAACGAAAACCACAGCTTTACCGCCGGCGACTGCCTTGTTTCGGGGAAGTTTGCCAGTCGGCCAAACCGCACGCGCCACTGCGGCAAGGCAGACTGCCTAACTCGGCAATCAATAACCACCGAAGGGTTGGCGGCGCGTGCCTAAGCCGACCAATTCGCAGTCGCTTGCTTTGCTCGTTTGAGTTTAGACGTACGTTTAATTCAATGAAAGACACACACACGCGATGGCTTTTCGGTGTAGGTTTAATTCAGTACTACACAGTACACCAGGACTTCCAAACGTTTTGGTCTCCGAAAATTTTATGTATTAAAGTTTTTCACGCCACCCTAGGTTAAACAGTTTAAAGCAGTGGTTCTCAACCTTATAGCTTGCGGCACCCCTTAGAAAAGGCTTGCGGCACCCCTTAGAAATAATAAATAGATTGCGGCATTCCTACAAGATTTTTCCGTAGGTAATTTACTAGATTGTCGCAATAAACGGAACTAGAACAACACACATCAACTCTGCACAGCGTAGGAAGTTATAGTTGGATTTATTCCACTCTAATCTTACACAAAAAGTTAGTTGAGCAAAAATCAGATTCTTACGGATTCTTAAATTTTTCGCGGCGGCCCTGAGCACTAAAAATGGCACCCCAGGGTGCCGCAGCACCCCGGTTGAGAACCATTGCACTGGCGATTAAAGACTCACTGTACTGCCAGGTAAATGATAATGGTCAGGATTAGGCCGAGCACGGAGAGGGAGATTCCAACGTAACTCGCGATCCCCAACGCAAAAGCTGACGGCAGCACTTTGGAACTCTGTGAAAAGGAGAGGAACTAATGACTTTTTGCGCAACTACTTGTTTAAAAGACTTGTCCACAAATTGGTGTCCTTCGGGTAGTTTTAGGGTATACGATTGGTAAATTTTAGCCCTAAGCCCAAGCAAAAATAGGTAAATGAAATAAAGTGATTCCATCTCACAACATTTTGCTATATATTAGTTACTTTTATTTCCACTAATAACTGTTTTTTTTTTCACCACAAACATAACACGTATTTGTAATGGATGGAAACCTAACTATAACAAGCTATCTAGTGAGTATACGTTTTTAGCAATAACAAACTTTTTTTACTTCAAGTTTAAACTTATCTGTTTATTATACGCAGTCACACCATTTATTTTATGTATTTTACTTTTAAACTATTGATTTTGGCATTTTTACATGTTTGTTTTTGCACTTAAACTGACGATGCCTTATACCTGCGTAATATATATTTCTGAAAAATTTTAAGAAATGATTTTATGTTTTATCTGTTTTAATAAATAAACAGTTTTAAGATCTGTCTGTTTATTAGCATAACTCAAAACCACCGTTTCTCGGTTTGATTCATATGCGTCAATTGTTTTCAATAAAAAATGCAGAAAAAGCCTTACATTGGTAACTTGTTTCCTAATGTTTTGATGAGGCTTGTTTGAGTTAAATTACAAAAATGACCTTGAGATACGCGTTGTACTCAAAGTTGATCTTACGTGACAGGATATGATATGACGGTATGTAGCTAAACAGGGAAAATAGGTGAAACAATATTTATATAGACATTTTTCATCATTTGCAATCCACTTCAGCGAATCTAATGTGGATTTTGAGAAAATAGTAGGCTAAGTTAACAACTGAAGTTAATTATAATCTTCTTAACGCAAAGGAATCATTTGGTAGTAACATGAAAAAATATAGCTACTTTTGAACTTTCTAATTATATGAATTTAAATATTTATTTGGCCTTTTTAATGACGTAATTTAATTTCGGGACTGTTTGACCGAGTTGGTTGCCCAAAACACCCAGTTTTAAACATGCTAAATTAACGCTAGCTTTAAACTCATTTCCACAAAAAGAAATAGTTAAGCATAATGGTTGTAGATTTGAAGTATAGCTAGCATTCCGGACGTTTCGAATATCCATTAATTCATTTAAAACATCTGATGTTCGAAACGTTTAAAATGTAACTCACTATTAAATGTAAAAAATGTTTTTACTTAAGTGGCCATCCGAACTTAAGTTTTCACTTACCACGATCATTGAGAAACTTGACAGAGTGTTACAGGAGCACTTTGGCGGGGAACTCCCAGATATGAGACGACATCCGTTGGGAACCCAAGTTGAGGTGTGTTGCTGGTAAACGCTGCACTGGGTGCGAGTTACCACCGACTGGAAAATGACAAGTGAGAGTATAATGACGTAAACGTTGAAAATAAGGTAAACAATATATTTCAGCATACGACTGCAAACAAGGTCAAAATAATAACAACCAAGGTCAAATAATAAAAAACTTCAAACCAAGGTCAAATAATAACAAACAACGCGGGTTTCTTAAACTTTTTCACCGCGGACCCCCGCAAAATAATTTATTTTGGTTTGTTAAGACCAGGGTCGACATGAAAGTTTCATAAATGACGTCACAATTAAAAACAAATCCGCCTAAAAATTATACACCTGAATTTCTAATAAGCCTTCATGGCCCATGTACAGTAAAACTACAGTGGTACAAGGACCGAAGTATAAAACCACTGAAATTGACAAAGGAAGATATTAATTTTATTACTTACTTCACTAGTGAGTTGATTTACGGCATAATGATTAACAAGTAAATGACCATGCTGTTTCCAACCTTTAAAGTTCCGTTAGTAAATGGGACATCTCCTTGTGTTTCATTTACTGATGTAAAGGTGATATTGATTGGTGTGGTGAGGGTGGTTGGTGTGTAGCCTTTGATGATGACCGAAATCACCTGTAAGTAAGTAAATGTCAAATCTATTGCGCCTGTTGTACTCGACTGTTTTCACAATACGTACTACGTGTAGAGCAAATTAAAAAACACAATAGTTTATCCGGTGGTTAAGTGATGAGAGATTTCAATACGTTGTATGGTTGAATGTTTAAATAGCTACTTTATAACGCTATGCTATCACGACTCAGCAGATAAGAGACAAAATGCATTAAATACATTACATTGATGAATTTTATATTTTAGTAAATACCAAAGCACTAAAGAGGTTACAAATTATGCTTATAGCTTTAAAAAAATAATTAAGTTAATCATACCACCGTTGAAAACTTAGAAACTGCTCTAAGCAAACATGTATTGTATTGTAATCAGTTAATCATATATGTAAGGTTTGGATATATTTCAGTTAGATTAACTGATGATAATACGCGGATCGAAACGTTTTTTTAAGATGATGTCAATTTACTCGACTTATTTGGCTTTAACATTTATTTCCAAGATAACAAAATAAACTTATAGGCCTATAAGAAACAGCTTCTTATCACGTAGTGGGGCATTCAAAGCCTATACATAAGTAGGTAGCATTTTGAACGTTTCGCAAAATAATTTATACATTTTTCAAACTCGAATAACTCTTTATTCATTTTTAGATGTTGAGAATGAATAAAGTGTTATTCAAAATGTTCAAAATTATACCTAATGTGCATGGGCTTTGATATTCATACTATACGTCTCACTACAACCTTCAACCATTATGCTCCAAGACTTCTTACCACATTAAGGTGTTCAGTGGACGGGAACAACTTCGAGTTGTGCTGGACAATGAAGGCAACTCTAACCGTCGATTGACTTCCAGTTGCAAGGCTGGCTTGATCGAGGATCGAACCCGGGACCGTTGCACTTACCTGACCAGGGGTACCAGATGCACCAGATGGTGGTGTGTAGGAAACTGGTGCGAAGCTGGTTTGTGGTGCTCTGGTAGTTTTGTTAACCTGGAAAGAAAAATTGATAAAAAGTTTTTTTTCCGGGTTTGAATAATTTCTGCAATATAAATCGTAAAATGGCTTGCAGTGGGGAGTCGGACTCGGGACTGGAGTGAGTTGCTTTATTTGCTGTACTCGGTCCCCGAGTCTGACATGCGCATGCGCAGTACAAAATTTCGAACTAATAGGCAGCAAACTATAATTTGTAAAGATGGAATAGCATATGGTGGAAAACCTCACGTATTGCTGGTGGATGAATTGTATAACCACCCCTTTGGGTGAATTGCTGCTTATCCACCCTGTTTGAGTTACGTTGATGGGCGAAGTACAAGCTGTAGAGTCGAAGCCAGACTCCCGAAAATTTGGCAAAATGCCCTTGGCAGTCGGACTTGGGTTTATTTTTTGTCAGGAATCGAACTCGGGTAGTTTTAACCAAAATAGCATCCTTGCTTGAATATATTTTAGAAAGCCGTGCGTACATTTTATTATAACGCTTTGGAGCAAAAAAAAAAAAATAGAAAAATAATTATGCCATCTAAAACCTTTAATATTTTTGAAAAGAACTACATTTTATATTGTGGAAGATAGAAATGTAAATTTAACACTTTAAAATAAACACAAGGAATTGCTGTCCAGGTATAGCCATGTCGTGAGTTCTAATCTCAACAACGATATATTATGTTATTATTATGTTATGTTTGCCTTGGATGTACAGTTAATAGTAATTGACTGCATATGTTGGCTCCCCAAAAGCTCACTGTGTACTATCGATGTTGTGTCCTGTTATCGTTGGTCAGTTGACTTCTGTAGCCGACCAAATTCAAAAATATACAAAGCATTCGGTTAAAGCCGCAGTTTGTTATGTATTTGAATTACTTGTATGTCGTCAAAGCACTTATCAGGATGTCAAAGAATAAAATAATACTACACATGTAGGGACTTATTTTGCTTGTATACAGGATCGTTTTCGTAAATCTATCTTCAAACTCCCCTAAAGTAGGCTATGATAGAAAAATGATTCCAAACACTCACCTGTATAGTAGATGAAGCTGTGCTAATGACTGCACTTGTCGAGCCAACTGGAACTGTCACTCGGTCGACGAAGTTCTGCAACGACTGGCGCAGAACCCTTGCGAAGTAAATTATTTGTTAACAGATCGAGAAATTAAACATCGATGTTCTGGCAAGCAACTCCATTAAAAGTGAGTTTCTTAGTTGACATAGCGTGGCATGACGTCACAAATTATCATGGCATGACGTCACAAATTACGTTAGTCTAATCCCTCGATCCCCAGTCGGATATAATTGTCAAAATATTCTAAATTATCTATATTAATTTTGAAAAACACAAAACAAAAGGTAACCAATATATCTTTAAAAGAAATTAGATCGCAAAAACATGCTTCCATAAATCCGGCTGAACGAGAAAGTAAAAAAAAAAATATTTTTAGCAGTGTTGTAAATTGTAGTGACTTAAGATAATGATTTGATCTAAGTCAGGGGTTTTTAAACTTGGGTCCATGGACCCCTTGGGGGTCCGGGAACTATTTTCAGGGAGTCCATGAGGGCCAAATTATACGTTTGAAAAGTGATCAAATTAAAAAAAGAGTTTAATTAAAAATGAAACGTTTTACCACTGAATGTTAGACTCTTATTTTACATATTTCTAACAGGCTATTGGATTGTGACGTCAATTTATGGGATCATTTTTAATAATTTCTTGCTTACAGGGGTCCACGTGAAGCAAAAAATAATTTTAGGGGTCCGCGGTGAAAAAAGTTTAAGAACCCCTGATTTAAGTGCACGTCAGTCACTGTTTAAAAATGATTTAAGTCTTTTTAACCAATGACTTGGGTTAAAATAAAGTGTTTTGGTGAAGCACGTGTTTATAAAACTGAATTATTTGTCTTAATTTCACATTAATTTTTGCATTGGTCGCGTTTTTGTTAGTTTTTAGTTGAGTTGTTGTTATAATCGCATAGGTTTACCCATTTTAATGGTTTAATGTTCTATTTTTATGACAAATATGACTTCGCCTGGAATTGACTTGCTTATTTATGACTTGACTTGTTAATTATTAAATAGGACTTAAATTAGTTCACATATGACTTGACTGGAAAAAATTATTTGTTTACAACACTGATTTGAGTGCAATATTTGTTGAAAAGCACAGTATGGAATCTTACAGCCGTCTAGGGAAAACTGTTCAAGGTATTGTGTCTAAGCATTTACCCAGTTTGCCGCTTCACCGCTATACTGTTGGGGTTGGCGGATAGCGATGTGGCTTGCATAATTTGTTCAGTTGTAAGCATCGCATCGTACAAAGTGTTGACGCTGACCTGTGGATGTAAAGTTAAATCTATCTCGTCTTGCTGTCCACTTTAAGAGTATTGTGGTCTCAGTGAGACGTTTACTACTCAAGAATTGCATAAGGTTTTTACCGGTATTATTTCTTATACAAACTATGCAACATTAAAATAAACTTTAAAATACGATAGTATACTTAGTATAGTAACATCAAAGCTAAAAAGGTCGAGTAGATCGACAGCATCTTGATTAAGACGTTTCGATACGAACTTGTATCATCTTCAGTTAGTGTTAAATTAGGTATAATTTTGAACATTTCGTTTAGGAGACAAATTCTAGCAAACAATTTGGTATATTTTCCTTGAAGAGATGGCGATTTGTAACGGCCAATATTGCTTTAAAAAGATTTCTATAATACTAGGGAAAAATGTGGGAGAAATGTGGATCCAAACAGAATCACAAAGGCCATAAAAAACGCCTAAAATAACTTTATTCAAAAAGAGTAGAATACTATAGTTTGGCAAAAATGCATCATCAGTAGAAAGATCAACAACTAGCAGTGTTGGAACAGGCTTAAATCCCAATAACAACAATAATAATAATAATATTTTTATTTTATCAACTGTTATATTCAAATATTATTTGGGTCGATGCGAAAAGTTTGTAAAACCTGAAAATGTGTAAATAACCCAAAAGGTATTGGCGCTGGCTTAGAATCCTATAGCCTACCACTTTTTTACAGTAACAAAACGAGTTTTCAAAATTAAAATTGCCAGGAAGAAATAAATACGGGAAATAAATATAATAATAATACTTGACCCATCCAAACGCTAACTCGCACCTTAACCCAAATAATGTTAGCAATATGACTAATACTGCTGCAAATTAGGTAACATACGCTTAGGCTCTGTGGACCGCTTGTGCTTATTTTGAAGAGTGCGTCGGCTGCGATTTGTGCAAGGTTGTTGCTGATGGTCGTCTTGTTTGTGAACAGCTTGATGCTTGCAACTGACCTGCTCACTTGCGCTGTGCTTGCGTTGGGTGAAGTGGCCTGCATTTTGAAACGCCAGTTTATAGAAGGGCTCCAACAGGGGACGTGGCGTTGTTTTGCAGAATGTACGCAAACATGTTTAAAATGCCTTCAAAAATGTGCGCACTTTTTTTCAGAATTGTTCGTACATTTTAAAATGGCTTTGAATTGAATTTAGAGTTAGAGATGTGCCTCAATTAACTATCTCAAAACTTGTGCACTTTTTGCACATTTTTGCGCACATTGGGCAAAAAATATTCGCATCCCCGTCTCGAAAAGTGAGGACTCGAGAAAAACTACTTAAAGCTATCCGAGCCCCGAGTCCGACGTGCGCATGCGCAGTACCGATTTAATACGATAAGGCCGAAAATTGTGAAAATCTTTTTTTACTTATTTAATGCGGGTTTTCCAATTTTTTTTGCTAGACCTTGTAAAGTTAAATACAGTTGTCGTGCATATTAACGAACTTTAAGGCGGTGTTTTTGAACATTGACAAGAATAATTTTTTTTGATAGCCTTGATTGCGAAAACGCCATTTTAAACTTATTTTGTCTATATCTATTATAAAAAGGGGCAGGTCAAAAAAGCCTGTCTTAATACCCGAGTCCGAAACCGACTCTGCAGCCTTGATGAAAGATCCACTAAGGTAAGCTGTAACCAGCAAAACGGTTGAATTGTGGTCAATTCTGAATCCCAGGTTTGAAAAAAAAAGCAGAACCACACTTGCGCAGCGCAAATTTGACGCTGTAACACCCAGATTGTGATGTTAAGTGCGGCAACGAGCAATTTTTGCCGTTCGCCATTAATGCTAGTTAATACTTCTTTAAACTGGCGGCTTGAATCAAGTGGTTAAATTAAGTTCGCGAGAAACACGTCGATAGCCAAGGCGCCTACAGCCAGGAAGTTGGAGGTAAGAACGGAAAATCGTGAAGTGACTGCAATTAATCAATTAGCGAATCAGCGGTCTGCAAGTTGCGTATACCAACACACAGGTAATCCAGCAACTGACTTGGTGGCCCTAGTTCAATAGAAGTAGATTACCTTTTATACCGTAAAGTAAAAAGCCACTAAATTTAAGGTTTTGTACAAAATATTTAAATAGTGTCTATTATTCTGAATAAGAAGAAGTGACTTCCTTTATAGGAATACAGCACAATTTCACTAAGGAATATTCAGAAAATTGAAGAATATTAGAGAAACAAATAGGCACTAAAACTGTTGTTTACTGGGCGTAACCAGATCGACGGTAATGATAAAAAACATCATTTTTAAAAGTGATGTTAATTAACTTTCTGTAATTGATTGAAAAACAAACTCTTTGCGTTTAACTATCCGTGTTAGCGGTTTAAAGGCGTCATACATGTTTTTAAACAATAAAATATTAAAATATGTAGGACATTCATTCGAATTAAGATACTGATGATGCTTTATAGCGAAATATATTTATCTTTTTATAACATACAAACAAAATTTACTAAGTTTTGAACTCAGTTTAATCTTTAAAATATGTAGGGTACAAAATATTTTAAGTACCAATTGGTAATGAAAAATCAACTTACGGCAGCCGTGGCTTCAGCAATTGTGCTGTTGCAGGGAACAACGAAAGGCAGCCCGAAGTAACCCTGGGAAGGATTTTGGATACTCTGAATGCAATCCACAGATGCAATTGGACGAACTAAAAGGTAAGATTTAACTAATTAGTTGGTTAGCCACTTTAGGGTGAAATGTTTCACCCCCGTAATGTTTTTCTGGTTTATCCACTGTGATGTAACATTTGTATATTTCAACAGGTGAGACATGACCACCGTTCATCTGACTCCACTAAATCGAAACTAAAACAAACTGCCATTGTAATTTAAAGAGCATACTGTCAGGTCGCTTATAGATTTATTGTACATTCACATAATTTAGCATATTTCTCTTTCAATAAAAGAGCTTACAGCGCAGTAAAAACACGTGTTGCCAGTAAGGAGCGCATCGTTGACTGTTTTTTCTATCCAGCAGTAGCGTGACACTATATAGCACAAGAGCGACTGCGATGGGGATTAATTGAGTCGAAATGCCGGCTGGATTTGCCAGAACGGCCACGAAAGGAAATGAGTATCGAGGTGAAATATTTAACACTTTACCAGGCGAACACGCTATAATTACAAGCACAAACAAACATGCGTCGTTCCTCTACACATTGCACTTATTGAAACAACTAAACCAGAACGATTTTGGGGTTACACTAGTTTGAAGAGCACAGTTTATTACTACTCGCAATATATCCATATTCATTTGTGACCATGATTACTTCCCTGTCTTGAAACGGTAAGATTAAAGTTAATTGGTGATCTCGAGTCACTTAAAAGTCCAGTGCTTTACCATTGTTGTAATGACTTAAGTTAATGACTTGTTTTCAAATGACTTGACTTGATTCTGGTCTTTCGTACAAATGACTTTAGTTGACTTAATTATTTTGGACAAATGACTTGAGTTAAAGAAGTGAAGTATTTCTTTCATAAAATTGAGCTATTTATCCAAATGTTTGCACATAAAACAATTTGCTTGCTATATGTTGCGCTTTTTTTAATTTTTAGTTCAGTTGTATTGGTCATAATCTTACGAGTTTTAAAATTGTAAGAGTTTTATGTTTTATTTGTATGACGTGGATGTGTCTTTAAGATGACTTGACTTGTTATTTATTCAAAATGACTTGACCTGGACTTTTTACAAGTGACTTGACTGGAACTTAAGTCATTTCACAATGTCTTGTTTACAACACCTAAAAAACTACAAAGTTACAAGACAACTTACCGTTCCCGCACATTTGTGTTGAAATTGCAGTGAGTCCCACCCCGGTTTTGGCAAAAGTTAAGGACAATCCATCAATCTTGATCGTCGTGGCGTTACACTTAGCTTAGAAAAAAAAAACTTTTATTTATTTTGGTAACATTTTTATTTTTTAAGTTTTTTACAACATTAAGAATCTATATTGCTCATAGGTTAAAATACGCATATAATTCTTGGCAGTAATTGTTATGTATATTTGTTTTCACAAAGCATTTGTTAAACATGTGATTATAAAAATGTTTTTTTAGGTTCTCAGATAAAACCAACGAAAAAAAGAATTAATTAATCCTGTTAGAAAACAAAGAAATTTCTATATCGGTAGTCGGTACCAATTTTTTTAAACGTTGTCGGGTACGGCGAAGTCGAATTTGCTGTGGTTGCAGGAATAGCTTGCGTTTCTAAAAATGACAAAAAAATGTGGCAAATGTTTTTTTTTAAATTCTATATAAAAGCAGATAACGTTTAAAGGGATAATACTTGAAAAAAATACCAATCTCTAAACTGGCAAAAACTTCTAACCTTTCGTGTTGTCATTTAACGTTTATGCATAGTTCTAGATTTATTTTAATCTAGATTTAGATGTTTTGGTTTGAATCTAGATGTAGGATTATACAATCTAGATGTTAGATGTTTTTTTAGATTATTATAAAAAAATATTGTATAATCTAAATTAGTGACAGATTCGCTATTGACGATAATTATTTCAGTGATTTAAAAAGTTTTTTTTTTGCAAATTAAAAAAAAATGATGAGATATAAAATCGAAATTTCAGTAACTCGTCATGTTCAGTAAAATGTTTTATAAAGCAGAAAATCTTAAATCTAAAGCATCAAGCAAGTCCCTTTATGCAACTTTATACGGCATTAAGCCTTTAATGTTGATTTTTTTGTCCAAAAGTATTGAATATTTTCAAAAATCAGTTTTAGATATTATTTTTTAGATTTCTCCATAAAAATCTAGATGTTTTTAGATTATATTACTGTGAGAAAAAAATGGCAACTATGCGTTTATGTGTTTGGTAAGAAACTTGTTTTTGTTTAACGTTTAGTAATGTTTTAGCCTTTAAAACATTTGCTGCAAAACAGAACATTATGGAGTTCTGCACAGCCTCATATTCTCATGGAAAGCTCACTAAAGCGCCGGACATAACGAAGTAAAGCTGATTCCTTCTTCAAATCGCCTGACTAGAAGTAATTCTCTTTCAACTCTTATGTGATGCATTGCACCTTCTCACCAGTGTTGTAATAACTTAAGTCATTGACTTGACTTACGAGCACTTAAGTCACTGCTTTTAGGACTTAAGTCATTTTGTCAAATAACTTGTAAATTAGGTATTTTTCCTTAAAATTAATCTTAAGTTTTACACATTTTACACTCTTATTGCTGTATATTGCATTTCTGTTATTTTGAGTTAAATTGTTGCTTATAATTGGACGAGTTTACTAATTTTAATAGGTTAACTTTTTACTTTTATGTCAATAACATGACTTGAAATTGACTTGCTCTCATAATGACTTGACTGGGACTTGAATTGGGACTTGACTTGATATTTTTGCAAAAGACTTGAATTGGAAGGTTTTTTTAAATGACTTGACTGGGACTTAAGTCATTTCAAAATGTACAACACTGCTTTTCGGCACTTTCTAATAAAATAACAAATAGCAAAAATAAATAGGTTCCCCATTCCTTAAATAAAGCTTTCACTCTCAGATAGTCAAGAGAACCGTAAATTACTAACACGTTACCTGTAAGAGTACTTATACTTGTGGAGAATGAAACGGAAGAAGCTGCTATGGTTGTTTGTTGTGTTGTTGTAGGTATTGCTGTTGTGGGTATTGTTGTTGTAGCTATTGTCGTTGTAGCTATTGTTGTTGTTGTTGCAGCTGTTGTCGTTGGCGTTGAGAAAACTAAAAATAAGCATTGTTTTAAAATTGTTTAAATGATTGCATATTATAAGCTGCTTTTTAATAGTTCAGTAAGGGTAATTTTTTTTGTTAAACAACCGTTATTACAAAACCGACAAAATGTATCGCGATGCGATCCGACCAAATGACGTCATTGTTATGGTATTAGGCCAAAATTTACGTAAGTTTAGTTCCTATTGAGAGTATCCAAACGTCCGATAAAATAATAAGCACCGGAAGAATTAAACATTTTTTGTCTTTAATGTTTTTTTATTTTCCCTTTTTTACGTGTATCTCAGCTAAATTCCTTAAAACTTTAGGGTTAACTGACTTGAAATAGCCGTTTTCAGGTTCTTTGTTTATCATATTTACAAGAGCTTAGGCCTACTGATGAAGGCAACTAGTACGGGTAACGATAACGTAGGAGAAAATACATAATAAATATAAATACCGCAAGAACTTATTTGTAGTATAATATACGATGCCTGTGGTAGCAATGGAATATTTATTTTTAGTTTATATTTCACAATAACAAATAGAGATTCTACCCCTTGACGTCTGGTACTTCGATCTAATATTTTTGGCTCATATTTAACTGATAGCAAATAACCGTTATTTGTTGCTACGAATGCGAACACAGTAGCAAAGGATAAACGCAGAACCATATAATGGTCATACCAAGTCATTTGACCCCAAATGTTTAACGAATTCAAGTTATAGAACAATAAAAAAGAAAAATAGTGAAGATTACAGAAAAGAAGATTAAAGGCAATTTAGTTCGTTATTACAAGAACTCACACAGCATGTAGTTGATTTTCACACTTCCGATGTCGCTTCGAATCGCTGAAGTGCGTTCAAATACCACCGTGAAACCCCACGCCTCTTTGAGGGTCACATTGTGGGTAAAAGGGTTTCCTGGGGGTAACACTGGTATCACCATGATGCTGTTGGGTAGGGAGTTCTGACAAACTGGGTAAGCGATCGTAAGCTCGTGCTTAACCCCAACTGGGATTCCCCCCAAGTAAGCCATCTGGCTTCCTGAGAAAACATCTGCAGAAAAAAAAAATCGCTGCTTTCCAAACAATAAATATCTATCTACCTATAGGGGTTAGGACCAGGGTTTCGCATAGGTTATGATTTTTCGTTTTCGATTTTTTTTATTCTAAACAACTGATTTTTCTTTAGTTTTATTTTATTTTATCTTAGCGCTTATGTTCTTGTCCATATTTACCTCTTCATAAAAATACCAATAAACGTAACTACAACTAGTAATTGTATTGACAACGAAATTGAAAATTTCTTCCTGAGAAATAATCAGCATGAAAAGAAAGGGGTTACGAGCAAAATTAAATTTTGGCGATTGATTAGGTAAAATGTTTTCTGATTTTATTTAGCACAGAATCCTGGGAATTTCATTTACATTATTCCTGTAAAAAAGCCACGGACAACCGGTTGAGCCCGCTGGACTAGTGATTAAAATCAATGCATAATCACCAAAGGAAGTGTGTGTATCCGAACGAACCGGGTGATTATCCAATCGCAATTTTTGAGGTTATTTACTAAGCTATCGAAGTAATTTAACAGAGTTAGAAAATCCGTTTCAAAAATAAAACGAAATATATTTATTATTAATTGGCACTGGTGGAAGAATGCCGGTTAATAACTTGACTTGACTTGGAGCACTTAAGTAACTATTTTTCAATGACTTGACTTGACTTAAATCTTTTCGGCAAATGACTCCGACTTGACTTAAATCTTTTCGGCAAATGACTCCGACTTGACTTAAGTCTTTTCGGCAAATGACTTGACTTGACTTAAGTCTTTTGAACTAATGACTTGACTTGACTTAAGTCTTTTCGGCAAATGACTCCGACTTGACTTAAGTCTTTTCGGCAAATGACTTGACTTGACTTAAGTCTTTTCGGCAAATGACTCCGACTTGACTTAAGTCTTTTCGGCAAATGACTTGACTTGACTTAAGTCTTTTCGGCAAATGACTCCGACTTGACTTAAGTCTTTTCGGCAAATGACTTGACTTGACTTAAGTCTTTTCGGCAAATGACTCCGACTTGACTTAAGTCTTTTGAACTAATGACTTGACTTGACTTAAGTCTTTTCGGCAAATGACTCCGACTTGACTTAAGTCTTTTCGGCAAATGACTCCGACTTGACTTAAGTCTTTTCGGCAAATGACTCCGACTTGACTTAAGTCTTTTCGGCAAATGACTCCGACTTGACTCAAGTCTTTTGAGCAAATGACTTGACTTGACTCAAGTCTTTTCGGCAAATGACTCCGACTTGACTTAAGTCTTTTGAACTAATGACTTGACTGGTCCTTAAGCCAATTTAGAAAGACTTGTTTACACAATGTGGTGTTGTGATGGCTTGACCTAAGTGCAAACAAGTTATTTTGGTAAAGTGACTTCTGGAATGCCGTTCCAACAAAAAAAAAATTGTCTGACTTCTGGAATGCCGTTCCAACAAAAAAAAAATTTGTCTGACTTCTGGAATGCCGTTCCCACAAAAAAAAATTTGTCTGACTTCTGGAATGCCGTTCCAACAAAAAAAAAATTGTCTGACTTCTGGAATGCCGTTCCAACAAAAAAAAAATTTGTCTGACTTCTGGAATGCCGTTCCCACAAAAAAAAATTTGTCTGACTTCTGGAATGCCGTTCCAACAAAAAAAAAATTGTCTGACTTCTGGAATGCCGTTCCAACAAAAAAAAAATTGTCTGACTTCTGGAATGCCGTTCCAACAAAAAAAAATTTGTCTGACTTCTGGAATGCCGTTCCAACAAAAAAAAATTTGTCTGGTAAAAAAAAGACCGTTTTTATTTTTTGTCACCTGCCGTCGCCTTGAAAGTTCTTATAAAAACAAATCACTTATTTTCCTTCCTACCTGCACTCGGCTTCTGGCAGATGAAGCCTCGCTCAAACCAACAATATGTTGCTGCCTTGAGCATTATAGGTGTGAGTACAACGCACCGCTTTTCTCCCGCTTTCAGTCGATTCGTTCCGCGGATAGTGAAGTATCGCTGACTGGGAAGAAGTGGTGTGCCGTCCAGCCAGGTAAAGTTTGTTCCAATTGCAGTCAGTCCTATCCAGCTTCGCACTGGGAGAAAATAATGAGTGGCGTTATAGTGCTTCCAACATGGGGTTTCAAACAGGGCTAAGGATTAGGTGTAGGTGTCGGAACTCAAAGGAGTCGGTTGATTTTGGTGGAGTAAGATTCGGGACTCGACGGAGTCGGTTTGTTTTGCTGGATTTGGACTTGGGGGATTCGGGACTAGGTTCTAAGTGAATGATTCAACCTGTAATGCTTAAGCCACTAAGCAGTTCACAAGCCAGGCCTACAAATATCGCGCTACATCTAAAGGTTGAAAAGCACTGGTCTAGTTAAATGTGAATAATTAAAAAATCTAAACAAACTTAAAAAAAAAATTTTTGAATTAAAATGAAAAAAAACACACTTTGGAGTCTTCTCCTTAAATGTATTCAGATTCCATATTTACATTGGTCGGACAGAAAACGGTAGGAAGTCTTTATTTTATGACATAATTTTGAAAATTACATGTCAACCCTAGTCCACAAGAACCAAAACGTCCAGAAAATGCTTAATAACCACCGACATAAAGGTTCTTTAACGTTTATATTATTTTAGTTTGCAATGCCATCAGTAACAGTCTACTCCTATATTGAATCCCCGATTGATTTAAACGGGTTGGTAGCCTAAGAACCAGGGGTTAAAGTAGAAGAATTTTCTGACAAAAACGCATGAAAATTTTAGAGAAGACATCGCAAAGTTACGTCATAACGCGACGTATAGAGCAAGTAACGTAGGAAAACGTAATGGTGCATCAATATGCAAGTGAAACCCTAGTTTAAATACATTCGATGGAATGTCGAAATCACCTGTTGGAAAAAAATAACATTTTTTATCAACACAACACATCTGTAGCCATTCTGATACTAATCGTGCTTACTTTCACAACTACGTACAACACTTACCCGTAATGGCACCAAGGTCACTAATGAACTGCATAGTGGCGTTGTCAGGTACAAGGGCCAGTGTAGCCTGACTCGCATTACATCTCGCCCTTGCCTCGGTGAAGTTTACCTGCTGGGCATGTTGTATAGAGTAGCTCAAGCCTCTGAACGGGTACCATACCTCGCCGGCCGCTGAAACAACATTTACTCGTAATAAGTGGTTATAATCAACCAAATGCTATCTACAGTGCTGTAAACAAGTCATTTTGAAATGACTTAAGTCCCAGTCAAGTTATTCGTACAAGAAATTAAAAAAAAAACGACGTCATAAATTGACGTCGTAACTCTTTTCTTAGAAAAATTGATTACTACCTAAATATACACCAATATTTCAATCTGGCCTTCACGGACCCCCTAAAACTAGTTCACGGACCCCTAAGGGGTCCATGGGCCCCAGTTTAAGAACCCTGCTTTAGAAAGTTTAACCGAATCTTAATTATTCTTACAACTTTCGTGTCTTATTCAAAGTCAGTCATAAATAAGTTCTAGTATTTTAAAAGAGGAATATATTTCGCCACGAAAAAGGGGCATCATCAGTCTCTAGAAAAAACAACAACAGAACAACGCAAACACGTAAACTGGTTGGTCGCATTTAAAAGTGAAAGTAAAAATGACGGTAGAACCAACAGCAACGTACGGCGTGAGTAATTGTATGGTAAAAGTATTAGTTAAAATTATAGGTATAGAAAACTAGACCATCCTACTGCACAAGTCTTGGAAAAAGATAGCTTAATTAATTAGGATTTTTGTACAATCAGGCCATGCTATAAATTTCTAGCCTGTAGTGAGGAGCTACATGTGATTAGTAGAAACTGACCGAGAACAACCAAATATTACAGTTGCGTTACACTTGATAATAAGTAATTTGCAAGTACAGCAAAGCGTATATCTCTATCAAACAAGTGGGTGGAGGCTTCTGACGGACTACAGGTTTACAAACGCATATATTACCAAGTTAAGTAAAATATAGGGCCGAACTGTACAACTTGTGAACAATAACACCTGACAACCCTAAGGTGAAGGCTAAATTTGCTTCTCTCAGTTAGATATTATTGTTGAAGTGCCATAATGATTTCTTGATAATAAAAACGATTTGCATGTTTAACTAATACCAATCTTGTGATGTTGATAAATGTTTTAACATGACAAAAAAAAGAAATCAACAAAACGTTACCTGAGCTTTTGTTGGGTGCGCATGAAACGAAAAAAGCTACCAGACAGATTGCTTTTAGAAACATTTTTTTAATAAATCTCTAGGGAATTCAGTACAACATGAATGATCACCAACTATACCAATTAAGAAAAAGTTCCATTTGCAAATGATAAGTCTGTTTTTCTCTCTTTCAAACTTAAATTTACTTGAAGACACTTGGTTTTACAGAATGGGTTTATTCTGTTCGAATTCCGATAACTGGGCAATATTGCATATCTTTTCGACAAGGCTTTATCTGATTTCCTATTATCATATCTTAATGAAAACACTATAGCGATTTTAGTATTTAGCTATAATGGCGGTACTCCAACTACAGCATTTGGAATTCACAACACAGATATTTCATTGTTAGAATAAATACTTCAGTGTTGAAACTGTTTAAAGTATTGTCAGAAATTTCAAAATATGCAAAATATGCTCCCTACTTCGATATGGGCTTTATTGTTTATTCTACGTCAAACTACAACCTCCGGCCGTTACGTGAAACTACAACATACAGCCGTTATATTTCAGTGTTTGTCATTTATCATATATAGCGTATTGCGAGGGAAATTCATTACAATTTCCCTTCGGTAACAATTCCCGTAGTTTACGACGCAAAACATTTTCGCGCATAGATATCCCCCTAGACCAGGGGTTCTCAAACTGGGGTCCATGGACCCCTGGGGGTTCGCGAACTAGTTTTAGGGGGTCCATGAAGGCCTACTTGAAATATTACGGTATATTTAAGAAGTAATCTTTTTTTAAAGAAAACAGTTTGTTTAAAAATAAAACGGTTTTGCACTGAATGTATTTAGACTCCATTTCACTTTCACTTTTTTAGACCGAAATCAGCAGATTTATGAAGTTTATTTGTACTGTGACGTTTTTTTTGGAATTTTTTGGCCTATTGTGGTCCACGCGAAGCCCAAAAAAATTTTAGGGGTCCGCGGTAAAAAAAGTTTAAGGACCCCTGCCCTAGATTTAGGCCTAGATTGTTTAATTTCGCTTTAAAGGTTAGTGTATTGAAATCCCTTTAAATATCACATTAAAAATTATTTTTAGCAAAATGACTGGGAAATGTGTTCCTCAGCAGATCTGCTGTCAATTTCATGAGATCTAAGCTGTAACCGATTCCTCGTCTATCGATTCATGACCCAAATAGTCTTAAGTTCGCCAAAAAATATCTATAATTTAAACATTTTTCTGGCAACAGCAGCGTAGCAAGTTAGACAATAATTTGATTTTGAACCAATCGATTTGGTTTTTCTTCTATAATTTGTCGCAATTTCTAGCTTATACTGCTTGCCAAATTGTATATTTTTAGTACGACTGTACTCTAAATTCTGGCAAGTTGTACTAGCCCTGCTAAGTATGTCAATAGAATATTGCAACAACCCGTTGTTTTAATATTGTTACAACTCGTTTTTACTAAAGTTTAAAAGTGTCGCCTGAACTGCATCCCACAGCATACTTCAATATTGTTCTGCATTGATTAGGGACATGTTGTAGTTTAGGTCTAGGCGAATACGCTACCAAGGGAAGTGACTTAGACATCCTTTTCCGATAGCGTTTGATGATGGATGAATGATCAGGTTGGTATCACTAGAAGAGCAAAGCTTTAAAGCAGAAGATTTTTAACTGTTATCATTACCATTATGTAAACGCCTCCAACGGAAACTGATTGAACCTAATTTTTTGTCTTACTTTGCGCGATTAACTTAACTTAAATTTGTATAAAATTTTGCACGTCTGAGGAATCTTTTACTTTGCCGTCACGTCATGACGTAACTTGTCTCGGCATATCTGAAAAAAAAAAGTCCAATCCTTGATCCGCCCCTAACATTTATAACGACCTTTTGTGCATTACGTAAGCTGTCTGTAGTGTCCATTGCAGTGCTCCGCAACCGATGTGCCGCGAGACCATGCCAGATGTGCCGCGACGTTCCCGTAGGTTATAATTGTGTTTTTAAGAGTACTTTTTTCAGTAGAATTACCACAAAAATGGTACACCAAGGCAGGCTTTTGACCCTATGCAATAATCCAGGTTCAACTTATAAACTTTTCTTCATTGTTAAAATTTTTTAAAACCTCCGTTACGTTTATTCGCCGGAAAGCGAATTTTAAAACATCTTTTCAACTAACACAACTAACAAGAGTATAAATATATTTTTTTCGAACTTTACACAAATTGGAAAAGATAGACTACAAAGTGGAAAGGGGGATTATCAACGCGCGAAACCATAATGAAATTTCACTGTAAATTGTTGGCATTTTGTGATTAAGAAACTAATCTTGTCTGCTGTCCTTAAAAACAAAATAGGCAAAAATGTAGGCCTACAACGCACAATTGTCGATTCATATTTTAAATATTCCATAAAAGCCCTTAATGTTCTCTGACTCGATACTGTAAAGGGCTGGAATTTACAGGACTTTGGCCGGGACCTTACAATAAGGCCTACAAAGTAACAATAACTGAAGCAGGATTAATTACATTAGTTAGGCCAACGACATAATAAAGCCAAGATCGTAGCAATTATACGAAGGATTAAAATTTAAAATCTTCCAAAAAATACCTAAATATGTCGAAAAAAGTCCTAAATTCATGGGAATAATGCCTATGGACAAAATACCGCCTGAAACTGTAGGGAGAGGGTATAGGACGTTTGGGGAGCAATCGGTCTGGCTTCGGATGGTTTGACCTCAAGTTATTTTGCTGCTGTTTTGTGTTATTGGTGGGTAATGGGTGGGGTAAGAAATTAAGTTAGGGTTGAAATTGTTAGGAGAGTAAGTGATGATTTTAGGGGTGGGGTTTAAGGTTAGGTAAAAATTGTATGGGCCTTTTTCTTGGCATTTAGGCATTTTCCTGACGGGTTGGACGTTATTACGATTATAGGTATTTTATGAGTTCTTTTTTGGTCTTGTTCCGAAATTAGTTTTATTCCGACGTTGGTGTTGTTCTAAATTTAGTTCTATGGATGAGTCCCTTTGGCCGTATCAAGATATTTTAGAAAGACTGTAAAACGGAAAAACTTGCAGATAGAAAAACGTTAAACGTCAAATTTTAGGTGCCTTCGGCCGTGTCTAGCCATAAATCGCTTCTTTAGTTCTGGGTAGCCCAGGATATTTGGTTTTGTTGTCTATTGTCGATCGTCATATATTTCGTAGGGGTGCCGCCGAATATGTTTTGCTCTGTTGGTGGGCCGCAAGTGGGAAAAGGTTGCGGAGCACTGGTCTATTGTAATGAAACTTTGGAAACCCCGCATATGGGTCGTAATAACGGAAACAATTAAACTCGTATTGCAGCAAATTGAAACCGGAACTTGTTGGCACGTATTTACAGCGAAATAGCATTTAGTACGGTACCTTAGCAGTTATAGCATGAGTTATATTACGGTAGCAATTGCCTTTGTAGGCTTTGTATTATCAAATTGAAATTACTGAAAGTTGATAATATTGAAAAGCTTAATGTTGTGTCGTGTTTTCTAATTTGCTGAGTTTAATTTTGTTTTATAACTAAATTTAATTCTTTTGTTAATGGTGAATCATCTTTTATTAGGCATATAATTTTAAACCGTTCTATATTGGTTTCTATGCCCAAAACGAAACAAAACAATCTTAATCGGAAAAACACAAATTGGTTTGTGAAAAAACGTTTTGGAAGATTTGACGATCATTTGTTTTTGGTAATTTCTGGTAAATCCATTTTCATCACACAAAGATTATAAGAATGACCAAGCAATGTTTTTTCTATGCAGTTTATTTTATTAAACAAGCAACCAAGAAATGTATATTTCGCAACACTAACTTTAATTTGAATCATATGTTAGATTTTATTTAAATCCAAACGGAAGAAAGAAAACTAAAGCTATTCTTATTTAACTTTAAAAGAATATCGTTCGTCACCTAAAATATTTTTCATGTTTTATTGTTAAATTAAAAGTTAGGCAAGTATTAGATACTTAAAAAAGTGTTTAAACGCTTACAGAATTTGTAAGAAGAGCATATTGAAAGTTACTAAAGTGCAATAAAACCTTTTAGATTTATAAAAAAATACAAAAAATAGAAAGCAAAACACTCGCGCTTTGTACAGCAACATAAATATTACTACAACATGCTAAAAAAACAAATCTTACAGAAGTAGAGCATACAAAAGAACATTCATGAAGTTTATAAACGCTTTAAATTATTATAAATGAAGCTCATTGTGTCGTGTGATGTGAAAATCATTAGAATGTTTTTAAGAATGTCAATACATATTTTTCTTCACATAAATAAATGTAACAAAAGCATTTGATCTAAACATGTTATGTCTTGTAATAGATATCACAACACGGGTAATAAATAATTATCACAGGCGTTATCCGTCCAGAGGGTATTTTTACAAAAAAGAAATAAAATCAACGCAATAAGAATAGATAATGAATGATCATTTTTGAAGACTGTTCAATTTACATATAGGCAATTTTTTGCCTTATGCAGTTCCTGGAAACAGATGGTTGCTTTTCATGGTATAACGCCTAAAATTTTGTTTTACGTTTTTATATAATTTTGAAAAGGCGATACGCTTAGTACAAGTGGTATGATTGTCTTAGAAAACGTTATTGAACCTGAATAATGCGTTAAGGACCTATCAAGGTCCCAAGTCCCGATCTACTGAACATGTGAAGAAGACGTATAACATATGCGATTAAACCAGTTTGTGTTGGTTTAATGCAGAAATTCACTTTGTTAAAACTGTTCTTGACAAGTTTTTTCGAAAAAAATGCGACATGGCTTAAACGAAATTCTTATAGACGAAACTCACGAAGTTATTCGCAAAATACTAAAAACACAATAATGAGTTAAATCACAGAATACCTAAAACAGGGAAAGCCTATGCATTTTAGTTTTTTTTTAATACACATCTACATCCTTGCTTTAAAAAGTGATTTTAACGTATTGCAATTTGTCAATTTTGTATTCAAAATTTATAACAGAGCATTTTATGAAATACCGTACTTGCATCATGATATGTTGTAATACCTTAAAGCAGCTATGGAACAGATTTAACAGTATTATAGGTGATCCTAAATAAAATCAAACAGTTTACTTGAGTTCAATACGTAAAATCCCTTTGCTTTTTAAAACAAGTTTTAACATTGAACGTTTATGGGTAAATCGTAACTTCCTACGAAAAAAAAAGAAAAATAGTGTGATATGCATAAAACATAATGCCCTGTGAAAATAATTTCGCAAAATTAGGAAAAAATGCGAAATACCTAAAAACAGTACCGGACAGAATTTTTTGCGGAGTACCTTACGCACAATACTCCACAGAAATACTTGCAATATACTGAAAATAGAATGCTCCACGAAATTAAATCACGGAATGAGTAAATAGAAAGCTACACGCAATTTAAATCAACAAACACCTTAAACACAGTCAGCTTAAACAGTTTTATTGGGTTTATTAGAGAAATGCCTAAACACAATTCTTCACAGAATTGCATAAAAATAAACCTTTTTAAGTTGTTTGATACAAAATTGTTTCATCAGATTTTCAAATGCTTTTTTTTAAGGTAAACGATGAATGATTCTCACAGAAAAATAGCGAAATATTTTAAACAAAATTCTCTACGGAAATATTTGTGGAGTAGCTAAATCACAATGCTCTTAGAACAGAATGCTTCACAGAAAAATGAGTCACAGAATACACAAAAAAGCTCACGTAATAAAATCAACAAATACCTTAAACAGTGTGTTTAATCAGTTTTCTTTGGTTCAATAGAGAAATGCCTAAAACACAATTCTTCACAGATTGCGTAACAAATTACCTTTTTTTGTTGTTTGATAGAAAATTGTACCATTAGATTTTTAAATGCGTTTTTTTCACGGAAAAGCTCTGAATGTTTTATACAGAAAGAAAAAAACGAATTATCTCAAACAAAATTCCTGACGGAAATATTTGGTTAGTAGCTAAATCACAATGCTCTTAGAACAGAAATGCTCCACAGAAAATAAATCAGAAGAAACCTAAACAGCTCAAGTGACTTAAATTGCTCCACAGAAATACTTGCAATGCTCCACAAAAAAACATACACGAAATACAAAAAAGCTCACGAATTAAAATCAACAAATACTTATAAAGTCGGTTTATTCAGTTTCTTATTTTCAATAAGGAACAGCGTCCTTCCCACGAATTGTCTTGTCGCTCGTAGCAACGGTTGCTGTGGTCTCCATCTCGATCGAGTCGTCCCAGTTGTTTCCACAGCAGAAGAAGTTGCTCATGGATGTCAACCAGATGGATCTAATCCCTCCACGGATCAGACAGAAGACGACGAAGATGAAAACTCCCTGAGGAAGACAAGAGATGGTAGTCATGGAAACACAGCAAAACTTTTGCGAGGAGGTTTGATAAATGCGCCTTTTTATCATTTATCGAGGTGTTCGTACCTTGTCGTCGGCTACGGCCGTTTATTTGGTCGATTGATAAATGACCTTTAACCAATCATTCATTTGTCAAATTTAAAAGTCATTATTGTAGTTTTTATTTGTTGGTCACATGTTTGTTTAACATTAAAAATCGTTTTTGTTCGTTTTTTAATTTGTTGAAGGTCCTATTTATTCGTTGAAGGTCATATATTGGTAGGTCATTAGATTCCCTAAATATTTGTCGACTAGAATTATTTAGGTAGAGGACATTTATTTGTCGATTAGGGTCAGTTGTCTTATATTTCAGATGTGTTAAAAGTCCGCTACGGTTGTTTATGTGTCGATGACGCTTAACTATTCGTCGAAGGTCATTTATTCGAGATTTTAGATTTGTTAAAAGTCCGCTTAGGTGGCTATGTGTTGATTACGCTAAGCTGTTAGTTAAAGGTCATTTATCGGGCTCTTACCTGGACAACATTGAAGATAGAGAAGAGCCATCCGAAGATGGCGAGGGATCCAACATCGTATGCTTCCACCATGAGCAAGCAGAAGAGCCAGGTTAGGAAGACAATAATCACAAGGAAGATAGCCACCACAAAGTCCTTCAATTCCACCTCCTGGTACTGCTCCTCGTCATCGTTCGCCGCTGGCTCCTACGTCATAATGGGGGGTGGGTTTGAAAGATGCGATTACCGTCAGGGCGTATCAAAAGTGCCTTTGATGGGTTTGGAATTACTTGGAATTACTTGGAATTGTGCTATCTAAAGGTTTTTTTAACAATAGTCAAGTATTTTCTCCTTGAGATAACTATACTGATAACCTCAACACCAGTGTTGTAAACAATTTATTTTCAAAAGTATTTTAATGGGTTTAAATTTGCGCGCTTAAGAGGCTGTTGTATTGAAAAGTAGAAAACCCTACAGCCTGTATTTTACCCATTTACGTAACTAAATTAGGTTGATAGCAATCCATATAATTCATTCACCTACATGGTTGAAAACATGTTTTTTTTATGGTTGAAAATATTCCACCATATGCTATTCAAACTTCACAATTTACAGTTTGCGGCCTTATCAGTTTCATGATTTGGTACTGCGCGTGCGCATGTCGGACTCAGGACTCGGATAGTCTTGCGGGTTTTAATAAAAAATCATATTCAACAATGCACTCGTATGGAAGTGCCTTATTAATCTTTCGAGCGCCTAAGGCCTAAGCTAAGAGGAACTACAACGTCTGCGTCATGAAAACGCCGGCCAAATTATCGCCGCGTCACGCTACGCCACCCGCTCTAGGTCACGTGACAGCGGGTGGCGTGATCGACAAACCACGGAATCAATAACTTCACGGCGCAGCGTTAAACTGTCGCATCACTTGTTTGACCGGTAGCGCGTTGATTTTTTAACCCAGTGGTTCTCAACCTTTTTTTCACTGCGTACCACCTCGAGCTTCTATGATATTGTTGCGTACCAACAAATTGTCGAAAAACTAACTTTACTCAAAATGTATTTTAAAAGGGGTGGATTACCTAATTATAGTTAGCCCGGAAATTTCAAAACAAATGCGGCCCACTTCTCTCAAAAAAATTTCTATTTTTCAACTTGCAAGATAGTCGTCAAGTTTTGTGATTCTTTGTTCTTTTGCTATGGATGTCATAAAATAAATTTGCATAGATGTTCCGGAAAGATAATAATCGTTAAAGAAGCATAAAATATTTAACCAAACAATCACTACAATGAATGAAAAAATGCTTAATCTTTTGGTAAAACTGTAATTTTACTTAAAAACATACTGCGTACAGCGTACCACCCAAAATGACTTCGCGTACCACTAGTGGTACGCGTACCACAGGTTGAGAACCACTGTTTTAACCAATTTAATCAAACCTTTCTCGAGTCCCGAGTCCGACTCCGGCGCTATGTTTTAAAGCAGTGCTTTCTAAATGTTTATCTATTAGATCGGGAAATTATTGCATTATCATTGCGTAACATTTATGCAACAATATAACAAATACGTAGCTACCTAATATGTAAGCTCATGTTTCGCATTAATAGTAAATTACATATGCATGCGTTGTTTCTTTTGTCAATAATTTGTTTTTTATTCGCTTGGTCATATCTTATTGTGAGTTGCACAATAAAACTTGCATTAAAAGTGGGTCGCGAACTGAAAAAGGTTGGGAAGGGCCGGTTTAAACGACAAAACCAACTGACTCACCAGGGCGGCTCTGCAGCAAAGACTTCTGGCCACGATCACGATTATTGTGAAGGCGATAAGAGATCCGAGAATTGCGATTGGGACAGCAAAAGCAAAGCTGGAGGCGTCCAAGCGGAGCCAGCACATGTTGCGAGCCAAGTAGGAGGACTCGAAGAAGATGTCGTCTGCAAAGGTGAAAATACTTAGGGAGAATGTCATACAGAAGTTGCTCGAATTTTCAAAGTTTCGAATATCTCTTTATGATTTTCCACTTCGGTAGGCACTCATTCTTAATATAATTTTTTTGATATAATTTTTTTGAATGTTTCCCGTAACTCTAAATTTATAAAAGCACTTAAAACTAAAAACGAAACTGCTAGTTACAGCAATTTTACTGCTCCCGAATAGAATGCGGTATGTAACATTAACAGTTTACAATAGTTTAATTTTCACCAAAATAACTTTTGAAAGCAGTTATTGTTCACATTGTAACTTGCTTCACGTTAACTTAACCTCGTTATTCAGTGCAATATAGTAGAGCCTATACGTGCAGCGCGAACACTAAGATACTCCAAAGCATGGGTGGAAAAATGTAGTCAATATGAGAGCCATTTGCAGAAAATACAAGTATCAGAGAGCCTCAAAATTGAGCTAAAGCTTATTCTCTTAGCAATGAAATTGCGATGACTTGCTGTTAACTAACTCTTCGGATTCTATGTCTAGTGTTACGTCATAAACAAATACTCTTGGTAACCTTTACAATTTTTTGAAATTTTACGATTCAACTAGAAGAGCCACAAAAAACGTGCCGGCGAGCCGCAGTTTGCCCGCGTCTGCTCCAAAGGTAAAAAGGATTGATCATTTAATGTCAAAGCAAATAAAGACGTTTTGATACACACTTGTATTATCATCAGTTAACGTTACTGGCATACAGTTTTGCAAAAACTCACCTGCTCTATAGTTTTTCTTATCAGTCACCAATATTCCAACACAGGCTGATGCCGTCACAACCACAAGAGGAATGAAGTAAAGCAACACAGAGAGGGTTTTAGATGGTGGAAAAGAGTAGCCCTGTAATAAAAAGTTTGTCCATAAATCGCGGATTGTGTATAGTGGTTCTCTTAACCTTCGAGGTTTAGGGCGCTGTTACAGTGTTTTAAAAATTCATCACATCCCTATTTAAAAAAAGAGCCGGTAAAAAAGGATTGAGGCTCCCTCATATTAAAAACTGAAGACATTTTTACACAGGAGTGGTGTAACATTTCGCGTTTATTGTAAGGAGTCTGTTTTGTTGCAAGACGTGTAGAGCAAAATATTCTGTAAATTGTCAACAAATTGCGGGTTTAGGTGTGTGCATGGTTCTTAACCTAAATGTTTTTTTTCTTAAGTGGTTCATAGCCTTTTGGGGTGCGTGACACTGTTACAGTGTTTTCAAAACTATCTGGCTTCAGCTAAAAACAAAGAACATAAAATAGGATTGTTGTAAAATATGGCGTTTAATGTTAAGAGTAGGCCTATAGTGGTTTTCACCTTTGTATTGGATCTATCTTGTTGGTAAATGTGTAGAACGAAAAATACCGAAAAAGCTTGTCCATAAAATAGCGTTGTTTTAGTGCGTGGAGTGGTTCTTAACCTTTCGAGTATGTAGCGCTGTTACGGTGTTTTCAAAACTCCAATACTATCTATTTGAAATGTAGCGTTTTTATGTGAATGACATGACTTAATGTTGACTTGCTCTCATAATGCCTCGACCGAGACCTGACTAGTTAATTTTGCAAAAGACTTGACTTTGACTTAAGTTATGCTTTAAATGACCTGAATAGGACTTAAGTCATTTCAAAATGACTTGTTTACAACACTGTGAATATGGCATGTATCCACTTAAGTAAGCCATTGTGTTATTAACAAATTCCTGTAAACTGATAAAGAATTCTGTATCGGATCGGATCCATTACCTTGATTAGGGCGGCGCCTAGGTAGAGGGCATAGCCAGTCAACCAGAACCAAGCGGCCAATAGGAAGAAGTGCTCAAAGGCGGCGAATACGTAACATCCGGTCTGCATGTCGGTTCGACCAATCCCAACGATCCACGTCACGTTCCCGATCAAGATGCACACACAGATGTTGGCCACGAAGGTAGTGGTATGACGTAGACGAAGCTTCCTGAACAAATAGGAGGGTACGTTTCATATTACTTGAATTATGGTCGCGGAGCCGGGTTAAAATAAACCAGAGTCCGACTTACAAGCCCTAAAACCAACTCCGGCCAAATGTACGATTTCGCCGAGTCCCGAGTCCGGCTCTAACTTTACAGCCTGTATTCCGCCAATTTACGTAACTAAATTAAGCTAGATGTTCAGCAATCCACTTATAGGGGTGTCATATAATTCATTTACTCACAATACATGATTGGAAAATATTTCAACATATGCTATTCCGTCTTTACAGTTTCCAGTTGGCCGCCATATCAGTTTTAAAATTTGGTACTGCGCTTGCGCAAGTCGGGCTCGGGACTCGGGTAGTTTTACGTGGTCTTACTCGAGTCCCGAGTCCGACTCCGACTCCGCAGCCCTGACTAGAATAATCCAATTTTAAGAGCACATCATAAGACCTACAGATACATAATTGCAACTATTAGGTATTAGTCCTATTTTGGTGTTATTCTGATCTGTGCTTTATTTTGACGAATAGCCTAATTTTTATCTGCATACGCAATACCAATTTTTTAAAATTATAAGGCTGCAAACTGTCACTTGTAGAAGGGAGTAGACATTTTCCAACCATGTATTGTGATGGGATGAGTTATGTTCCCTCTTATGGGTGAATTGTTTAAGCTCCATCGTTTTTTGGTTATCTAAATGGGTTAAATACAGGCTGTAGGATCGGAACTGGACTCGGGACTCGACGAATTCACTCGGAATCGGGACTTGGTAGTCGTACTCTAGTTTTTCTTAACCGACTCCATACCCTGCTATAAAAACTAAATTTACAATATCTTTGCGGAACTTTAATACAAACAATTTAAAAGTCAGTATTTTAGTAGATATTCCTAATACAAATACAGCATTGTACTTGGTGAATATAAAGATGCAGGCCGTTACAAAGGTTCCAAAGGCACAGAATGCCAAGCCAAGGTAGAGGATAGGGTTGACCACAAAATCGATCGGGAAAATCCTTTCCTCCTGAAATAACGTAAAGAAGTTTATACTACAGCTGCACTGAGCTGAACAAAGCGTAATTTACATTTAAATTTTATTCTGGCGAGCGTTTAACGCTTTGCTAAACTCAAGCCCCGTGCAGCTGGCAAAAAATACGCTTTGGAGCGATTTTCACGCTTTGCTAAACTCAAGCCCAGTTCAGCTATATAGAAAAATGTTACGTTTTGGAGCGATTTTTACGCCCAGCGCAACTCGGTGTAGCTGTCCTTTTAGGCTTAATCCGTTTAATTTTCCACCAAATATTTCCAAACCAACTTACCACAAGCATTGCGTAGTCGCCCACAGTCGAGAATACACAGGTCGGCGGGGAACTCCCCAACTCGAGCCTCCCTGAAACGGGAGACCACCTATAGTTGACGTCATCCCAAACATTGCACTGGGTCCTGGTGGCTACTTCCTGTCGTTGAAAAAGTTGGCACGTTAAAATCGGTGACGTATTGCGTGTTACGTCACGCAAGTTATAATGACGTCATTTTGGTTTATAACCCTAACACAAGATTGCTTTCTTTTTTGATCGGTCTTTTTTCAATCTTTAAGGCCTGTTTTTTGACGTGACGTCATTATTTTTGGGAGAGTGTGACGTCATAAAGGTGTAGATGATGTCACACACAACCGAGAGTAGTAAAGTTACTTTCTTCAGAAGTGCAGTAGTGTACATTTGTACCTCTATTCATGTAGCCCTCTGGCTTTTTGTGTCCAAACTAGTTTTTATTGAAATATAGTAGTTAGCTTCAAATGCTTTTGAAAGAATTTTGTAAATCGTAACGACAAGGTTTTTGAAAAAAAGTTTCTCGTCCTCTGATTGCTATCACTAACGTTTACAATAACCCTGTATGCATTCGATGATTGGGGCCGCAAAAGATTAACGCCCAAATTTTTTTTATGAAAACGTACCCCAAAATTGGGTGATTTATATGCGAAAAGCGGCTATATTTCTTTGTAAATTTACTAATCTGTCAATATTTCACACCACATTACGCCACTGGTAGTTTAGGGCAAGCAAAGATCTTTGGCTGGAAGGCAGTGAAATGCAATCGGGCATCATACCTTAATGCTGCTTTACCCTGGTTGAGAACACTGTCTTGTGTTTTGTAAATATTCTACATTTTGTCAGCGCAGCACGAATATGCCATCAGCGTCCGAGATTTGGTTGCCAAATAATACTTGCTGACTTGCTGTGCATCCCTAGTTGCATAATCTTACCTGTAGAGAATTGTTGGGTGAAGGTACGATGCCTTGTGTGGCAGTTTCAAGCACAAAGACGATTGCAAGTCCGTTTGAAAGATGGGCGTTGGTCAGTCCAGCTATGCGGACTGAAATGATCTGAAAAAACAACAGAACATTTCTTTTGTCAGGTTATGGTTTTTTTTTGGTATTCGGGGAAGTTAATTTATTATATACCCTCGCAGAAATACCCTGTTGTGTTGTTTTCCGGGCTGTATTTATGAGCTAATTTCCAGCAATTTCCTTACAGTCTTTGGTTTGATGTATATTTGTTAAGTTTATGGTTAAAGCAAAATGGAAGCAACTGGCGCGCGTTTATTGCCCACTTGCGTCCAAACATCTAGTCATCGATTTATAAACGCTGGAAGAGCACTGGCAATTCGTAAGCTATTGTGGTTTGTTAAGGTCTTCATGACTTCTATGTGAAGGTTTTTGTCAACCTAACTTCAATTTAAGCCATTTGTCCATCTCAATCTAACCGGAATCACTAAAGCTAAGTAATCAACTCAAGTCAAATATACTGTACTCGTTTTACCACAAAATGAAAAATTCAAGTTAATTTAAAGTTATTGGCCAGTCGCCGATGTCATAACAAAACGTCACAATTATTTATGTAACTTTCTTTTTTTCTTAGCTAGTTTTTTTTTACAATTCTACCATATAGACAAAATTCCTGTCCTGCTAATCGAGTGGAAAATCAAGCGTTTTAATTCAAGTCTATTAAAGTAAAGCTCATAACTTTATATATATTTTTCGGAGGTTTTCAAACCCTCCAAAGTGCATTTAATAAAGACAATAAAAACACCTACCAGATTTTACAAATCTTGTATAAATACAATACTCACTAATAATTGTCCTACTTATCCAGTTGGATACTGGTTCGCCCTGGTGTTTCTAAAGTAATGCTCTTAAACTTTATATATATTTTATTGAGTTTGCAAAACCCTTCATAATGCAATTCCTTTAGGTACTAAACTCACGAATTTTCCCTGCTGATCCAGTGAAAACTGGTTTGCACTCGCGTAAACGAGCAGTGTGATACGAGCAGCACCCGCACTTCCAGTAGCTTGTCGTTTGCGTCTTCTCCGTGCGTTGATTGCTTGATCGAGAACCGAACCCGGGACCGTTACTCCTGCAATCTTGCGTCCTGTTCCTGGTTGTGCCATGGAAGCACTGGTCGGGTCGTACTTGTTGTTAGCGTTCTTGGGAGGTTCATTGATCTTAAATGGAAATACAGATGTGGTTTAGTGGTGCAGGGATTGGGAGTCTCTTATGGAGATGCGCTAAACAGGTCTTAAAAGCTACGGTTTTATTTTTCTTAATGTTGTTTCTGGGAACGTTTTTATTGTGGTACTGGTACCTGAATTTTCTTTTTCTCCATTTTTAATACCTAGATAATAATACCCTACGAATATTTATGTTTTTCCGAAATCCTTGTTTACTTATAAATTTGTTTCTTTTTATCAGAAAAGCATAACAAACGCGGTAAAGCGATTAAATAATATCAATAAGGTTTCAACAGTGTTGTAATGACTTAAGTCAATTACTTGAGTTAAGTGCACTTAAGTCACTGTTTTCAAACGACTTGACTTGACTTAAGTATTTGGGAAAAATGACTTGACTTGACTTAAGTCATTTAGACAAATGACTTGGGTTCAAATGAATGATGCAGTTATTGCTCATAATCATACAAATTTAAAAATTTTAATAGTTTAAAATTTTATTTTTTAACAAGGACATGACTTAAAGTTGACTTGCTCTAATTATGACTTGGACTGGGACTTGACTTGTTATTTATTCGAAAACACTTGACTTGGACTTAAGTTGTTTTACAAATGATTTGACTGGGACTTAAGTCAATTTAAAATGACTTGTTCACTGTCAAGTTTGAAACGAGGCGAACTGAAGCAGGAAAACACAGGAATTTTACACACAACAATACGGAAAACTTTGCATCATCAAATATGATATTATGTAACTGAAGAACATATTTGGCAAACGAAAGCTGAAATCTAAAACCCTATTTATCACATCGTAAAACCACTCAATGAACTCTAAGATTTGGCTTATGGCAATTAATTAATTTGGGTGTTTAAGTGTTGATAAACACGTAACATTCACAACACTGAGTTTCAAACTGGGCCCAACACAGTGGATTCTCCCTTGGAAGTTAATTTTATAAAAAAAATAGCAGTTACAGCTAAAGGTTTCTTAACTTCTCAACGCTAAATCAATTTGACCTAACAACCTGAAAAAACACCTAACTATTTCAATTTATCTATTTTGCTTATTCAAGCATATTAATGACGTCATTTGGTATCAGATCGCGGTACTTTTTGTTCAAAATATTGGTATCGGAAAGAAATGCCAAGTAAGTGTGTATCGACAAATGACTTTAATGTTTAGGGTAAACGTCATACGCACAGAGAGACTTGACGAGTTGGTGACAAAAGTAAGGGTGTTTTGGTTGGCCGGCATTGTAACGCGATCAGCAAACTTGCGGAAAGCCTGGAGAAGAACTTCCTGCTGCTTCTTGGCGCTTTCGCTGCAAAAAAAAACGCATTTTTTATCTGCACGAAAAAAACACAATTTTTTTACTATATTAAAATAGTCAGAATTTTTTTTTAATTTAGTAATTTAAAAAAAGAAATTATTAGTTTTTTATTTTCTTGTATTTTAGTTGACAATGCAAACCAAAATTATGCAACGAGCGGGCAAAATATTAAAAAAACATTTTTTTATTTTGGTACCTAATTTTATGGCAATTAATTTTTTATTTTTTGTTCTTTAGATCAGTGCTTCTTAAACTTTTTTAGTTTTGTTCACCCTTAGCTTCTATCTCCAGATGTAATTCACCCTTGTCTCATGATATGATAAAACTATCTCGTTTATATATAACAGCTCAAAATGACTTAGTTGTTTCGCAAGCTATCATTCATTTCTGACGGTTCACCCTTATTCACCCATTTTGGTTGGTTCACCCACTTTGGTTGGTTCACCCACTTTGGTTGGTTCACCCACTTTGGTTGGTTCACCCACTTTGGTTGGTTCACCCTTGTAAAACTTTTATTCGCCCTTGGGTGAACCATTCACCTTAAACACTGCTTTAGATGACAATGCAAACCATATTCAAACACTAAGCTGTTAAATTAAATGGGCAAACGATGCCAGGTTTATTTATACAACAAAACTGTTAAAGACGCAAAAACCACGAGCATACTTTTAGGATTAAATAGGAATAATAACTTAATTTAGTGTTAAAATCACGAACCTATTTCACTTTTTTATCATCAATGTAGCCATCAAGCCTTACCCCCTGCGTTGCCATGTGTGACGTCATTTTGCACGTGGCCAGTGTTCACTGACGTGTGACGAACAACCGAAGCGAGCGGTATCGGAATTTTGCAATACATTCTACTTTATGCGGCTTTGATACTGGCGGCTTAAATCATCATGTTACTTGTCGTGTGTGCTGAGAAAATACCAGTGTTGTAATGACTTAAGTCAATGACTTGACTTAAGTCACTGTTTTTAAATGACTTGACTTGACTTAAGTCTTTTGAACAAATTACCTGGGGTTGAAATATAGCATTTGTTTAGGTATTTTTTTAAAAAATAGAGGTTTTTGTCCAAATTTTTGCACAAAAAACAAATTGCTTGCTATATGTTCCGTTTTCCTTATTTTTTAGTTCAGTTATTGTTCATAATCATACGAGTTTAAAAATTCTAATAGTTTGACGTTTAATTTTTATGACAAGGCCATGACTTAAAATTGACTTGCCTAATTATGACTTGACTGGGACTTGACTTGCGCAACTGATGACTTGGACTGGGACTTGACTTGTTATTTATTCGAAAAGACTTAACTTGGACTTAAGTTATTTTACAAATAACTTGACTGGGATTTTAAAATGACTTGTTTACAACACTGGAAAATACTCACAACAAGCCATATTAACTGAGTAAAGTGACTCTCTCTAGAGTGCAAGAAGTTATAAGGATAGAATATTAGCGGCCAGCTCCTTGGATCAGGTGCAACAAGAAACGTGTAAGACACTTAGGCAGCCGTCGGCCCGCGTCTTACTTACCCGTAGCAACCATCAACGCTGAAATCAATTCATACTAAACTCACGATTGGTCGCTTCCAAGGCTCCTGCTGATTTGTTCGGTGCTCACCAGAATGTTAAACATCGTATTCGGTTTAATCTGAAACAAACGGAGTTATTATTTCAAAGATAGATAGATGGATAGGTATGGGATTTATTTGGAACATCAAAAAACAAAAAATGAAAGTCATCGAAATCTAAGCTTTTAGCAATATTTGACGTTCCCAGGAGACAGCGAAAAACCGTAAGGTACAAAGCCCATGTTGCTTTTTCTATGCTCATTGTATCTGCCATATTTGACATAAAACTGAAACGTAGAAACTCATATCGTGTTTAGTAGCCGATTCTGGGGGGCGCCCTACTTGGAATTAAGCAAATAAAGCTGGGTTTGGCCTTAATTGGACACTATTGTAAGAAAATGTTAGTTGACCTGTTGGTATCTTGAGTAAGTTTAAGGCAGTAAAAAAGTTATAAAATGTGCTGTCGAAGACCCTAACAAGCCTTTAAGTCTCTCCCTGTAAAATTAACTCAAATCACAGCCATATTTGGGTACACTACGTATATATCTGTAATGTAGCTTGATAAATAATTAATTGCAAAGCCAAACGGGTCGGGTATATATTGATGTCATCTTAATAAAGAAGTTTCGATGCGAGCTTGTATCACATTAACTGATCATGATACAAGCTCATATCGAAATCGGATCAAGATGATGTCTTTAATTTAATTGACGAGCTACAGCCATATTTATCATTAAAATATTTTAGCAATCACGCACTTGTCATTTATTTCTTTTGCTAAACTACAAGCATTTATTTAGCTAAAATATAAAACAAAACGTTTTTACACCTCATAATTTGTACTGGAGCCAGTGTTCATTTGCCCTCAAACCAGCGACAAAAGCGACCAAAAAACAGTTTTATGTTTCAATTCAGCAGAAAAAGAGTCATCGTTCGGGATGTCCCTAAACCAGGAAGCGCTCACTTAAGCGCTTGCAGATTGAAAATGTGATGTTGCCGCGAGCCGCCTTGATGTGAAACGCGTTTCAAGGTAGCGCCGACAGTTAATTTTGTTGTGTTACAGTTGAGTTTGTTGCACGCAGACTGCGAGAATGGTTTCAGGTGTTTGTTTTTAGTTCTTTACGAAGCGCACGACTTTTGTTGTTTTTGCTCTTTGTATGAAATTGTTTTTTAAGTTAAGACAGCGTAAGAAAAATATTAAACCAGACAGAATTTATTTGTTTCTAAATAGTACTGGTTAGTTGTGTTTAGGAAGAGTGGCCATGTGGCAACACAAAGGACTTTTATTTTGTTTACCTTACGGTTTTACAGGTTTACAAACTTTTATTTTTTAAACTTGTTAAAGTTTTTTTATGTGCCTAATTGTTTAGACAGGTAACACTTTTGGCTGTATTACTTTTTGGTTTGTTGGTATACCAAGCGTTAGAAAGTTGCTTTCTTAGATTGGTAATTTTAGACTTTTTCAGTGTTGTAATGACTTAAATCAATGACTTGACTTGACTTGACTTAAGTGCACTTAAGTCACCGTTTCCAAATGACTTGATTTAAGTGCTTTGGACAAAATGACTTGACTCAAGTCTTTCGGACAAAGGATTCGGGTTGAAATAAGTGTTTTCATTAATCATTTTTCTCTATAAAATTGAGATATTTATTTTAGGTGTGACACTTAAAACAACTTTTTTTTGTTTTTTGTTATTTTTCAGTAGCTATATCGCTCATAATCGGATTAATTTACCAATTGTAATAGCTTATCGTTGAATTTTTAGGACAAGGACTTTAAAGTTGACTTGCTCTAATTATTTCTTGACTGTGACTTGACTTGTCAATGATTTAAAATGACTTGACTTGGGCGTAGATCAATTCCAAATGTCTTTGATATTTTTGAGTTAGAGTTAGAATTGTGCCCGTCTCTTTAAAGGCTTTTTTATTTTGGCATTTTCAAAATGTGCGTACACTTTTTGCACATTTTTGCCTACACACTTTTTTTTGCAAAAAATGTTTGCATCCACGTCTCATTCACCGGCAAGAGATTTTTGCAAATTATAAAAGCTTCTGACCTCGTCGATATTAGGGCCGGAGTTACTGAGTGCTAGCAAAACGTCTGCCGCACGGACGTGGCGTTGTTTTTGCACAATGTGCGCAAACATGTGATTTTTTCAGAATGTGTGCACACTTTGAAAAGCTTTTTGAAATTGCGTACATTTTCGCGTGCACATTTTGTTTTGCAGAAAACAGTTTGAAAATTCGACCAAGGCGTAGTTAGAGTGTCCTTTGCTAGATTATACGTGTAACTGTCTCTACAGGCGCGAATAGCTGTCTCATTTGCCGGTAAGAGATTTTCATGCAAATATAAAAATTTCTCACCTCAACCAGATTAGGGTCGGAGTTACTGAGTGCCAGCAAAACGTCCGCAGCCTGTTCTGCCTCAGAGGTGCTTATGTTGTTGGTCAAAATACTGAGTCCTTGAAGTTGAGCGTCCATTTCTTCTGTGGTAACGTTTTCCGGACTGGGGTTCTGCAAACCAATGTATTTTTTTTCAGTAGAAAAAGAGTGGCCCAATTAATAGATAAAAGATTCATTCTTTTATTTGCATACGTTTCGGCAAGTGCTTATGCCATCTTCAGTGCGGTAAAAACTTGCTGAAACGAATGGAAATAAAATAATGAATCTTAAATCATTTATTTTGGCCATTCTTTTACTACTGAAGATGATGAACAGGTCCGTGTTTAGTGTTCCCAATGTATTTTTTCCGTTTAAATCGAGTTTTAAATTGATTTATTGTATGAATTAGTATGTCTATCCTCGAAATACGCTTTATGGTCAGGCTATCATGTTGAGTATGTTAAAAACAAATGAAAATTTATTCCAAACATTTAGAATGATACCTACTTCTGTATGGGCTTTCATATTCTTACTAAATGTTGATTTTTTTCTTTTATTTTAAATTTTCAAATATGTTTTGTAATGATCACAAAATATAGACCAGTATTGCCGCTGATTCAGCGCCAAACTTTTTGCCTTTGAGTTAGGAGGTTGGTAGTGGGTGGGGTTAGTAATGTAGTAAGGGTGGGTAAAGCCGTTTAGACGGGATTAGATCTTATTTAGACCCTAGACTATTAGGTGTAAATCCTATTTTGATCGTATTCGATGTGTGTGTTATTCAGATGCTATTCGGATTTCGTATTGTTTTCCGTTGATATATTTTTTGCGTTGTCAACAAACGTTGATATGATATAAAGGAGAGAAATGTTTACGCTGTTATTTTCTCTATAGATATATGTGAGCTTGTATATACGCACCACGTTCAGTATGCTGTCAATGGTGAGGTCGCAGTTTAGTGTGAAGGGGTTGTCGAATGAGGCTGTCAGTCCGTCGTAATTGAGAACACATTCGCTGAAAGCTATGGGGCGACCTGTTAAATTAGAATGGTTAGAATCGGCAAACCAATACAACTGATTCCCTGGACACCAAAAATCGAAAGACCCGAAAATTTTCACTTCAATTCGCATACACCGGTAAGAGATTCTTGCAAATTATAAAACAGTAACATTAAAGTGAACGAAACACAAAAAAATACAATAGCGTAAGTATGTTGTAACATAATATTAGCCATGTCTTTGTATTGTTTCCACATTCTCTTCAATTTCGTAAGAAATCCTCTGAGAACCAATCTCTATAAATACAACCTTGCGAACTACTCCAGACGGCGACCCAACCAAATCAAAAGTCAATCCAATTTCAGATCGCGACCCCTAGGTTAAGAAATACTGACCATAGGACCTACATAGGCTTGCATCAGGGTATAATCAGGTATCCCTACTTGTCACAAATTTAATTATTGTAAACCCTTTTTGTCGAACTAATGCGTTTGGCCGCGGGAATCGCCGTTCGGGTCGGCTACCCACCAACTTGATTTTCCCTGGGGAATAGGACATTGTGTGAATTTCGCAGACTCAGTTTTCTCGGCTCTGCGTGATATCTTTGTGTCGATTGGGTTTTGTATTGCGTTGTGTTGCATCGTTATTCGTCGAAAGAATCGGACGCATTTTGAGCACGGTTTGCAATCTCGTTGGTTAGAGATAGGCTGTAGCCTTATGCGAGCACTTAGCGTGCATGTGTATTTTCCGTATACTGATTATATCGTTCTGTCCAATAAACGTCTTGCTCGAGAAAGTAAAGTCATTCCTATCCTTAGCAGCTACTTTGGGGATTGTGTCCCGATCTAGTGTGCGACACTACTCATTACAGATCAGTTCTGATGCGAAACTTGTCGATTTAAAAAGGGTTTTGCCGTGGTCCAATCTGCATACATTATATTTTACCCTTCGCCCTACACTTACCGTTGCACTTTTCAACCGACTGCGATGCTTGTCCAGCTATAGTTGGAGGGAACATAAAGCCGCCTTTTTCTCCTTCTCGGCATTCGACTGTATCCGAAAAACAAAATGATACTTTACCTCAAATTTTCTACGATGAACCTGTATTACGTTTTACAGTGTTGCAAACAAGTCATTGTGAAAATCCCAGTCAAGTCATTTGTTAAATACCTTAAGTCCAAGTCTTTTTAAATAAATATTAAGTCAAGTCCCAGTCAAGTCATAATATGAGTAAGTTAACTTAAAGTCACGTGCTTGTCATAAAAAGAAAACGTTATCTGTGTTAGAAATGTTAAACTCAGTACGAGTATGCAAATACCGAACTAAAATATAAGAAAAGCTCAACACAGGCAAATTGTTTTATGTGCTAAAATTATAATAAAGATAAGCTCAATTTTATACAAAAAAGGCCTTACTATAAACTTTTTATTGCAAACCAAAGTCATTTGTCCAAAAGACTTTAGTCAAGTCAAGTCATTTAAAAGCAGTGACTTAAGTGCACTTAAGTCAAGTCATTGCAAGATGACGTTTTATCATATAAACCTCATAGTTGCATTATCTGTAAAGCATTAAAACGGTTATCTAAATTCAAAAAGGCTCTTTCTTTGTCGGTTAAGAGTAATTTACTTTGTATTGTAGATTGTTACATCATAAGCACACGATGCATTTTTGCCCGAACAAAAAACAAAAAAAAAATCAAAATTCCACTAAAAATAGCCTAAATTGTATTTGTATTGAGTCGTGCATACTTCTTGGGTTAATCTTAACATGCTTTTTAATGTTAAAATAAAAAACAAATGGCTATGCCAATGCAAGCAAACAAGCAAGTCTAGAACCTTATAATATAGATGCAAAAAGGCAAAACCTAGACATCACTGGTTATATTTTGTCATGCTTGCCGGGATCACAAACAACGGCAATGTTATGCCCATCTAGGGATGTCCGATAATATCGCATCAAAGCCGATACAAGATGCAAAGTGTTAGTATCGTTGTCGATCCAATACCGATTTAACATAGGAATATGAGCCATGGTTTGTGATGCAATATTACTTTTAAAACAAAAACAAAAAACCTTTCAAAGTTTTTAAGTGCTAGTATCGGTACTCATCCGACACTAGAGTGGTATCGGTGCCGGTACTAAACCAGATTAACATAGGACTTTTTTGCCAAATTTTCAATTCAACGCAACGATTTATCGATCTTGACAAGGTAAATTAAAAACAAAAATGTTGGAAGTTAACAACTGGAGGAAAACTTAACTTCATAACGCTAAAAATAATTTTTGCCAAATAACCTTGAGAAAAACTTTTGAATGTTACAATTTGACCTGTATTGCTTAATTAAGTATGGCAAAGACAACATTTGGTATCGGCTGGGATCGCGGCACTTTTTGTTCAAAATATCGGGCGTCAATATCGTAATAAACTATCAAGTACCGGACATGCGCATCCCAAAACCAGCAAGCCATCAAATCCAGAACCTTCTTAAATTGATTAATGACGTCATCAAAACCATGCGTCACTGTAAACTTACCAGGGATTCCAGGGTCTACACGCCTAGTCGTAACGAAAGAAGCTGCGGGTGTAGATAGTAAAATCGGGTGCATACTGCTTACCCCTACAGTTTGGGGCACGGTTGGGTCAGGGGTTGTTGTAGGGCTCTGGGTGGGGTTTTGTGGGGTAGTTTGGGCTTCAACTACAGTTTGGCCAGTTGTAGCTTCACTTGTGGTGGTTTGTGGGGCTTCGGTCTTATGCTGGACCCTCGTGGTCGATTCTGGAATGAATTTGAATGACGTCACTACGACTGACTTCGATCCGGTCGCTATGGTAACGGTTTGGCTGGTAATCGCAATCAACCCACCTGGGGGAATGTCCGTTGCGCCTTGGGTGGTTTTGATTGTAAGTGCGGCTTTTTTGGAGCCTGGGATAGGATTTAATTTTGTGGTGGTAGCTACTGGTACATGAGTTGCCATTGTGGTTATATCGCCTTGTGGTACATGAGTTGTCATTGTGGTTATATCGCCTTGATTAGTGGTGTGTTTTGTGGTTATATCGCCTTGATTAGTGGTGTGTTTTGTGGTTATATCGCCTTGATTAGTGGTGTGTTTTGTGGTTATATCGCCTTGATTAGTGGTGTGTTTTGTGGTTATATCGCCTTGATTAGTGGTGTGTTTTGTGGTTATATCGCCTTGATTAGTGGTGTGTTTTGTGGTTATATCGCCTTGATTAGTGGTGTGTTGTGTGGTTATATCGCCTTGATTAGTGGTGTGTTGTGTGGTTATATCGCCTTGATTAGTGGTGTGTTGTGTGGTTATATTGCCTTGATTAGTGGTGTGTTGTGTGGTTATATCGTCTTGGTTAGTGGTGTGTTTTGTGGTTATATCGTCTTGATTAGTAGTGAATATTTCTGTGGTATCCTTATGACTAGCGTGGGTGTTCGTAGTAATGTCACCTTGACTAGGGGTTTCTTTTCTACCTTGACTAGGTATTATATTAGGATTTGTAGTCATATCTAATTGGTTAGAAATAGATTCAGTAGTGCTATCTACTAGACTAGTAGTAGGATTTGTACTGATATGATTAGAAAAAGGTTTTGTGGTAATTTGGTCTTGAGTGGTAATGTCTTGTGTAGTGCTTTCTTGTTGACTGGGGCTAGATTCAGCTTCTTGACTGGATAACATCTTTGTGTTGACATCGTCTTGTGTAGTAGTAGCTTTTGTGGTCATACCTGAATTGGTATGGTTGAGTTGTGTTGGCACTTCTTCTTGACTAGATGTAGGTATTGCAGTCAAATAGTCTTGAATAGGGGTGAGATTTGTTGTCATATCTTCTGTACTAAGAATTGGTTGTGTAGTAACGCCAGCATGAGTTGGAATAGGATTTGTAGAAATTTCTTCTTTATGAAATGTTTCTTTTGTGGTCACATGTTCCCCACTAGGTGTAGTTTTAGTAGTGACATCTTCTAGATCAAAGGTGTGTTTTGTAATGATATCTTCATGAGTAATGTTTGATTTAGTTGTGATGTCAACTAGACTAGAGGTCGCTTTCGTTGCAACATCTTGTGCTGTGGTAATAGACTTTGTAATGATATCTGTAGTTATTGTGATAAATTTTACTTGTTTTGTGCTAATGTCTATTGTACTTGGCATGGGTTTTGTGGTAAAATCTACTGCACCATGGCTGGCTTTTAATATGGTGGTTGAACTTAGGTCTACTGATGTAGGTTTTGACATTGCAGTAATATCTAGCGGCATAGGTGTTTTATTAGTAATGAAGTCATTCATACCTGGGCTTGGTGTTGTAGAGACTTTGGGCATGGTCAATTCCGTAGTGACGTCATCAATAATTCGTGACGTGCTGGTAGCCTCTAACATTGTTGTATCAGCCGCAGTGCTCGACATAACTGGATATTGTGTTGTTATGAATGGTTTTGTAGTAATGTTAACATTAGCCTGTGACGTGGTACTAACAGCAGTGCTGGACATAATAGGGTTTGGTGATGTCATAATTGATTTTGTAGTTACGTCATTACCTAATTGTGCCGTGGTAGTAACTGCAGTGCTGGACATATTAGGGTTTGGTGATGTCATAATTGATTTTGTAGTTACGTCATTACCTAATTGTGCCGTGGTAGTAACTGCAATGCTGGACATATTAGGGTTTGGTGATGTCATAATTGATTTTGTTGTGATGTCATCACTTAATTGTGCCGTGGTAGTGACTGCAGGGCTGGACATAATAGGATTTGTTGATGTTATAATTGATTTTGTTGTGATGTCATCACTTAATTGTCCCGTGGTAGTAACTGCAGTGCTGGACATAATAGGGTTTGTTGATGTTATAATTGATTTTGCAGTGATGGCATCACCTAACTGTGCCGTGGTAGTAACTGCAGTCGTGGACATAATAGGGTTTTGTGATGTCATAATTGGTTTTGTTGTGATGTCATCACTTAATTGTGCCGTGGTAGTAACTGCAGTGCTGGACATAATAGGGTTTGATGATGTCATAGTTGGTTTTGTAGTGATGTCATCACTTAATTGTGCCGTGGTAGTAACTGCAGTGCTGGACATAATAGGATTTGATGATGTCATAATTGGTTTTGTAGTGATGTCATCACTGAATTGTCCCGTGGTAGTAACTGCAGTCGTGGACATAATAGGGTTTTGTGATGTCATAATTGGTTTTGTTGTGATGTCATCACTTAATTGTGCCGTGGTAGTAACTGCAGTGCTGGACATAATAGGGTTTTGTGATGTCATAATTGGTTTTGTTGTGATGTCATCACTTAATTGTGCCGTGGTAGTAACTGCAGTGCTGGACATTAATGGGTTTGGTGATGTCATAATTGACTTTGCAGTTACGTCATCACTTAATGGTACCGTGGTAGTAACTGCAGTCGTGGACATAATAGGGTTTGGTGATGTCATATTTGTTTTTGTAGTGATGTCATCACCTAACTGTGCCGTGGTAGTAACTGCAGTCGTGGACATCATGGGGTTTGGTGATGTCATAGTTGGTTTTGTAGTGATGTCATCACCTAACTGTGCCGTGGTGGTAACTGCAGTCGTGGACATAATAGGGTTTGGTGATGTCATAGTTGGTTTTGTAGTGATGTCATCACCTAACTGTGCTGTGGTAGTAACTGCAGTCGTGGACATAATAGGGTTTGGTGATGTCATAACTGGTTTTGTTGTGATGTCATCACCTAACTGTGCCGTGGTAGTAACTGCAGTGCTGGACATAATAGGGTTTGGTGATGTCATATTTGTTTTTGTAGTGATGTCATCACCTAACTGTGCCGTGGTAGTAACTGCAGTCGTGGACATCATGGGGTTTGGTGATGTCATAGTTGGTTTTGTAGTGATGTCATCACCTAACTGTGCCGTGGTGGTAACTGCAGTCGTGGACATAATAGGGTTTGGTGATGTCATAGTTGGTTTTGTAGTGATGTCATCACCTAACTGTGCTGTGGTAGTAACTGCAGTCGTGGACATAATAGGGTTTGGTGATGTCATAACTGGTTTTGTTGTGATGTCATCACCTAACTGTGCCGTGGTAGTAACTGCAGTGCTGGACATAATAGGGTTTGGTGATGTCATAACTGGTTTTGTTGTGATGTCATCACCTAACTGTGCCGTGGTAGTAACTGCAGTCGTGGACATAATAGGGTTTGGTGATGTCATAGTTGGTTTTGTTGTGATGTCATCACCTAACTGTGCCGTGGTAGTAACTGCAGTGCTGGACATAATAGGGTTTGGTGATGTCATAACTGGTTTTGTTGTGATGTCATCACCTAACTGTGCCGTGGTAGTGACTGCAGTGCTGGACATAATAGGGTTTGGTGATGTCATAATTGGTTTTGTTGTGGTGTCATCACCTAACTGTGCCGTGGTAGTGACTGCAGTGCTGGACATAATAGGGTTTGGTGATGTCATAATTGGTTTTGTAGTGATGTCATCACTTAATTGTGCCGTGGTAGTAACTGCAGTCGTGGACATAATAGGGTTTGGTGATGTCATAATTGGTTTTGCTGTGATGTCATCACTTAATTGTGCCGTGGTAGTAACTGCAGTGCTGGACATTGTCGGGTTTGGTGATATCATAATTGGTTTGGTGGTTACGTCATCATCAAAGTCTGACGTTGTGATTGTCCACACAGACGTCGGATTAGATTCTGTACTGGACATTATCGAATATAATGTTGTGTTACCTTCTGTGGTGGTAATGGCAGTTGTTTGTAAGTCACTGTATTGTGATGTCATGGTTGTGCCTTCCGGTGGGGTGCCTGCATTAAAAACAGATTACAGCGGTTTAGTAAAGCAGGGTAATGTTAATCAAGGTAAACAATATTTAATTAAAAAATTACGAAGCGGGACAAATATATTTTAGGGCAAAATTTTAACTTAACTAGGTTTTATAACACTAACGTTGAACAACGTTTAGAATACATCATCAGGGCGAATCTAGAATTTGGTGGCGGGGTTACAAAACTTTCAGGGAGACGTCGCAAGTTACGCCATACCGTGACGTCATAAAACAATTTAGTCTGAAAAAACAACTGTTATTCTCAAGCGAACTCGTGCTAAAATGTCCAGTCTAATAAAAAAGCGGGATTTATATTCTAGTTTGACTTGCATTGCTTTGTCGAGTTTCTGAACTTTCAGCTGTATAATTTGTTTAAAACTGATCAAAACAGCAGAAATGGACAAAACTTGGGCCAATGACCCCTGGATTCACCCTGGAGGCCATTTAAAACAATGGTTTATCCCTAAGGCGTTGTGTGTCTTAACGGACCCTCGAAAATGAAAGTTTTGGCAATTTAAAGCAATGTAAAGGCGTTTATTCGTTTTGCACGAATTGATAATATCTGGGATCATAATGGTTGGAGGTTGTAGTAAGACGTAATATAAATTAATACCTTATAAATAAAGAGTGAAATAAATAAAGAGTTATTCGAAACGATCAAAATGATACCTACTTCAGTATGGGTTTTGATAATATTCATTTTGCTTTGTAATGTGACTAACTTCCCTCACCTAAAACTTGTTAACCTAAACCAGGGGTTCTTAAACTTTTTTACCCAGGACACCTATTTTATTTTTTGTTTCGCATGGAAATTTTCAGAAATGACGTCATAAATTCAGAATCAGAAAACACATAGACTTCAGAAATCCTCTGATTTGGGTCAAAAAATGTGAAAGTGAAATGGAGTCTAAATACATTCAGGGCAAAACTGTTTCTATTTTTAACTAAATTACTTCTTAAATGTACACTAACATTTTAATTAGGCCTTAGTGGACCCCGTAAAACTGGTTCACGGACCCCCAAGAGGTCCCCAGTTTAAGAACCCCTGACCTAAACAGACTGTGCTGTGTTGCTATGGTTACTTCCTTATTAAATCAAGACTTCGTGACGTCACGTTTTTTTATGACGTCATCTCTTTTGGAAATGTACTGCTATTCGATCTAATACCAAATTACTTCATTGCAACGGACGAATATGCAAAATTGAAAGGGCAATGTTATCGATTTTCACTCATGATATTTAGCGGAAATTTGAGTTAGCGAAAGAAAGGCTATTTGTCTTAGATTTTCATCCAAAATTACGACAAAAAAAAATGTGTCTATCGTGTTAAGTGTAATTTTGCAGGTTTGTCGCCGAATAATTTAGAAAAAAGTAAAGAAAAAAACAAAAAACAAATACTAAAAAAATGATTTAAAGCAGGGATTCCCAACCTTTTTACAACGAAAAGTTTAAGAAATCAATGGCCCCCTATTTTTTTAACCTTTTGAAAAAATTAGGAAACGTATTTTAATTAAAAAAGGGTTTATACAGTAACCGGTAGTTAGAATGATAAAATTATATAAATACAACGCAGTAACTTTTATCATACTTTATTTTGTTAGCAGGTTAGCCACTACGTTGGAAACCCGTGCTTTAAAGCATGCGATTTCACTAGTTTTAACCCACATTCGTACAACTTCTAGTTTACGGCCAGGTTGACTGATAATAATAATTTATATAAAAATGTATGCAGACGTTGCAAATTTACCCTTTAAACTTCTCCAACGGTATTTTGTAATTGAAATTTGTTTGAGCAAACATGGTGCTTCTGTCAAAAATAATAGATTTTTTTACTAAAAAATCTAGAGGCATAAACTGACATATTGGACAAGATAAAGTGGTCCGCATTTGATAGAACGAAGGGTGTCGACAATTACAAAAAAACAACATTTAAAGCAACTCCTGGAATGAGATTGAAATAGTATTTCCTGGGTTGACGTCACAAAGTTGCGTGACGTCATAAACAAATAATCTTTAAATCAGTTCGTTTTCAGGTCACCCGTGGAAAATATGTCGCCGGAATGCAGTTTTATCGCAAAAATTTCGTTTATTTTGGATTCTTTGAAAAACTTCCGCTTTAAATTCATAGCCGACGCATTAGACACGAGTTTTTGAGTCACTAACTTCACTTGTTCTCAACTTACATTCGTTTATCTCCCAGTAAACTATCAGGTCGTCCACTTCACCAGTGTTGTTCGACGAAATCTCCAGGGTGAACGAGTGGTTGCACATGTAGACAATGTTCGCCTTTAGTTCCACGTCCTTGTTCTTCCAAAAGAGCCAGGCTGTAACATTGTAGTCCTTTCCGACGGTAAACGGTCCGTTGATGGCGAAAGTCATGTTCTTTGGAAAAGTTTCGATTGTCTCTTCCACAGATTGATTTCCTTTATCTACAATTAAAAAATGTTGCTTGTATATTCTTCTATAGGCCAGTGGTTGTTGAGCGATTTTTTTCACGCGGACCGCCAACATTTTTTTGGTTCGCGTGGACCGGGGTCACCATGGAATTTTTCAGAGATGACGTCATGAATCAAATTGACTTAAGAAATCTTTGTTTTCGGTCAATGAAATAGAGTCTGAATACATTTGATGAAAAAGCAACAAAGCCTTATTTTTATTTAACTCTTTTGATTTGAAAAATCTATTTCAGTATATTTTAATTGGGCATTCGTGGATCCCCAAAACCTAGTCCACGTACCCCAGAATTTCTGTTCTATGCAGTCTTGTATGGTTACATGCATAGTAAATGTTTAAAGCAGGACTGCTGACTCGGGACTCGACGGAGTCGGTTTACTTTCCTGGAGTCGTAGTCCGAACTTGGAACTCGGAACAATTAAAAATTTCAAATAGCCTTGGTAAGGAACCTCTGAAATCGAGGATTTATAAGGGTAATCAGTTTTTTTAGGTATTTTAATCAAAAATCAAAATTGAAACATCTTATTTTGTTTAATATAAACACTTACCAATCATGGTCCACTCATCTTGAGCTAAACATGAAAAGACAAAGTAAAAAATTATTATTATGGGCGAAATAAAGTGTTTTTTAACAACCGAAATACACAGAATAGAAATTTTATTACATTTTAATTTGACATGTCAAACAATTTTTAGAGTAAATTTTCAAATTAAGTTGAAATTGGTAATATTTACATCAAACATAATTGGGCACTCTACAACTGCCTTTAAAGAACAAAAACAAAATATTAATAGTTTTTACACTGCGGTAGGCCTGTACGCAAATTTGACTCACACCAAATTATAATTGAAAGTATAGGGCTTGATAAATAACCTGTATTGGAATATGTAATTTAATAATCCATGTAAAAAAAATATTTGTAAGGTTCAAACGTTTGTTTCAATAAAAATGGTACAATTTTTCATTTTTAAGTGCTTTTTAGAAGGATATATTTAAAAATATAAAATTTGGGTGTTATGATCAATTACTCATTGTAAGATCTTCATGGGCTTAAAAATACAGTTATTACAAAAACGAAACAGTACGTTTAGCGGTAATAATGAATTCACTGCTAAAAAGACATTAGCTGCTAAAGTAACTATCACGCGATGAGATTCGAACTCACGACCTCGACTTTTTTACCTAAATCGGCTAATTTGAGTTTTTCTACGTTAAACACACAGTTTAATTTGAAATAATTAGAACAACTTACCTAATGCAGCCTCAGCAAGAGCAATGAGCAGTAGAATGCCTATGGCGAACTTTCCACCAGTCGCCATTATGGCAAAGTGTTTGCGAAACTCAAACACAGAAAACACTGCGGCGTTTTAGTTTAAACAATTTCGGATTTGTAGCTAAACACGAGACTTATAACTTAACCTCACTTAAAAAACAATAATAACAAGATATTTTTACAAATCGCTAACTAAAGGTTTTTTTAAATAATTAATCTATACATTAGAGTTAAAAACTCTCTATATTTTTGTTGTTGTAAATTTTCAGAGACTATATAACTTAACATGATCCTACAAAAATAAATCGGTCTTACAAATATAAAATAAGTTTTTCAAACTGGAAATAGCGAAAATGAAAGTTTTCTGCTTATTTATTATGAGTTTAAATAGCGGACTCGGTGTATTCAAATTTTTGCGAACGAAGTGCTAAGGCCCGATTTATTACTCGTATGTATTTGCTCATGAACGCAAAATCGACTTTCAATAATTTTTCATTTTCAACTTTGATATAACCCGCAGCAGTCCTTTAAGCCCGTGGTCGGCAAACGCCGGTCCGCGAGGAATAGGTTACCGGTCCGTAGTAGGGTTGTAAGATTAAAATTCTGTTGAAAAACGAACTTAAACTTCCTTATTTTAAGAAGCGGGTAAGAATATAGGAATTGGTAATTATGTTAAAACAGTGTAATTTAAGAAAAACACTTAAGGCCTGAAAGAAGACATGAGCCGCGGGCTGGGTTAAACTAAATTGTTTGGCTGGCCGGATACCACTCGCGGGTTTCAGTAAGTTCAATAATTCTTAGATGGGAGCATCTCCTTCAGGCAAAACAAGCATAAAGTTCGCATTTTAAGTTGTAATGGATTTCCTTTCCTAAGAATTTGTTGTTTTTTAAAGCCGGTCCGCGACAAAATTTTGGTTTTAAACCGGTCCGCAGTGCAAAAAGGTTGCCGACCCCTGCTTTAAGCTACTTTACATTAGCTTTGAAATCAGAGCGATTAATTTTAAAACTTCTAGCATGAATGTGTTCTTGTAACTTGTCTGGTTTGCCAAATTGTCTTCCCTCAACGAAATTAAACTAGTAACCCTAAACAAATACTCTTAAAACTTCACAAATCGCCTAAAAAGAGTCTATAAAATTGCTTACAGTTTATTAATAAACCAAATGCATCACTTATTAATATAAGCTTACCGCATTTTCTTTACAGTTATTTGAACCGGCTGTTAGCTAAAACATTACAAAATCACAATTGATATTTACCGTGCCCAGCATGCGCCGATTTAGGACTAACATCTATCAGTTAACCACGCCTTAAAAAGGCCAATTTATCATTCCACCGCGCCTTTTTTTGACAACCACCAATACACCTTCCCACAGTTCTTTAGGCTACGCCGCAATTGCTTTTAAAACAGAACGATTTATTGCAACGTCAATGACTTGGAAAACTGACTTCTTTTAACAAAATTACGAAACTTCAACATATATTCCCCCCAAAAAAAGTCTCTTTAAAACAAGCTAACCATATTTTATGTATAAATATTAAAATCGGCTGTTTGACTAAAACCTATGCAACAACAACATAATAAATATTTTGCTGCTTTAAAAAGTACGAGTTAAGTCAAACTTTCACTGCGAAGTAGCAGAGCCTTAGGACTAACGTCTATTAGTTAAAGACGGCCGAGAAAATAGTTAATCATTCCATTAGGCGACTTTTTTACACACACTATACACCTTGCCTGAGCTCTTTAGGCTACGTCTCAAGTGCTTTAAAATCATTACGATTAATTAAAAACTAATATCATATGAACGCGTTCAAATAAAGGTTACAAAACTGTCTTCCCTTAACGAAGGAAAAACCCTTAATACGAGTCCATAAAAAACATTTAATAATTGTGAAATGCGTCACTCTATAAAATAGCTAACCACATTTCCTTTACCAACTTTAAAATCGGCTGTTTGGCTAAAACAGTGGTTCTAAATTAAAAAAAAAATTACAAAACGATCACCCAGCAATGTTTTGAATTGCTCTCGGTCCTCTTAACAAGTAAACATAAAATAACACGTTGTTTTTTAAAGTAACAATATGACGGGTGCACTTGCTTCTTTGCTATCAACTCGGCTATGTTTGGTTCCGTTTTGGACAACGCAACCCTCATATCTAGAATCGAATCCAGTATTGTAGGATTGTAACGTTAACGAAATCACTTTATTAATCACGAACAGTTAAAAAAAATGAGCGCACAGCCAGGCTCAATTAAACGTCAATTTATTACTCCATTGTCCTTTTTTACAACCAACCACCACCGTTCAGCTTTTCTCCGTTCTTTAGACTTCGTCTCAATTGCCTTTAAAACCAGTACGATTATTTAAAAACTAATTTCATAAATTCGCTGAATCCGATAACTTGCAACCTGTCATGTTTGCAGAACTGTCTTCTATCAAGAAATTAACCACGAAATCGTAACAAAAGCTTCGTCACTCATTAAAATAAGCTAACCACATTTACTTTACAACATTAAAATGGGCTGTTTGCAAATCGGGAAACCTGTCAATTGTTTTACTGCCAAGCATGCGCCTGCTTTTGGACCAAGATCCATCAGCTAACCACGCCCAAGAAAACGTCCAATTTATCTTTCCACTCTGCCTTTTTACACAATCCATACACACCTTGCCACAGCGGTCGTGATATTTTGTGATGCGTAAAAACAACATCAAAACAGCAGCAGGCCTTACCTGTTGTTCGCAGGGAATCTAGATCAAAAATGGTTTAGCATTTTTTGAAAATCGGCCGGAAGTGATCTATTATGACTCAACAATACCTTCCAATCCATCAGGCGAGCGAGCTTGTCCAACAAGCCAGCGTCCTGTTTATTTCACCTGACAGACGTAAATAAAAGCGATGTTCGAAATGTCCAGCTGGTTTGACATTTTACGATGACGATGACTGTATTGTATACGCATGTCGTTTAAAAGGTTAGCCTTTTTTATAACTCTTTTCTGAGTGAATTACGTTCTAAAAAGGTTGCTGCAAATACGACAAGCTGACGCACAGTGTGGCGTGTTTTTTAACCCGAAGCGTTGGCGTTTTTCGCCGATTTTATTTTGGAAATAAAACGATTTTTCCCACGTCATTTGAAAAACAGCGTTGATTTGCGTATTTTTAAATAACCAGTCGCGCTTTTCCGCTAAAAACTAATACCTTTGCCAGACAGATAGCCAACCAAACTAACAGGGTTACATGTCTTAAGGCCCCCAAAAAGCACGCTGATTTGTGTAATTTAAAATTAACAAAAGATTTAAATTCTCCAAGGAACATCTCATAACATTTATTCATTTGTATAAAGGGGCCTACATAAAAAATCACTTTCATTAAAATTTGATTAACCGGTAAATTTTATCGATACCTTCTATTAAGGCTGCGGAGTCGGATTCCAATAAATTTGCTGGAATTGTTTCGACGTGCGCATTTCAAGTATCAAATTATAAAACTGATAAAACCCCAAAGTGTAAATTGTAAAAGTGTAATAGAATATGAATGAATACTTTCCAACCACGTATTGTGAGTGGATAAAATATATGACAGCCCTATGAATGGATTGCTGAATATCCAAGGTATTTAGTTACGTAAATGGGTGGAATACAGGCTGGAGAGTCGGGCTCAGACTCGGGGTTAGACTCGGAAAACGACAATCGCATATTTGGCGGAAGTTGTACTCTTTTTTTGGGGGGGGGGGGCAGAGTCAAAATCGGGTTTATATTTTGGCCAGAGTCAAAATCGGGTTTAATATTTTGGCCAGAGTCAAAATCGGGTTTAATATTTTGGCCAGAGTCAAAATCGGGTTTATATTTTGGCCAGAGTCAAAATCGGGTTTAATATTTTGGCCAGAGTCAAAATCGGGTTTAATATTTTGGCCAGAGTCAAAATCGGGTTTAATATTTTGGCCAGAGTCAAAATCGGGTTTAATATTTTGGCCAGAGTCGAACTCCGGGTTAATTTGTTTGGCCGGAGTCGGATTTGGGTTAGTTTTAACAGACTCGCGCAGCCCTATCATCTATTACCTTGGATCTATAGGTAATTTTAACAGGCAAACATTCTACGTAATATTTTTAATTGGCTGGACGGGGACCTCCTTTTTTTGTATACGTAGGCTACTGTGCCTTCTCAGTAAATTGTTTTGTCGTTTAAATGACAAGGAATACGCGCTGTGGCAAAGGTGTCTTTTGTAAGACGAAATGTCACACGCGACGAAATGTGCTTCTAAATTAGCCTATATTTATTTTCTTTTTTCGGTGTTCATGTCCTTATTATTCCGGCTAAAAAAGGATTGTTTAACGGCATATTTTTTCTTTTTTTACCATTTTTTACTTCAGAAAATCATTTTAACTAAAATTTAGTTTCAACTACCAACTATGAGATTTATTTATTTTTATACGTTTTTCTTATTGCCATTATTACACGGAAAACCAAGGAAAACATAACTACGCTATTAAATCCAAATGAAATGCAGATTTTTTGTTTTGCCTGGGAAATAAAAGGAAAACATTATGGTTAGGAAAATACTGTTTTGCGTGGGTTAGGAATATAAACCACTCATTGCAAACAAAACACATATGCAGTTTATTGCGTTAATTACATATTGCAATTACATATTTTATTCGTTTTTTGTTAAAAAGCGAAGGGTCATTGGTCGAGCATATGTATGATGGACATGGTGGAATATACATTTTTGCATCCACCTTCTTATGTATTTTCCTGAGTTATTAAACAAAGTGCACATTGTGCGACCAGGACGTTTTAAGCATTCGCAAATACGAATTCCCAGACAAATCTTTATTCGAACAAGTCAATTCAAAATCATTAACATAAAAAAAACTTAGTACACCGAAAGCCATCGCAGACACACATATGTGTGAATGTTTCATTGCATAAAAAAACTTTAAATTATCAAAACTAGTAAACTTAGTACACCGAAAAGCCATTGCAGACTCACCGAATCTGTCGATCAATGATGCAAGCAGAGCAGACTAGAAAAACAACTAGCCTGCAGTGAGGTTCGAACTCACGACCTCCGGTCAAGCCGGGACCGTCGCTCTACCAACTGAGCTATGCAGGCTCAGAAGGGAACGAGTCGAGAAACAACCATACGCCAATGCTTGCTCAATCTGTTAGTACAAGCAGCTTCATAACGAAGGGGATCGCCAGTATCATATCATAATACAATGAAACATATGTACACACATATATGTGTGCTTACAACTGAGATCTAGCCCTTCTGAAGCTGCCTTTTGACCAACGATAACGGCTTACGTATTATTAGTACACCGAAAAGCTCGTTCCCTTCTGAGCCTGCATAGCTCAGTTGGTAGAGCGACGGTCCCGGCTTGACCGGAGGTCGTGAGTTCGAACCTCACTGCAGGCTAGTTGTTTTTCTAGTCTGCTCTGCTTGCATCATTGATCGACCGATTCGCTGAGTCTGCAATGGCTTTCGGCATCTAATAATACGTAAGCCGTTATCGTTGGTCAAAAAGCAGCTTCAGAAGGGCTAGATCTCAGTTGTAAGCACACATATATGTGTGTACATATGTTTCTTTGTAACTAGTAAACTTGTTCGATTATATGATCATACGAGAATTTTACAGTGACTAAAGTCCAAGTCTTTGTAAACTGATATAAGTCCAAGTCGGGTCATTGGCGCAAAATAAAATGTAAAATTAACAAATTTAATAAACTTTTTCGATAAATTTGTCTCAACATTAAAAAAATTCAATGCATAGCAAGCTTATTGGTTTATGTGCACAGATTGACGTAAATAACCAATTGTTCAATGAAAACATTCAATTTCAACCAGAGTTATTTGACTGAAAGACTTAAAAAAGATTTAAGTCAAGTCAAGTAATTGGAAAAGGTTCACTTACGTGCACTTCAGTCAAGTCAAGTTGTTACAACAATGCTTTTAGAAAAGAACATTATTCATGAATGTACTATACATAATGTTAAAGGCAAAACTTCCATGTCGCAATTCACTTTTAGGAAAGAACATTACAAATCTCATAAGTTTGGGCAACTAGAGATTTCTGTTAATATCGAACCGAAGCTTGTATTCAATGCCAAGTGCTAATATTGCTACTCTTCGGTAATTGCGTCGTTTTTAGAGATGAACCAATACGATGTTTATACCGATACGATATTTTAAGGGGTAGTTATTTGTAGGCCCATGTAAACGTTTGGGCGTAGGTAAAACCGCCATGGTCGCAGTTAACTTGCAACGTAAGTCAATCCCTCATATGAGCACACACGCACGCATTTATAAATACACATAATAATTAATTGACCGCAGTGTGGCGTGTTTTATCGTAGGGTTGAAGTTATGACCGATGACTATTGCGCAACAAACGAAACGCGACGACGCTTACTGCGTCATTTCCGATCGCGATTTTACCGATCGCGTTTGATTGATGCGCGACTTTTACGCTAATAGCTGTGCGTCAAATAGATCCTATTTGAAAGCGTATGTATCGCGTTCATTTGCCTTTTTCTTGCTGAACACAAAGCATTGAGTATCGTTTTTCAACCTTTGCGCCAAGCCTTTTGCCCCCTTTACCGTATAAGGCAGTTATTATTGACTTTTAAGGGATATTTGCACTATTTAAAGAAATAATATAGAGTTATTTTCCGCAAATTAACTAATATAATGAACAACTGTTTTAGAACGTAATTAAATGCACTGAAAATGTAATTAAAATGGTGCAGTTAGGCGTCACGGTTAGGGAAACATCGGTTTCATGGTAAACTCAAAATTCTATGTGTTTTTAGAATTTTCTAGATGTCCGAACACATACTGTGTCCATATATATTTACATAGCTGAAAAAAAACGAAAGTTTTATCTTCTTTTGAAAATATTTACTGACCGACATCTGACATATTTAAAAGTTTCCAAAGTTCTACCGGTTCTACATGATGTATGCTAATATTAAGATCGTGCGAGCTTAGTAGGCTGTATGCTTGCTTTTACTAAAACGATATCCAATGTTGGTTAAAAATGTTTGTCACAGATCACAAATTGTTTTAAGCGTGCCAAGTGCACTAGAGGTTATTGACCTTTCCCCATACACGTAACAATATCTGTTTGTTAGTCTTTTGAAAAGTTTTATTTATGTTTGGCAACCTTATTTTTGGTCACATGTCGTATTCGAAACTCCTACCGCCATGAAGATTAAAATATTATTACAATGGGTATTAAACGGATGTGTAAATTTGTTCTTCAATGTTCTGAGCAAACAAAGTTAGCTTCAGTTCTGTTACAGTTATTTTAGTTCGTGCTGGCTGTAATGCAAAGTGTTGGAAAAGCTGCTGGAAAATTTTGCTGACTTGCGCAAATCTAGGGCTATGGTTCTAATATTAAGCCCTGACAATGGTTAAGATTCATGTATTAAGGATATATATTTGCATTTTTACGCATTTTAGTTGTACTCTTTGGCGACCTCTGTAGACAAAAGTGTCACCAGCTCTTTGGAGAAACGAACATTTGGAGAAACGAAACCACATTGGAGAACGAAAATTGTTTTGTCGTTTAGCTAGAAACTAAACCAAACCAAAATACAGCTGTTTGTCAATAATAGTTTCCTTATTCGCATTTTTTGTCATGCTGCGGCAGCTGTCTTGATTTTAAAGGTTTTTACCTGTTTTTCGTATTTCTAAGTCAAACAGGCGCTCTATTTTTCAAGTATTGATTATTGATTATTCGTGGTAATACCATCACTGTGATTTTGGCTTAATCTGAGGGTTTTTTTTTCGGGACAAGTTTGTGCTACGGGCGAAAGGAATTACAACCAAAACTATTTTTATATGTTTGAACTATTGTTAGTGAAGACTATTGTTAGTGTACATTTTAAAATAACTTTGGTTCTATAAGATGTATCGATTACTACAGACAAACTGTTTTTTCCTGGTGTCACTGAGTGGTTATCGCGTCAGCAATACGCAAAATGTTTACCTATTGCAAAATGGTAGCCTAACCCTTAATTTAAAATTGCTAACAGACGTAAATCACTTTTTTTGGTTAAATCCCTTTGTGTATGAGCGTGTGTTTAAGAGTTTGGAGTCGGATTATGAACTGATGGCTTTATTTACATAGAAATTCCTGCACATGCAGATTAACTGCTAACTTCTATATTGCGTATCTATTTTACCGGTTTATTAATTAGGCATATAACCAGACGTTTAAACTACGTCATAGACGAATTAGTTTTCGTTTTTTAATGCAAAAGGCTTAACTAACAAGTACAATTTTTAGAATTTGAAGATACCTCACATTAGTAGCTGACAAGATAAGACATCTAGTTCAATGCAATTCAAGTTGTTGTATTTTGGCAACACAACATGGATACAGATATCTTTAAAATTGTTCAATTTGATATATACAGAAACTTATAGGTTTTGGGATTAACTATTGTGTGGTTCTTTAGGAGATCAGTCAAATAAAACAACAAGGCAAAAATCATGGTAAAGTCCGATTCAGTCCGTATTCCAAGTCCACAAGTTCGTTCCGTCTTTAAGCTTTAGTTTCGTCGGCGTCCTTCAAAGGAACTTCTTCCACTTTTTCCGTTTCCATCTCGTGGACTTCTTCTTTTTCTTCCCCGCCCTTTTCCGTTTCCGTCTTTTCCTTATCCGCCTCCTTGCAGTGTAGAAGAACTAGAAGGGCTGACCACCAGATGTAACGCACGCAGCTGGGCACGATGCAGTAGGCCAGGAAAATCCAAATACCCTTGGTGAAGAAATTGTGTTTTGTTCAACTATTTTTTGTTAAATTTATTGATTTTTTTGCTATCTTGTTATTGAAAAACAACATGTTGCTATCGCTTAGTCTTGTCCATTTTTTTGACAGCCAATTTTTGTTGTTGTTAAATAGAGGCACTTCAGTGCAACGAAATTTGATTGGACGACTAAGGTCTAAGTTAAGTCATTTGACATAAGCGACCTAATCGCACTTATTTGTCCAAAAAACTTTAAAGTCATGTCAAGAAATTCTGCCTGAAAGACTAAAGTCAAAAAACTTAAGTGCACTTAAGTTGAGTCATCATTTAAAAAAAGTTGTGTCAAGCCATAATTTCGAGAAGTAGCTCACGCCATTAATTTGAGAAAGTCGGGCACGTAAGTCAGGTCGTTCGAAAATATCGACTAAAACAAACTCCACGAGAAATGGTCGAGCCATATAAAAGCACTTTAGTCGCTCTTTTTAAACGACTGTGCACTCAAGTCATTGACCCAGGTTAAAACCCACTAGGAACATGTTAAGGGTTCCAAAGTTCAACGAAAAGTATTGGACTTAAGTCAAGCCATATAAGTGCACACAAGTCAAATCACTCGAAATTAAGTCCAGTCATTTGAAAAGAGCAACTTAAGTTAACTTAAGTCAAGTAAAATTATTGACTTAAGTCATTACAACTTGACGCTAACTCACCAGGAACAAGTTAAGGGACCCAAAGCTCCACGAGAAGTCGTAGAGTTGCTGAGGAGTTTCTGCTAAAAGCATGAAGTAAGCCAGGATCCACACCACGGCAACAAACACCATCGTGACCAGGGAAAAGATAAGCTGGCGAGTCCAGTGTCCTTCTCGCTCCAACTTCCGACTTTCAGTCTCACTCTCAGGAACATCTTCCTCTTGCTAAAAAGTTAAAGAGAGAATTAAAAATAAATTTGAGGCTTAATGGCTTGAGGTTTTAGCTAGAGCAGCGGTTCTTAAACTGGGGTCCACGAACCCTTGGGGGTCCGTTAAATATTTTAAGGGCTCCATGAGGGACCAATTGAAGTATTAGTGTATTATTAAGAAGTCAAAAAAAAAATCAAATCAATATGTCAAAAAAAATAATTTAATAATAAATAAAACGTTTTAGCACTGCATGATATATATTTAAACACTATTTCACTTTCACATTTTTAAGACCGAAATTAGAACCATATTAAAAAATGCAAACTGTTGATAGTAGACATTTACTTTCATAAAATAAAAGCTACTTAGTCCATTGCGTTTCGTAGAACTAATAAATTTATTGCGGAACACCTGACAATCTTTCACGAAACATCGGTTGTAAATCACTGTACAAACCATTCAGTTGCAAAAAAAAAAGAGAAAGACAAAAACCCAATTACAAGTTACCTTCTTTGGGCAGCAGATCACGTGAACAATCACAACTACGATGCGAATGGCGGTGAAGCCGGCTATAATAGCGGCAGGAATAAAGTAGCCGTATATTAGAGAATCCCCCCTGAGCCAGCACATATGGCGGTCGGTATAGGCAGAGTGGAAGAAGATGTTGTCTGCAAAAGTAAAGGTAAATTTTAGACAGCTTATAGCAATAGTTCTAAACCGGGTTGTCGCGGCACTCTAGGGTGAAATTTTTAACGATCAAGGGTGCCGAGAGATACAAATTCTTTAGAATTCCAACGTTTGCTCTATTTAATTGTTAAGCTTCTTGATACAATTTTTTGTGTACCTGTACGATAAAAGTCTCAAAAATTAAAAAGGTTTTTTAAACCTTGTAGCCTTACACTGTACAGTTAACCACTGAGCAAAAATACGAGCAGGAGAGCCGTGAACTATTTATAATTTCTGTATAGCCAAAAAGGTTGCGAAACACTGGATTATAGGAAACTGTTGAAATTGCTCTTTCGGTTTACAGTTTTTTGAGTCGTCTGACGCATTATACGACGTATACCGAAACTTAGTGGAATGCAAGAATACGAAAAACTTAAAAATTAACTTCCAGGCTATTTCATGTAGGGAGAGTGGAAAAATATGTTGTCTGCGAAAATAACGGTAGACGTAAGATATAGCTTCTAGGAAACTTTGCTCTTTAAATCGACTTACAGCTCCTCTGGTAATTACCAGGGGCATTGTTTTTTGATTTATAGTATTATACTGGTAGCAGCAGTTTATATATTGTAAGTAAGTGCTGGACACGTGGCGTTAAAAGCGGGGGCGCAAAGTTCCTGGGGTAAGAGGTTCGAACCCTGCTCGGTTGAATAGTTTACCTGCTCGATAGTAGAAGTTGTCGTAACTTCCGATTGCCACAGAAACTGTCAGAATGACGATGACGAAGGGAATAAGATAACAGAGAAGCTTGATCACCAACGAAGTCTTGGGAGCCGCTTTCTGAAAAGGGTAATAAGTTGTTAGTTTAACTGAACCATTCATATACACAATATGTACTCTGTGATCAAGCCCATCTTGAGGCGCACTGGCCAAGAATAACGGCACCCCCCCCACACATATATATATTCTGGGCCTGTGTAGCTCAGTTGGTAGAGCCACGGTCCCGGTATACCGGAGGTCGTGAGTTCGAATCTCACCGCAGGCTAGTTGTTTTTCTCGCTTGAACTAAGATACTGATCAGAGTGACTGATTTCGGTAAGGCTTCCCGGTACTTGTACAGTAAACATCAGTTTGCAATTGTCAGGTTTGGCCGACTTCGTACAGCAACATTAAAAAGCAACATTAAGGATTTGTGTGTTTACATTTAAGGATTTGTGTGTCTGGAGGCGTACTAGTCAACGAAAACGGCACATATTCCAGTATCGGTATCCAAGGCTAAATAAGTCAGCCTGGACAGGACTGTTTTTCGCAAACTCCTCCAAAGATCTTGTGTATGTTGTTTGTTGTTATTGCTGCTTAAAAAAAACGAAATATGTGAGCTAACATATTTTGATGACAGTCTTTTCGACAAGTTTAAAATGGTATTTTGTCTCTTACAATTTGGATTTACGCAAATTTATTTTTAAATCAAGATAGGAGCGATTTCATTATTACCAATTTGTTGCTCAATTTAAAATAAAACTAGAAGAATACAAATCAAAAACGAAATAATTATAGGCAGACTACGCACGGAAAAGTAGGTTGATAAAGCATTACAAAGCCTAAAAATTTAACAGGTCTACAAAGATGGTACAAGTTGGAATCAATGAAAGACACACACAAACATATGTTTAATAACATCTGTGATCTAGCCCCTCGGAAGTTGCTTTATGACCAACGATTACGGCTTCCGTATCAATAGTACACCGAAAAGCCATCGGAGACTCGCCGAATCTGTCGATCTATGATGCAAGCAGAGCAAGCCAGAAAAACACGGTCCCGGCTTGATCGGAGGTCGTGAGTTCGAACCTCACTACAGGCTAGTTGTTTTTCTGGCTTGCTCTGCTTGCATCATAGATCGACAGATTCGGCGAGTCTGCGATGGCTTTTCGGTGTAAGTTGGAATCAACGTCTTAATCAAGATGATGTCCATCTAATCGACCTATTTGGCGTGGCAATTTATTATTAAAAAAACGAAATATCTTCTCCAACTTACATTCAGTATGCCTTCGCTCGCGTTGTAGACCATAGCTCCCAGCCAGAACCAAACAACCAGGAAGAAGTATTGAAGGAAGACTCCTGCCGCGTAGCAGTTCGACCTCTGGTTGATTTGCGTGATGCCGATCACAAACACAAGATTGCACATGAGAAGGTTGAGACACACGTTGAACAAACATACCGTGGTGCGACGGTGGCGAAGCTTTCTGTTGGGAAAGTGTAGGCAATTTTAATAAGAATATTTAAGCCCATACGGAAGTAGCTATCATATCGAACGTTTCGAATAAGTCTTTATTCATTTTCAACATCAGGGCAAATTAATTTAGGGTTTTGTGGTATAAACTTTTGTTTATTAGCAGGGAGCAGTAGCATTGTCAGCCGAAAATTAGGGGGGTGGGGCAAAACATCGAAGTTTTTTTGTTTATCTTTGCCGTTTTATGAACTACTGTATCAAGCACAAATAAATATGCTAGCAAACCGTTTAAAGCAGCAACTCACAAGTTTTAACACAATACTCAAAGAACAGTCAAAGAGAAGAAACAAAATGACTTAAAATTAGTAAAACTACATTAATAAGTGTAGCAACGTGCAAACGTTGCGATGCTGGTGTAGTTTTCTGTTGAGAGAGTAAGAAAAGGAATTCAGGGTTTTGTTATGCGGCCGCCTGTTAAAAATAATTGCCCACCCTTCTCCTAAAGTTAGGGATGTCCGGTGATAATCGGGTCGGAGCCGATACCCCAACTGGAAGTATCGGTACTCGTCCGATACTAGCGTGGTATCGGTGCCGATCCGATACCTAATTGATTTCTATATCAAATAACTTTTTTTCCAAAATTACAAAAAGTTTCACGGCAAAATTCTTTTAACAAAACGGTAGCTTTTGCCATTGTATGAACTGCTGTATCAAACACAAATAAATACGCTAAAACCGTTTTCGAGCAGCAACTAAGTTTTAACGCAAAACTCAAAAACCGTTCAAAGAGAAAAAACAAAATGACTAAAAAGTAGTAAAACTACATTAATATAGCAAGCGTATGAACGGTGCGACGGTGAAGTAGCTTTATGCTGAGAGAGTATCGACAAACAGAAATTATGGTTTTAATATATATATCTATATTTTGGAGAGGTGCAAAAGTAGAAAAGGAGAAGTGCAAACTTACTAACATTTTGAACGTTTTGAATAACTCTTTATTCATTTTAGTCTGAAAAATGTTAGTAAGTTGATTATGTTGAAAATGAATAAAGATTTAAAATGATACCTACTTTTACATGTTCTGATATTCTAATTAGGTAGATATATATATACTGTTGTTACCATCAGGGAGTCGGTGAAAAATAACCTGAGTCCAACACTATAGTAAAATAATTCATCCTAATTTTTCAACCAGCGTTTTTCCTCTTTGTGTTCTTGTCTGTTGAAATAGCCTATTTTAAAACTAGAGGTCATGATTTTGCGAAAAGGTTTCTACTTAAAAAGGTAACTTATTAGCCAAGAGTAGGTTAATAAAAAACAACCTTCGACTCCGGCCAAATGTGCGATTTGATCGAACCCAGAGTCCGACTCCGAATCTTCAGACTGGACTTTAACCATTTACGTAACTAAAATCAGGTACATGTTCACCAATCCACTCATACATTTGTCATATAATTCATCCAGCCACAATACATGGTTTCAATTTTTAAGTATTCCACCATATGCTATTCCACCTTAACAAATTACAGTTTGCGGCCAAAATTTAGTACCGCGCATGCGCACGTCGGACTGGGGACTCGTGTAGTCTTTGCTGGGGCTAGTTTCGCATTATGACGTCACATAAAATGCCATAGTCTTTTACTGGGAAGATATAATAAATAATGGAAATGTTGCCATTGGCAATTTGCCTTCGCGGTATTACTTATTAAATGACGCTTAATTGCACACAGCTTTGAAAGTGAGAACACAGACAAATTATAACTGCTTTTAAAGTGACAACGCAAACACTGACTCTATAGCTTTTTGTTCGTTTAGTAACTTTGGCCAGTTTCAAGCTGACACTTCGTATTTCTAAATGGCTTCCTGGCAAATTTGCATCGCTCGGATTAGATACTTTTAAGGTGACAACAAAAACTCTGGCCCTAAAGCCTATTAAAGCCTCAAACACGGTTTCCATCTTACTTAGCCGAGCCGTACACGATCATTGTAAGTATGACCCCCAGAATGCAGAATACAACTCCCATAATGGTGGCATCATTAATCTTGAAGGGAGCTAACAAGGTCCTGTGGTTCTGTAAATGAAGAAAGAGCAGTGTAAAATCCTCATAATGACTTACTGATGTTGCTTTGATTGTTTTAAAACCCTAATAAGCTACCTATACGTCGGGCAAGGATTTTCCTTTATTTTGAGAAACAGCAACTTAGAGTTATTACGATAATATCGAAGGACGAAACTTTTGACGTCTCATTAAATACCCATTTTTTAAACTTCAGCTTTTGGTTTGTTAAAACATTCCGAATTAGTATGTCATTATTTTCGTTATTTTAGCAACAGGCACAGCATGCCATAAAAAACATAAAACGGTAAATTTACTCAACTTAACCTAGCAATTAAACAAGTTTCTTAAATATTTTCACTATACATTTTCACTGTTTTCGTTGTTTTGGCAAACAGCACAGTATTTAATAAGTAGTTTTGAATATAGCGGTAAAATAATTTATAGATTTAACCTAGCAATACAATAAGTTGTTTTAAAATATTTTCACTATGTACTCACCACCACCATAGCGTAGGGAGCGATTTTCTCGCATTTGCATGAAGGGGGGAAACTCCCCAACTCGTACCAGCATCCCTGAGGTGACCACTCGAGGGAGCTGTTGTCCCACATCTGGCACTGCGTCCGCGTCACGTTGTTCTGTGACGTAACAATATGTCTAATTTGGATCATAATGGCTGGAGGTTGTAGTAAGACGTAGAATAAATATCTAAGCCCATACAGAGGTAGGTATCATTTTGAAAGTTTGGAATAACTCTTTATTCATTTTCAACATCATGAATACAGAATACTACCAACTTCTGTATGGGGTTAGGTATTCTTTCTAACTATTACATTCATCCATTATCTTAAGGTTCATTCGAAACGTTCAAAATGATACCTACTATATGTCTATCGTTATGTAACACTACTGGTTTTATACAATGCACTTCGCCTCTAGGTTTTATTAGCTAAGCAAGGTGTTTTAGCAACACCGCTGTACCTGTTCAACACCTGAATAAACTAATGCTCCGATTATAGACGCCCAGAAGGATTACAATTGGGTGATTTGGGTGATTTGGGTCCCATCTTTTATAAGCGATGCTTTGATTTACTTCTTAGTCACATTAACTTAAGATGATGCAAGTTCGTATCGAAACGTCTTTTTTAAGATGATGTCCATCTACTCGAGATTTTTTACCTTTGCAATACTTAATCAAGCTACACTACAGTAACAAATTCGTGCAAAGTGTACCCAAAAAAATGGTTCTGAGGAATTATACTAACCTTCCTTGCCAGGAATTAAACTTAAACTTACGTTTCTGTTAGACCTTCAAAAAGTTTTAAACTGACTCTGCCTTTAAATAAATATTAGCGTTTAATTCATTTTCCTTGTAACGCATAGTAAATGATTTTTGAAACACAGTATTTAAAGCCCATTTAATTAAACCCCAGGGTATTAGGAGGGCTAGGATCACCCGTGGGTAAGGGAAAGCGGGGTTAGGAGTGTTTGGGTGTTTTGGGGTTGTTGGGGTGGTTAGTTTAAATCCTTAGAATCATGTTTTTTTCGTCTAAAACCATTTGCTGTTTGAATCAAAAAGTATCCAAACCCATTTCGGTTGAAAACAAAATGAAAAAGCAAGCAAGAAAATTCAATGCAGCTAGAACAGTGGTTCCCAAACTTTTTTAGCTCGCGGCACACTAAACAAATCTTAACTATTTCGTGGCACAATTTTATTAATAGAGCAATTAAACAATCGCCCTTAACACAGGACAAACTAAATGTAATGTCTCAAAATTATTAATTCGTGATTACCTTTACGTATTTAAGTCTAAAATTCTTGCGTGTATGACTATTGGTAATACAAATACTCTCTTATCCTTAATTACAAAAAGTTTCGCGGCACACTTGACAATCTCTCGAGGCACACAAGTGTGCCACGGCAAACAGTTTGGGAATCACTGAGCTAGAAGGACAACTTACCCATTGTGGGTTGTTGGTGGGAACTTCGCCTTGTTTCTCTGGTTCCACCAGGTAAATGATGGTGACTGGTTGTGCAAGAGCGAGTGCCTTCGAAGTAGGAATGTCAACCGACACAAACTGAAAAGCGCAAAAACAAATAAACTTTATAGTCGGAACGAGGGGCGAATCTAAAGGGGAAATGGGTTTGCCTGGAGCGGAATTAAACCGCAGCAAATAACCGACGCGCGACGCTCTCGACTGCGATTTGCGTTTTCAAGGTCATCGGGTTGAACTTGAAGGACATAAATTTGTCGAGGCGTTTGCCTTTTTCATGTCTATAAGCTAATTTGGCGAATAATGAATCGATTCATTTTATAAACTGTTCCTACTTGTGCATAATATCCATGAAAATATCATTTTGATAAAATTATTTTCCCGGGACGCTTTTGCGAACCTCTCCGATTTATTTTTCCCACTTGATAAAATTCTAAATATAAAGAAAAGAACGTGAATTACAACAACTACATCAGCAAACTAAACTAATCGTTTATTTTACGGTCTAAATTGTTTTTTTGTTTTTTTGTTTTCTATCGCATTCTAGTTGCTGCAAAACATTCTGTTGGGAATATCGATTAAGTTCTTTGAATCTCTCCTGTCCGTTAATGCCGAGTACGATTTGTTTTGATCTTCTGCGGAATTTTGATGTATAATTCTTTCTTCTGGGCAGCACATGGAAAGCCCCCTAATCTGTCGATCAATCTGATCGAAAACAACACAACTTACAAACGGTATTCTTCAGTACTAAGGCTGTCGCCTGAAACTTACAAACGGTATTCCGCAGGAGTGAGACTGTCGCCTGAATAACTTCTCTTTAAACTATAAAACAAACACACAAATAAACAACTTACAAACTGTGTTTCTCCACCCGTTGGCATCAAGTTGGGGTTTGTCATCACAATGAAAGTAAGACGGGGGTCGGGGCTTGTTACTGGGGCCTGCCGCTTCACCCTGTGTGCCAAGGGTCCGATTTTACCCCCTATCGATTGATCTAAGGTCTCCCCTGGAACAATGAGCCTCACCACCTTTCTTCCCCCACTGCATTCCATTAGAGTGGTGTTGACGTTGTTGTAAAGATCGTCCGCGTTCTTTTTAGCGTCGTACACCTGAAATATACGCGTTAGCTTCAAATGTAAGCCTGGTTACAAGTACTTTGCGGCGTTGTAAAAGTATTTTTAAATGATAAAAAGTTTCATGTCCTTAAGACTAACTCAAATCAAGGCATTTTGTCTGGCCTAACTTAAGTTAAATCATTTTGTCCAAAGAATAAATTTAAGTCAAGTCAATTTGCCTAAAAGACTTAACTCAAATCAAGGCTTTTTACCCAAACTACTTAACTCAAGTCAAGTTGTTTTGTCTAAAAGACTTAAGTCCAATCATTTGAAGTAGAGACTTAAGTGTACGTATATCAAGCTGGTAATTTGGTCTACCTATTACGATTACTTTATTAAGACCTTATAGGGGCAAGATTATTTCAGATCATACGTATATATTTAGTGTGGATGATATGGTAAAATTTAATGCATTGTTGTCGTAAGGAAAGAGTTTCATATTTGCGCACACGATTTACTTCGAGAACAACAAATGTTTGTAAGAAGAATTGTTTTAAAAATTAACTTTGTGACGTCTTTCTAATGACTTTAACTTAAAACAAATATCCTGAATCCGCCACTGTTTCTGCTGTCGTAGTGGCTTTACGTAGTGGGCCTTCAATAGCTCGGAAAAGAATAATTTGGCCGCGACAAAAAAGCTTGCCGACCACTGATCTACTGTTTATATTCCTGCGAGAATTTTTTGTGGGTGACGTCATACTAGTTACGTAATCCCCCATATTTGTTCCGGTCAAGTTCGTATTAATGCGAGCGAACTTTCGACCCCGTTGCACATTTATATTTTTACTTTGATCTTAGTTTGATTAACTCTAAAATAGTAGAATAGTATGGACAAACCTGCAACGCTGATTCTTTGGTGAGAAAATTGAGAACCGTTTCGTTTGTTGGCATTTCCACCTTGTTTGCCAAAGTTGTAAGTGACTGTACAAGCGACTGCCTTGCTGATCTCACTGTTTTCCTAAAATAACACAACAGAAAAAATTGTTCTCGAAAATTCAAAGCAAGTTCTGGAAAGTTCAATGTCACAAATGCGTTGGTATTTTAGGGCTACTAAAACGGATAAAAAATTGAATAAATAAATTTTAAAATGAGGACCATTTATATAGAAGACATACTAACGCCCTCTTGTAAGCCTATTGGAACGGTATACACTCAAAATTTTGGACGAAAGGTTTTAAAGTGTTGAACATTTACTGCTCTTTAGCTTTGAGGGCCTTGGTATGCAACTGAAACAAAACTATTCTCATTTGTATTTATTTTAAATTGATTGTTAAAAATCTTTTCTATATACTACAATAGTGTTGCCAGTATAAACGACACACTCGAGTCGACCAAGTATTCAAAAAATGTTGCAATTAAAATGACACTATTGTGCTGGTACGATTAGTAAATGTGTACAATCATAATAGTAAAACACATATGTGCTCCTCTCTGAGCCTGCATAGCTCAGTTTGTAGAGCGACGGTCCCGGTATGGCCGGAGGTCGTGAGTTCGAACCTCACTGCAGGTTGGTTGTTTTTCTAGCCTGCACTGCTTGCATCATTGACCGACAGATACGGCGAGTCTTTGATGGCTTTTTAATGTACTAAAATTAATATTACTGATATCTTTGATTAAAAGGATAACTTGTGTAGGGCTAAATTGCAGTCGTTGTACCAGTTTGTTACTTACGACTTTACACCGAAAGCCATCGCAGACTAACCGAAACAGTCGATTAATGATGCCTGCGGTGAGGTTCGAACTCACGACCTCCGGCCAAACCGCGACCGTCGTTTAATCAACTGAGGTACACTGGTGTAGAGGGTCACAGTTGTTAGATCACAGTTGCTGAAGACATGTGTGTATCTTTGATTACTTACGACTGGTTCTTCTTCGAGATTTGCCTACTGATGTGTTCGGCAGATTCCATTGCGCTGAACAAAGTTGAAGGTGAAATCTGCGCAAATAAAACGTGGAAAATAAATCATATTTACTTAAACATCTATAGTTGTAGACAAAGAAGGCCTTATGGCCGCTGCAAAATATATGAATCCATTGCGCTGAACAAAGTCAATGGTGAGATCTGCGCGAGTAAAACGTGGAAAATCATATTTATTGCCACATCTAGTTGCAAGTTTAGATAATGATATAGTCGCTTCAAAATATAATTATTCGGTGTGTACTTCTCAACAAATTCTTAGAAAATGTTGTTAAAATACCTCACTTATAGGTTAGGTGTTTAACTGTAGGGACAGGGTGTTTTGCATAGCCAAATAAAACTAACAAAACAACGCATGAGGCTTCTATTTACTGTAAGAATACTTAAAATTAGAAATACTGAAATATTCCTATTTTTACTTTATTTTCCTATTTTTTACGCATTAACAGATTTGTTAAATTTTGAAAAACTATTTAAACAACACTTTAAAAGTGTTTGTTTTTAATCATTCATGTGGTAAAGAAAGGGTAACTAATTAAATTAATCAGTGGTAATAAAAACCAAAAAAAAGTTTTCATCCATTAACGATTAACACAACAAATACCGGTGCGGTCACTTTGACCGTTTTTGATTTTTAATCGTTTATATCTCCTCTTAGGTAACGGTTAGAATATTGAAACTTCCTGACTTTTTTCCTAACCAAACTCTAGGTCACCTTTTGGTATGCAAATTGTTAGTTTATTAGAATAACAAGAGTATGAGATAGGAATCGATTTACCTTAAATTACCGCCAACTCGCGGTAATTCTAGTATTAAAATTACCAACCTTATATATTTAACGTTAGAGGTAAATACGATTATACAAACACGTTGGTTGGGTTTTGCTCTTACTTTTTTGCCGGGGTGTGCCATCTGGGATATCCTTTTCAGCACTCTGATAGCTTTCTTGACCTCTCTCGGTTTTTTTGCACCTGTCAAGAGCTTCAGTTCGGTAAGGCCTTTCTCCACTTGTTCAGACGTTAGGTTGTTCGAATCCTGAAAGCAAAAGTCAAGGCTTATCGTTTGATAGGAACAGTCACAACATTTTGCATTGAAAAAATTCGATATAAAATGGTAAAAAAATTGATTTTGATGTGTTCTGTGTAAGGTTCTTGGGGGAGACTTGAAAATCCCTCCCATAGTGTTATTTTTGGATAATCAACTTCACCTAATAATTGTTCGCAGCTACCAAGTCAATAATGTAAAAAATGGAAAGGAAAATGTAAGTAGCTAATTGTATTTATAAATAAATAAATATTATATGTACATTTGTTTTACATACATTGTTTTTCATGATTTTTTTTACAATATTTACACACATACATTGTTTTTCATGATTTTTTTTACAATATTTACACACATACATTGTTTTTCATGATTTTTTTTACAATATTTACACACACACATATATATATATAATTTTTATAGCGGGTTATATGTAATTAATACAAGATTGTGTTTCTTGAATAGCGAATAAAAGTAGTTCGCTCAATTTTAGGATTTTAAACACCCATAATATGCTCAAACAATCAAAATGTATGCAATGGAAACATTCAAAGGTATTTTTAAGGTTTTAAGGCCAAAATTGCTTTATAGTGAAGAAGGTTAGTTATCTCAAGCTGTGAACCTACTTTTTTGATCAATTGAAATTTTAAGGTAGAAATTGCAAATCATTACTTAATACATAATCTGGCATCAGCTTGACTCATATAGCACCTTAGTATCGAATACTAATACTATCACTTGACATCGGGTAGGATTCTAAACACTTACGACAGCTTCTAGCAGTTTGTTCAGCGTGAAGTTGCATGAAAGCATGAGCGGCTTGCTAAAGTGTCGAGGCTTTCCTTTTCTCCCGCGCTTGCAAATGGCAGCTGCCAAAGGACTCCCTGTAAATCAATGTCGGTTAATTTGTGATGAATTAAAGTATTTCAATAAAGTTGGCTAATATGCAAGGATCTTTAATGCAGCTTGGTAATGAATTATGAAACCTTAAAGGTTTATTGAAGTTGTTTTACATCTTTTTACATGTTTCGGTTCTTTTGGATGTTCAACTTGTGCGTATTCCGCCACAACGTCGGCCGAACACGTACGTAAATCCTCACGTTTGTAACCGAGCTGATACGTACGTTAACGGAGACGACCGATTTATTCAGTGACACTATTTTTTTACTTTATCCGGGACAAAAGTGAAGAGTGCGTATAAAATAACATCTCACAATTTTAAGTCACGTAACTCATTCGATAAATACGCTAACGGAAACGACCAACTTCAACAATCACATAAAATAGTTTATTCACCAGATCCGGAACAAACCTTGCTGAATGGGTTTAACATACCAATTTACAATTTTGAGTTCCGTAACCAATCCGGTACGTACGTTAACGGACACGACCAACTTATACAGTTACAAAATTATTTTATACCTGACCCCAGACATAAGTGAAGGGTACGTCTAACATACAGTGTCATATAAAAAATTTAAGTTACGTAAATTATCCGCTACGCACGTTAACGGATACGTCGAACATACCAGATCACAGTGTTACGTTCCGTGAATGATCCGATACGTGCGTTAACGAATACGACCGATTTATACAGTCACCACATTGTTTTTTTACCTTATCTGGAACATAAGTGAAGAATACGCCTAACATACCAACTCACAGTTACGTTACGTAACGCATCCGATAAGTACGTTAACGGACACGATCGACTAAGCCAGAGATAGCAATAGTTTGTTTACCTGACCCGGGACATGTGTTGACGGATAAAGCCGATCTTCCCACCGTTATATTGGGGAAGAGGATAGTTCCATGAGTTGGATCGTTGTACTCCCAAGGCGCACATTGCTTTGTCTCTGTGCGGTAAAACCAATTCATTGTCGATACAATAAGAATATCAAAGCCCATACAGAAGTAGGTATTATCTGATGTTAAAAATGAATAAAGAGTTGTTCGAAACGTTCAAATCATACCTACTTCTGTATGGGCTTTGGTATTCTTAATACGTCTTACTACAACCTCCAACCATTTGCTCCAAAATTGTAGACATGTTATAGGTTATGGTCAAGTAATGGTATGTGCGAAATTGCTTGGGTCCAAATTTCATTTCTACAAAATATCAGCCTGCGGATAAAAATAACATAATCTGGGACAAAATAAGTCTATGTCAATGGTTCTCAACTGTGTTTTACCGCCCCCCCTTTGGTAGTTGTTCTGTGCTTTGCGCCCCCTTAGATATTAAATAATCTCCACACTAAAAGCAGTGCGGTATTTACATTTCAGTGAGACAACATGAAAATACAAAAGTTGACTATTAATCGAGTTTGAATTGAATAAAAACTTTTGGATAAACTTCAAAAGTTAACTCTTGAAAAAAGTTGCGTTTATTTGGTTTAAATTGGGTAAACTTTATTATAGGAGACCTGAAGAATTGGACACACAAAAATTGCTGGTGCTCTATATACTGGTTTTCATCGAGTTGTTTTTGACAAAAATGTTGTGAAGGGATTCACAGTTTATTACGGCTGCTCAAAAACCACACAAGAATGTCGCCTTATAAGTACAAAATTGCGTAATGGTGTTTCAAAAGGTTTTGGTGGCACACAATACAACGGTCATACTACAAATAACATTGCATAATCGCCCCCGAAAATCTGGGTACCCCATCCCCCCCTTTTGTGACATATGACCGACAGGTTCGCGCAAAGCGCAAAAATTTGTCGCAGTTTTGTTGTTAAATTGGCAAAAACACCGTTTGTGATGACTTGGAGCCCAACACCTGTAAAGAACTCAGATCTATGTGCGATTTTGATTTAAAGCATAGGACAGCATTAAAGAAAAAATAACAACAAACGCAACGTTAGACTAACAAAATCATTATACAAAGTTAAATATAGTTGAACTCGCGTTTTCGAAGAATTGGTTGGAGCTACCCAGTTTAGAAACTGCTCTTGGTCAACTTTATTTTGTATCAAATAGCCAAGCTATTACAAGTCTATGTTGTCACAATCCCAAAACAAATTAGAAAAGCGTTATATTCCAACTCATCAACGTTGGAATCAACAAACTAAAAATTTGAAAGATTCAAAGACCCTTTTATCAATAAAAAACAACGTACATCACTGCTGATAGCAAAAAGGAACAAAAACAAATTGTAGAATAGCCGCCAAATCACTTACCGCGCCTCATTTCTATGGAAGTTGTTGCCTTCTTCCTCTTTCTCTTCCTTCGTTTCTTGTCTTTCTTCAAAGGCTTGGGCTTCTTCGTTTTGTGTCCACCAACTCCGCCCGTGCGATCTAAAAACGACAAAAACGTGTGCGCATTTTAAATATATATTGTTGCTGCCAGGCATTGTTTCAATTGTAAAATTGTTCTTCCCGTTAATATTGCCCTACAAAGATTGCCCGAATAGATGGTCAATACTATAATTAAATTGTACTGGAAGAACATTTTCTCAATGGTATATAGATGTTTATGTTGTTGCTAGCAGGCATTGTTTCAATTGTAAAATTGTTCTTTCGATTAATTTAAGAGGATTGCCCGAGTGGGTGGTAGAAACGTTTGTACTTTGTGTCGGAAAAAACAAGTTTGCACTTGTATATTGCCAGAATGGGTGGTCGAAACGTTGGTACTTTAATAAAATTTTGCCGAAAAAACAATTGTACAATTGACGCAATGCCTGGCAGCAACAGCATATTCATTCAAAGGACCGTATGCTCCTGAGGTTGTTTCTATTGTACGAATTAGCCAAAAGAACAATTTTACAATTCAATATACATGTTATTGCTATTTTACTCAAAGCACTGCTCTCCGTCCACATTAACTCAATGCAGTTGGCAATATCCTTGTTTTTTATCAAAAATATGTGTTTTAGCATTTTCGAATACGGTTGCTTACCTGTTACTGTTTCTGGACCGGTACCGCTGCCACCATCAACTGAACAACAAAGTTTGATAACAAAAATGTTAAACAGTTAATGATTATAGATGTGTACTTGGAAATTTAATTTCTACAAAATAAAAATAGGAAAACGCGAAAAGAACATGTTAAAATAGATGGATATCAGTTTCATTTTTGAAAGTTATTTGGTTTAGACAAATAATGTTTATTAGAAAAACAGATAATAGCATTTCTCAAGTTTACACAGAAATATGCCCTAACATTTAAAATAGACAACGGCAGCGGCAAAATATATACTATTGTTTATTTAAAAGTGGCTTCTGCCTTAGCTGTTTTTCTCGCATTCAAACTAAGCTCACATGCAACTTAGAAATTCATGTAAAACCACCAAAGTCCATCAGTTACCGTGTAGTGTCCAGTGGATGTGCAGGTTATTATTCCAACCCTTGTCCGTTCCACTTTTCTTGGCCGGTTTCTTGTTTATCGTCAGCTTAAAGCAGCAATCGCAAATCTCCCCAACCTTCCAAGAAAACGGGGATTTTTTGGCCTTGATTTCCTTTCCTGCTTGATTAAACACTTTGACCGTGACTCTTTCCTTTCCGTTCGGGTGAATTCCCTTGTTGAACGGTATGACCATGGGTAGGGATTTGCCAGCACTGCCAGTGATGTTTTTCCAGCCGGTTTGCCCTGTGAACAACATGAGAGATTATTTTAAGCTCTGGTATGAATGTCAATCTTTGGCTTAATCTTAAAATTAGGTATTATTTATAATATTTATGTTTGTTGTACAATAAAAATTAAAAATTTTGCTTTACTATCGCGTTTGTAGTAACTAAGTGAAACAGTATCCACATCTGTACCATTTCCTGTAACTTAGAACCAAGTATTGTTATTGTTTGTCCGTAATTTAACTCACTTGTTCGAATCGTATGGATACAAGTATAAATGGGCACAGGTGTTTGGCGAGTAATTTATGCGAACAATATGTTAATATTTGCCTAAATTTCGGTTTTTGTCTAATTCTGAATATGACTCTATATAAAGACATATAATTGTATTGCATTCTCGCCAAGCTTTCACACAACTGTGCTCAAAGTAAAATCAAAGCAATTAAGATCTTACCCTTTTATATTTTACCCTTTTAACAGCAAGTTTAGCTTATTTTATTTTTTGAAAAAGATACATTTAATAATTCCACGGTGTCGTATCCTCGTTGACTTGATGAAGCGCGGCGAAATCTTGTCAAGCTCAAAGTTGCAAAAAATCACATAGCCTACATCTTGGTATATTACTTAACTCAAACTAGAAACAGTTGAACCCATAACTAACCTTTTGGCGTTTTAGCTGGCTGCTTCTCTTCTGTGAAAAACAAAATGAAAACAATGTTAGCCATCTATATACCTAATACTCCAAGCCGTGGTAAAAATATCAAAGCCCATGCAAAATCATTTTGAACGTTTAGTTCCTGTTAAAAATGAACAAATTAACATTTTTGAAGGATATTTAAAATGAATAAAGAGTTATTTGAAACCTTCAAAATGCTACCTACTTGTGTATGGGCTTTACAATTTTTACTACGTCTTACTAGAACCTCCAATCATCATACTCCATACAGTAAATTGTTATAAACGACGTTAAACCTGCAACTAAAAGTTGCTTTACCAAACTGTATTGTTGATCGGATTGCATATATCGAATAGCATTGGTTTGAGTTTAAATATGATTTACTGCTGATGAGTGATTGCTACATTGGCGCAGAACAAATGATTATTAAAAATATAAGGGTTTCTGATGATGAATGAAATAGTACTCAAAATTGCTGTTATTTATTTAAAAATAGTTTATCTTGTTTGGAGGTTTAAGTTCATTCAAGCACTTACTTTGTTGTTTTTTTCTAAATGGCATAATGAAGATAATTTAGAATTCGATAGAATGTTTGCTTGATACATCATAATTATTTTATATTTTGTCGATTTTTTCTCCACTTTTTTGCATTTTTACCAAAAGATCTTCATCTTACTTGGAATTGACTGGTAGAAGCTAATTCGACGTTTTAATTTGTTTGTTTATACATGGCAAAAACATCATCATTGTAACAGAGATTCCGTGAGATTTAATACAGGATGAATAATAATTGGCATGGGTATAGCCATCTCAACTAACTCTGCACCTATATAGTTGTTAGTTTAAAGTGTTCTTTCGTGATTGTATTGGCCAGACATTCCTTACAACATTATGTTCACATAAATGTTCCGAATATCGTTCCACGGGAACAAGATTTCCTGGAAACAAGAAATTTTGTTTCAAGGAACAATCTGTGGAACAAAGTTTATCGCAAAATTTTGTTACAAATACCGTTATTTCTTTTAGCTAAAACATGATCAAAATATTTGTTCCATTCTATGCAGAATATAGCCGCGGCCTAAATGTGGGCCGCAAAGCCATTTTGAGTGGGCCGCGACTTTTCTGAACAGCTGATTGTTATCATGTGCGGGCCGCGTGATAGCTGTACATTCATTGCACTTAATTTTAAAAGTTCGTGTGGCTAAGAATTTTTATATTGTCTAGGCATGGTTCAGACCCTAGGGCCAAATGTGGTCCTGGAAGCCTGTCGAACTATATATTTCGCCAACTTTAATTATATGTAAACGCAAATTTTTTCTTATATACTCTTCGTTATATACTATATCTTACATTATGGTATGGCAGTGTGTTGGGTATAAAGGCGCCGTGTAATTAAAAACAAACATCCTTAATCTACCTCTGTTTACGTAGTGGTTTTACCTAGTGGGCCTTTAATAGCTCTGAAAAGAATATTTTGAGCCGGGACAAAAAAGTTTGCCGACCACTGCTCTACATAGTTGTTAGTTTGAAGTACTCTTTCGCCATAGTATTTGAAGTTTTTAGACATATAAGCAGTTGTTCATCTTACTTAGAACAAGGGTCCAGGTAACGTTGAACGACGGTAAAATTTTGTTAGAAATGAAGTTATTTCTTTTAGCTAAAAAACATGATCAAAATATTTGTTTCATTCTCTGTATAGCTGTCCCGACTGAACTCTACATCCATAGTTGTTAGTTTGAACGATTCTTTCGCCATAGTAATTAAGTTTTTAGACAGATAAGCAGTTATTGTTCATCTTACTTGGAACAAGGGTCCAGGTGACATTAAACGACGGCTTCCATCCTGTTTTCTTGTCCGTTCTCCAAACCGTTACATTAAAGCCTTTGGCGTCCAACCATCCATCCATTGTAACGTTGAAGCTATGTTTCCTGCTGGGCAGATCCACGTGAAAGTGCATCTGGTTGTACTTGTTAGGATCGTTTAGGTGAGGGTCGAACGGAACGTGCACGTGTTTCACATTCTTATTGCTCTTGGTAACAACGAACCAATCTGAGGACGGCAGCAGTTTTGTAAACAAGTGATTTTAAAATCACTTAAGTCCGAGTCAAGGTTTTGTAAATAAATAACAAGTCAAGTCCCAATCAAGTCATTTGGTTTAAAATACTTAAGTCAAGTCATTTGTAAATTAACTTACGTCTAAGTCAAGTCGTATGTAAAATAACTTAAGTCGAAGTCAGGACGCTTTGAATAAATAAACAAGTAAAGTCCCAGTCAAGTCATGATTAGAGCAACACAATTCTAAGCAAAGTTCTTGTCACAAAAATAGCACTTTACGCTATTAAAATTGGACAAACTTGTCCGATTATGGGCAACTTTTTGAGTAACAAAAATCATTCTCAAACGATTACTACGGTTGCATCGCTTAAAAGGGAGGCCTTTTAGGATAAAAATGACGCATTTTTCTCGTACTGCCATACAGCGGTGGTTTCCATACAGCGGTGGTCGTTTCTAGCTTGCTGAAACTACAAAAAACTGCATAGCCAGTGTTGTAAACAAGTCATTTTGAAATGACTTGTTTAAATCCTAGTCAAGGTATTTGTATAATAACATAGATTTAAGTCAAGTATTATGTAAAATAACTTAAATCCAAGTCAGGACTTTTTGAATAAATAAACAAGTCAAGTTCACGTCAAGTCATTATTATTAGAGAAAGACAATTCCAAGTCAAGTTCTTGTTATAAAATCACACGTTAAGCTAATAAAATGCGGTAAACTTGAGCATATTCTAACTAAACAATACTAATACGCAATGCACAGCAAGCATTTTATTATGTGCAACAATAAAGGTCCGTTTACACTAACAATAAACACGCTGTAGGAAGATAAATATATTAATATAAAGGTTTTTTAACAAGAAGGTCTAGGAATATAAATTCAAACGTCGTAATGTAAACTATTTATCATTATAAATAAGGAATCAGGTGTCACTAAATATTAACAAATTGTGTGGAAATCTTGCTTTTACACAACCGTGCTTTATCAAGTAGATTTCCACTTCGACCTGATAAAATACGGTTGTGCGTAAGCTTGTTAAGATTTCAATACAATTTTTTCTTATTCAGTGTCCCATCATTACACTATTTAGAATCAGAAAAATACGTCCGTTTATAAAGATCATTAAACAAGTTCAACGTACCACTTCTGGATGGAGTTGTAGTAGTATGTTGCCCTGGCTTAACAGGTTTCTTGCTGTGTGGCTTACCAGGTGATTTCGTTGTTGAAGATCCATCTATTAGAATACATATGGAGAAATAATCTATCTTGATTTGCTATGCATGTTATTCGTTTTGTAAACGGAACAGTGGTAATTACTTATGAAACAACACAAATGATTAGCGTGCCAAACAACACGACTTTTTTTAGTGTTTAGTCTTTTTTTCAGTAAATTCACAAATTGCACCGATTTATTTTAATGTAAAAGCCGTTTCTCACATAAATTTTCTATCATTAAAACAGCTGAAAAAATCGTTTAATTTCAGGTGTAGCCTGGTTTTAAAAATCTTGGTCATTCGGCAGTCCAAGTTAACTTACCAAGAAAACAAGTGGAACGAACTCAAATATTAATGATAGTAATATAACCTGTTTTGGCCTAAACAAAATCGCATCTCCAGTAGAGTTTTAGCGGAAATTTGATTAAAAAAAGAAACAAAAAAGAAAACCGGATTCACAAGATCACAGGCTGGGGTAAATAAGTCTTAAAAGTTGTTAATAAGTACTATATACATAACTGTCTTAGCTGAACTTAAATAGCAGCGCAAGAAGGATTTCAGTCGAAATTGTAATAAAATATAAACAATAGAAAAGCAATTGCACTGTGATCACGAGTTGGGGTGAATAAAACAGGTAACAGTAACTTCTATATATACATAACTGTCTTAGCTAAACTAACCAATATCGCAGCTTCAGTCAACAATTAAATGACTTCTATACAGAGTGGGCCAAACGTAGGCTCACAGTTATAAAAAGTAGGGTTTGGGAATACAAGTAAATTTTTTGTTTTGGGGTTTTTCTCATACACCTTGTTCGTTACAACACCCCCAAAAAAGAAGTCCATTGGTGTCAGGTCAGGTGAGCGTGGTGGTGTACCGCAGGTCAATTTAAAGCTTACAAAAAGAGTTTCAATAACCTAAGTCTACTTTTGGCCCATTGTCTTAGCTGAACTTACCAATTTCGCAGCTCCAGTATAGTTTGAGTGGCTTTGCCCACCCCGGCGTGGCACTAGGTCCTAACTTGGTCACCGAAACGTTGAAACCGCAATCGCAAACTCCCAGCACCTTGACTTCGAATTTTTCGTCGTTGGGTGCAAAAAGCTGCAGGCGCACGGTGGCGCTCGAGTGTATGCAGTGCTTGAAGGGAACGAAGTGGTTTTCGTGGTTGCTTGTGCTCGGTGGAATGTCAACGAAGTCATCTTGCGCTGAAAAATAGGAGACAAAAATGTGAAGGAAACTTTAAACACACGACTAATGAAACACTTTGGTGCGCGTACCGATAACTTGGCAAACTTCTTATTTGTCTTGGACAAAATCGCTTTGCTCTTATTATTGGAAGTGGTGAAAATATGGATCTCAAAAACGAGAAAGCAAATGCAAATACACGAATAATGTGACACTTTGACACATGAAGTCCAACTCGGAGAAATATTGAAATCGTATGGAATGTGCTTGGTGGAATTTCGACCAAAATTCTCCGATTATTATGAGTGGCAAAAATCCGGGCCGAGGGCCAAGGTTAAAAAACGCTGATAATACGCATACTGCTCAACAAGTCGTGTTAGGTACACTTACTTGTACTTGCAGGTTCTGGTGTGGTGTGGGGTTTGTCCGTCTTTGCGCCATGATCTGTTGATAAAAATAACACGATTAGCTCCATAAAAATGTTTGAATCCAAGGTCGTAAAGAGGGGTTATTAAACTGGGCTCCATGCACCCCTTGTACTAACTCGTCCGATAAATTATGAGCAATTACCCAACCGAAAATAACTCCATGTATAACAAGCAAAATATTTTACGCAATTATCTTAAAAATATTTAATGAAAATGTTTACCGCAAGCTTTCTCACAAAATGACTTCAATCAATCATTTTTGTCGAAAGGCTTAAGTCAAGTTAAGTCACTTGAAAACAGTGGTTGAGTCCACTTAAGTCATTACAACGCTGTCATGTGCTTGTCCTGTAAAGTACCTGATACCAAATATCAACAATCAACATGATGTGATTCAAACAAGACTTTTAGAAAAACATTTTTTTTGAAAAACTTACAGATTGCAAAATAACAAAACAGTGTCCAAGTCACGTTTCCTAAAGGATACTTTTTTAAGACATCCTGTTATGACGTTCACTTGTGACGTCATCTTTAAAAATTGTCCTGCATTTCGCAGAAAATTAAAGCAATTTGTCAAAGTCCGAGTAAAAGCAATTTTTCCGAATTTTTTTTGTTGAAACAAAAGGCTTTACTTGCGAATATGCGAAGTACACGATTCCTTCAGGAATGTAATATATTTCCGCTAGTGTATTTAAGAGATTTAAAAGCACAGGTTTTCTCCCTGTACTGTTTTACCACGCAATATAAATCAATTTTCTTCAAGAGTGATTTACGTTATACTTTGACCTAATGAAGCACGGTTGTACGAAAGCTTGTCGAGAATTCAATACAATTTGTCTTTATATAGTGCCACCTGGTTACCCTAAGATAATTCTAGTTTTATAAATCAATGATTTATAGCAAAATGTGGGTTATTTTACTTCTAATCACTAAAAACTAAAATGACCTAATTAAAATTCTAATCTAATTTATAAATTTGCTATCTACCGCCAAAGTCCAACAAAAATTTTCCAAATGCGTCGCATGTATTTATAGAGTGTCACCTGTTTCTCTATTCAGAATTAGACGAATAAGGCCATATAAAAAGATTACCTTTCGAGGCCTCCGCAATCCAATGCAGATCCAAGTCATGTTTCCAACCGCCCTTCTTTCTTATAGTCACGTTAAACCCATTGGCCGTTACTGCGTCTATGTGAACCTGGTACGGAGCTTGGTCTGGTGCGTTAAGCTCAGCTGATATCTTTGCATTTTGGCCGATACAATGCGGAAAGTATATCCTAAATTTCATGGTGGATTGGTCGTGAGGTGGGATGCGGTACCATCCGTCTATTGGTAATCCTATAAAGAAGTGAAACGAAAAATTTTAATTAATTATTAATTATATCTATATGTATTGTCAAAAACTACTGAAATCATTCTATTCCAAGCAATAATTCATAAAAATAAAAAAATAAAAAAATAAAACATTAAGAAAAAAAAAACAGTCCAAATACTTAAAGGGGCTCAGGCAAATGCAAGTCATTTAAACCCAGTACATTTTAAAGACATTTATAAAATTCGAACTAAAAAGTAATATTAATCAATCAAACTCAATTTTCTTATATGGCTAAAATTTGCAGCAGCAAGGTTTACTTTTGGCGTTACAACCAACAAACTGACGAGATACGTTCCTGTTTTAACAATGTTTTTAATGTCAATACCTCACTGGCAGCAGTTACCGCTATGATTTAGATAGTGTTATAATAATATCTTAAATATTAGTTAATAACAAAAAAGCCATTAACCTTCCCCTGAACTGCTGCTGAGTTTAAAGAAGAACTAACTGAGGTTTTCGTTGCTCTGTTAACAATGTTTTAAATGTCAAAAGTAGTTAACGCTGTGACTTAAAAATAGTGTTGCTTAAAATAATCTTTTGAAGATTATTTTGTAATAAAAAAAAGCCATAAACCTTTTCCTGAACCGCTGCCATCTTCTGAAGCTCCTGTAATTTAAACAATGTATAGTTAAAAACGTTAAAGTTTTGCTTAAATTGGTTCTAATCAACTGAAATTTAAAAGAAATCAAGAATAACTTTAAAATGGGAAAAGAAGAAGAACATTCTCAGTGGTTTTCAACCCCGGGGTCGCGACCCCCGGGTGGGTCGTTTGCCTTTTTTCTGGGGGTCGCGAAGACGACAATCAAAAATACAAATCACTATTGCTAGAATGCGAATTAATTAGCATAAAAAAAACTGTAGTGACATTAGTGAATGTTTAAACAGTAAACTAAAAGTGCTTGCCTTTTTTGGAACAGTACACACTTAAGTTCACTAAAGAACTTTAAGTGAAAACTTAAACCTGTTAAGTCAAGTTGCAATTATTTATATTGAACGATGTTTAATAAAAATTGTAATGCGGCGATTAAAGGCTTAAGCCGTAACTATATAAGCTAGTACATATACTTTTTCGTTAATTCGTATAGTTTAACCAAATTTGCAACAATCGGTCGAGAAATGTGATCGTTTTAGCAATTTAAATGTGACTTTAATTTACTTTGGTCAATGTATCATTAATTCATACAGTAAAATTGAGCGGTCGCGTAAGTTTTTGGAAACAGGAAAAAGGTTGGGAACCACTGTAATCTAGAATAACCACACATAAATTAAATGTTAATGCGAAGCTTGAGAATTTACTATGAAATGAACTAAATGATTAAAGAACTAAAACGTTTACAGACTTTACAATTTCCAAATGCTCTGTGGCCCACCGGTTAAGAACCCATGCATTAAACGCTTTACATATGAGTTTCGTTATATTTATTGATGGTAATTTATCTCTCCTGTAACGTATTAACTATTCCCGAAGTTGCAATACTATTACTTGTATGTAGTTTATGTGCATTTCATTCTTTTCGTTTTCCCAAAGATCTCGCAAAACTTTTTCCTAGATTTTTTTATTCTATGGTCAACAGGCCTTGGCAGTAGCGCACAATCGTTAGTTTTTAGTTTAGGCTAGTCGCTAAATTTTACTTTCATTATTGAATTAAGACATTGCGATAATTTGCATAACATATTTTATTGTCAAACTATTTCAGTGTTTACGGAATATGAAGCCTTTATTCACTTTCTCTTCAAAAAAGTTTTTATATGTTAGTGTGCCGTGACCTAATGTTTTTTTATTTTGTTATTGTAATGTTTCTACACCCTTTTTTAGCCATTCAAGTTCTCTATAGACGACCCTATCCTTTGTACTTTAGTATTAACTTGATATTGTAAGTCAACTTACCAGCATCTGGGTTGGCTGTAGTTGCTACAACATCATAAACCGGTGCATCTAAACATAAGCGGAAAATCACAGTTAATTACTCCAATTTTCGGTGTAGTATAAAATCCATTAAATTTATTGCAACGACTTTACAATTTCAAATTTCGTCAATTGCGCATTTCCCTAACCGGCGATGACGTCACTTTTACTTACCAAGCAATGACGTCATATTAACGCCCCAATATACTTTTTCGCATTTAGACCCGAAGTAAAACCTAAGCTATGCACCGTTTCTCGCTGTATTTCGAGGTCGCTACAACACGAACGAGGCGTTAGTTACGTCACTTCCACTGTGACGTACCCGGCGATGACGTCATTTTGGCTCCCGAGTAGATTTTTTTGCACTTATACCTGAAGTGTAACCCAAGCTATGCACCGTCTCTATTCGACGCCGCATCTTGACGTCACCGCAAACCAACCAGGCCCTGACATCACATACCCGGTGATGATGTCATCGACTCTATAATGTCGTCAATTGCGCGCTTCCCCAAAAGGCGATGACGTCACTCCACGTACTAAGCTATGACGTCATATTGACGCCCCCATAGACTTTAACGTATTTCGACCCAGAGTAAAACCCAAGCACCGTCTCAATTTGACATCGCATTTTGACGTCACCATAAACCCATGACGTCACATACCCGGTGATGACGTCATCTCGACTTCCCAGTAGATCTTCAGGTCGGTGGTCCAGCGCGAGGGGTGCACGATGCGCATACTGACGTTGAAGCCGTAAGGTGTCACCCCGTCTATGTGGAGGGTGTAGTTACCGTTGGGGGCGATGACGGCGGCAGAGATGCGAGCGCTCTCAGTGAGGCAATGGGGGAAGAGGATGGTGGAGGCGAAGTGCGGGGAAGAAGGCTGGGGAGGAACGTTCAGCTTACCGCTCATGGGTTTGTCTGCGTAGAGTTTGCAATATTTAGGGCGACTTAGGGCCCCATCCTACTTTAATTTTGAGAAAGTATCTACTCGTCCTGTTTTATGCACAACACGAAACACTTCGTATAGAAAAGGTAGCATAGGTGTATTGGAACTAGCAAAATAGAGATAAGTGCTGTCACAATGCGTTTATATTGTCGCTCATAGGTTCGTCTACAAATAGTTAGGGTGGCTAGTTATGGAACTGGTAAAATAGAGATTAGTATTGTCACAATGTATTTATCTTGCCGCTTCACATATTTGCGTTTACCAATGAAAAAAACAAACATTACTTACCACCATCAGGCGTCTCCGGCTTAGGAGATCCAGAATCTGAGTAAACAAGAAAATGTAGCGAGAGTAAGCAAGTTAACTCTATTAATGTTTTGGTTGTTTCACCTTCACTAAAACTAAAAAATATTAAAAAACATAATTGAAACTGTCCACTAAAATATTGTCAATTAGCCGTTTGACTTTTAGACAATGATGTGTTTTTAATGACATTCTATCGATATTTTTATACTTTTGCTCAACCTTCAGCACATTTCTTTCTTTTGTTATTTTGTCTATTAGGCAAGAAAAGCCTTAGATTAATACAACGATGACCGTGATGTTTACAAAACGCATCATATGACCATGAAAGCTCTAAACCCAACGTGAATCCATATTCTTCCTCCAATGGTACTTCGCGTGTTGGATTACCTAATTAAGTTATAACCATGGGAGCACCTTTCCTGCATATTGCGTTAATTAATGCATAATATGCAACACGTAAAACATACCCCAATGCATCCCATGTAGACCTCTTACCAGCAATTGCGTCCCAATACAACGTCATGTTGTGCGTCCACCCGTCCGCACCGGTCACGTGGGTGCGCGTAATCGTGACGTTGAAGCCGTATGACGTCACGCCGTGAATGTGTACGTCATAGTCGTCGGTGGGAGAGTTAAGGGTTGCCGAGATTCGAGCGCTTTCGTTGAGGCAAGTCGGGAAATGAACGCTGGTCGTGAATTCGTTGCTGCTTTGAGGCGCAACTGGGACTGTTCCATCAAATGGAAACTTCAAATCTGAAAAAACGATAAATTAAACTGACTATAAAATTACTTGAGCTTTAGTTGGGTTTTAACTATATGTTTAAATTAAAAAACAGCGATTTTTTAAAGCCTTTGGTACGTAACTGCTAGATGTTGTTAACATATAAATCCTTATAAAGGTTGAATGTGTTGTTCAGCAAAGGTTGGTTTCTGAGCCGGGATTCGAACTCACGACCTCGGTCATATACCTTACACATTTGTTTAAATCAATGGAAAACAACAACAATACTTACCACTATCTGGTGTTTCTGGCACAGGCGCAGAATCTGAGTAAAAAGTAAATGACACAAGGTAACCAAACTAAGTTTAATGCTAATTAAATTTGTTCCGTAAATAACAATACTGTGAAATTTAAAAAGCTCCTTATATTTCTTTAATAAGGTTTTCAACCGACGTGGGATATTTAGAAAGTCACATTAGAACAAATCCCTAAAGCACTCTTGCAATGTTTCTGCGTTTACTGAATCTTGCATCTATAAAAGTCGAGTTGCCAATAGCAACTGTGTCTTCGTAAATTAAAAGTGATGTAACATTAAACATAGATGTATAATACTGAACAATTCTAGACCGTTTCCTTGGCGAAAATTGAAGAAAAGAGCCTTTTTGGTTGCCAAACCACAGACAGTGTTGTTAGGTAGGCTATAGCAAAAAATAAATTGCAATTTATATACTAAAAGAGTCGCACTGATTCTGTGCAAAGCACCAACTTGGAGCCTGTTAATTTAATATAAGTCCACTAAATTATAAATTATTCCATATTAATTATTATCAATATTTGCTCAATTATGTAATTAGGCCAACATATACTGTAGCCTATTTCTTCGTGTACATGTAGTTTTTACTATGTTGGAAATGTTGAAATACAATAAAGTGAAATACTGCCTCTTTTAGCCAAGTAAATCTGCTTTTCTAAAGTCAACTGATTTACGATAATAGCAACGCATTGTTCTAAACCAGTGGTTCTCAATCGGGTCGCCGCGGCACCCTGGGGTGCCATTTCTAATGTCCAAGGGTGCCGATAGATATTTGGGAATCTTTGAGAATCTGATTTTAGCTCAACAATTACAACTTTTTGTGTATGATAAGAGTGGAATAAAGCCAATTTAAACTTCCTACGTTGTTCAGAGTTGATTTGTTTTGTTCCAGTTTTGGTATATTGTGACATTCTAGTGATTTAACTACGGAAAAATCATGTAGGGGTTCCGCAATTTATTTATTTATTATTTCTGAGATGTGCCGCAAGCCAGAAAAGTTTGGGAACCACTGTTGTAAACATTGGAATACCCTTCCAGCAAATTGTGTTTAATTAATAAACAATATTGTAAAATATGTGTTAGCCTTATAGACTTACCAGCAATTGCGTCCCAATACAACGTCATGTTGTGCGTCCACCCATCCGCACCGGTCACGTGGGTGCGCCTAATCGTGACTTCAAAGCCTAGTGACGTCACGTGGTGAATGTGTACGTCATAATCGTCGCTGGGAGAGTTGAGGGTGGCCGAGATTCGAGCGCTTTCGTTGAGGCAAGTCGGGAAATGAACGCTGGTCGTGAATTCGTTGCTGCTTTGAGGCGCAACTGGAATTGTTCCATCAAATGGAAGCTTCAAATCTGAAAAAACGACAATTAAAATTGATCATTTGTCACCTCAGGTTTCCAAATGGAACTTTGTCAATTTATTTCAGTTAGCTTTTCGAAAGGATGCCTGCAATTTGCTTTTTTGTTATATTGGCCACTGGAATTTCTGAAGTCAACTAATTGTAGGTATAATAAAACTTTAAATCCAATTTAACTTTAAAAAAAATTAAAATGACGATTTAAGTCAAGCCTTAATCTTGATCACAACTCTGTCTAAGTCCAGTCTAACTTAAATTGATCAGCATCAAATACAACAAGTTAACTTTTAAGGTCGGTAAACTCATCTTGAGAATTATTTAATGTCATAGACATGTTAAGCAAAGACTGAAGAATATTTAAAAGCAAGGCTTATATTGTAAACCAATTAAAAGAAAACAGCCAAAATTACTATTTAAATTCCATAAAAAATACAACATTTGGAGCCAAGCATTTTACTTAAATAAATCAAGCCAAAGTAAGCTAAGGCTTGCATACGTTTCACTTTGAATGCATATATACAAAGTTGTAGTACTGGATGATCCCCATTTAGCTGGATGGTTTGACCCAAACAAAAACTGTCTTTACTTACCGCTGTCACTTGTATCATGCGATGGTACATCTGCCGAAGCCGCTGCATCTACAATACAAGGAAAATATTTTGCGAATCAAACCAAAACTGGATAGCTAGATGTAGATAAGTGACCAATAGGGATGGTTTGATTGGAGCCGATACCCGATGCCCAGTGGTATCGGTACTCGTCCGATACCAATGTATCGATGCCCACCCGATTCGACATTTGCATAAAAATTCAGCCAATAATGAGATAAAACGTAATTATTTCCACCTTGGAAAGCAAATTTGTCAAAAAATAGTAGGTTAACTACTGGAGGTGACTAAACTTCTAATCGCTAAAAAAATATTGGGGTAATAACCAGGAAAACATCAAGTAAGGAAAGTTAAAGAGAAAATAACATCGTTTTAAAAGTATCATTGTTTGCGATTAAATCTAAAGATAGTTTTTGTATGTGATTGTAAATTATATTAAAAAAAAACTTCGACAAGCACCCGTTAACTTAAAGACAAACTGACATTATTTTATATTTGCTTTTTTAAGTGCAAATAATTATTCTGAAACATTAAGTAATTCGCTTTACAAATTGTTAAAATATATGCCTATACTAGGTTGTCAATGATTCTTATATCACAGGTAAACAGACTTGTTTTTTTTCTTCTTTAAACATAAACTCCTCAACCAATTGACATTATTTCGTATTTGCTTTTTTAAGTGCAACTATTTACTTTCAAACATTAATTATTTCGCAAATTGTTGGAAAAACTGGCTATACTGGGATGCCAATGATTATTTTAATCATAGGTAAACAGATATATTTTATTGCTTACTTAAACATAAACTCCAAGACCAATGGACGTTAATATGTATTTGCCGGTTTAAGTGCAATCTTCAACTGACAAAAACATAAAAGATATGTGTCAAACTTACCACCAGTTTTAGGCCAAGCCTCTGCATCCCAATACAACGTCATGTTGTGCGTCCACCCGTCCGCACCGGTCACGTTGGTGCGCGTAATCGTGACGTTGAAGCCGTATGACGTCACGCCGTGAATGTGTACGTCATATTCGCCACTAGGGGAGTTAAGAGCGACCGAGATTCGAGCGTTTTCGTTGAGGCAAGTCGGGAAATGAACGCTGGTCGTGAATTCGTTGCTGCTTTGAGGCGCAACTGGGATTGTTCCATCAAATGGAAGATACTCATCTAAAAAGACGACTGTCAAAGTCACTTTTGATTATTTTTGTATTATTAATTCAACGACAATTACTCGTTACATTCTTACGACTGCAGAAATTATTTTGCCGTGCCCCATACACAGCGAGTAACAAAACAGTTTCCAGGAACAACACGTTAACAAAAACTAGCAAAAAAGTGAAAGTTTTAGAGAAAAAATACAATTTAAGAGAATAATGAGTCAAAGAACACTTCCAAAAAGTCCTTTGAAAGTAGTAATAAGGTATTGACTGATTAAGTATTGAAAAAGATCTTGTAGCTGCAACGATATTTTTTCTACTTTTTATAACTTTAATATTTGTCAACTCATCTATTTTTTCAACACAATTTATGTGGCAAATTGTTATAGCAGTTTTACTCACTTTTCGGCTTACTTTACCGAATTGAGAAAAACTTTAAATTTTTGATCCAATGACTTGGATTTTGGAAAAAAAGAGATTGTTTTGGCAGTTATAAAAACTCATTTTTTTATTTTGAGTTCAAACACTGGAAAAAAAAATCATACCTTTAAATTTTCTGAATAAATGCGTACGCCTTTGGGTGGTAGTTGACATTCTACTTCTACGCCCAACTTATTTGCATCATTTTTGAGATTATTTGAAACATATACTAAGGCTACGAGTAGATACCTGTTGCTGGATGAGGAGCTTGTGTAGTTGGTGGCTTTGCATCTGAAAAATACCAGACAATAGTTTATACCACCTAAGAATTCTTATTCTTACAGAACAGTAAAATACTAATTTTGGTGGTTGTTGTAAATAAACCATATCAATGCTTTTACAATTTTCGTTCTGGCTAGTTAAAAGAAAATTAAAGCTAATTAATTTCGCCTAAAAGAGAAAGATGTACACTGAAGTAGTATTCTATGTTGCACAGTTGTCAAAACATTTAAATCTAAGTTTAACTGGAAATAAATGTATTCGTTCTCCATCTTTGGTTTTAAAAATAAAGTTTTGTTAGAAGCAATTTTTACAATGTAGCCCTAATTTTGTCACTTAATCAATTTTTTAAAAACAGAAACAGTAGAGGCTTGTTCACAGTTTTTATGTTTGGAAAAGATTACCAAAACATTAATTTTCAGTGCATCATCATCAGTAAACATTCGGATGAGTTATAATCCCTTACAAAAAAATTGTGTTTCACAGAAGGTGCAGTCGGAGTAACAAAGCGAAATGTTTGGTAATTTAACATTACTGACCTATTTTCACTTTTTTTGCCTTAATATTCTTTCTAGAGGTTTTAAAAGTGTTTTCGTGAAAAAACTCCTGCGGTTCGTTCTTACTGGCAATTGCGTCCCAATACAACGTCATGTTGTGCGTCCACCCGTCCGCACCGGTCACGTGGGTGCGCGTAATCGTGACGTTGAAGCCCTGTGACGTCACGCCGTGAATGTGTACGACATAGTCGTCGCTGGGAGAGTTGAGGGTGGCCGAGATTCGAGCGTTTTCGTTGAGGCAAGTCGGGAAATGAACGCTGGTCGTGAATTCGTTGCTGCTTTGAGGCGCAACTGGGATTGTTCCATCAAATGGAAGATACTCATCTAGAAAGTAACGATAGTTTTCCACAAAAATGGTGAAAGGAAAGCATTCAGAGGACATATAAAAAACTGGAAAATTGATAAACATGTACAACCATATATAGCCCTTCAGAAGCCTTTTTTTAAACAACAATAACAGAAAACGTATTCAAGAACGTCAGGAGCCCTAATGGGATGTTACCAAAACCGCTTAATCAAATAAGGACTTTTGTGCAAGCAAGTCTAGCTTATAAATATTTGGGAACTCACGACCTCCACTATCACGAGTCTGCGCAGCTCAGTCAATCGGTCCCGGTATAGTCGAGGTCGTGAGTTCGTATCTCATCACAGGCTATTTTTATCTACAGGATGCAGCAGGCAACAGTGCTATGACTGTCTCTCGACTCGCTCCCCTCTGAGCTTGTGTAGCTAAGTTGGTAGAGCGACGGTCCCGGCTTGACCGAGATCATGGGTTCGAACCCCACTGCCGGCTAGTTTAACGAACACGATGCTTCTGGCTAGATTAGATTAGTCTGCGATGGCTTCCGGTATTGTCTGTCTACCTATTCAATATTTAAACAAATGCACAAACTCATACCAGTTCCAGAGGTATCAGGATCGTGACTTGGTGAAGATGGCATGTCTAAAACAAAATCACAATCTTTAAATTTGGAACATACAATTTAAACACCTAGATATACCGGCCAATGAACGTATCTATGACAGAAAAAAAAATGCATGCGTAATGTATGTCGATAAAGCAGCTTCCTTTTGAATAAAAATATCATCACTTAGGTGGAAAGTCAACACATTCTGTTCAGCATTTATTAGTTTTAATGACATATCGAAACGCCCAAACAGTTTACTTGCATCTAAAGTAAGGTTTGATATATATTTTACTTCAGCCTCCGAATGAAAGGCATCCAAATATAGCTTCAAGTTCACTAACAGACATTATGGGTTTGGAAACGAATAAGTATCTCACAAATAATTAAAGGGGCACTGGCTTTAAGTGTTTCTGTATTGTCATTAGGAATGTATGATAATATCAGATTGGAGCCGATGCTCGATGACAAGTGGTAGCATCGGTACTCGTCCGATAATATCGGATCGGAGCCGATACTCGATGACAAGTGGTAGTATCGGTACTCGTCCGATAATATCGGATCGGAGCCGATACTCGATGACAAGTGGTAGTATCGGTACTCGTCCGATAATATCGGATCGGAGCCGATACTCGATGACAAGTGGTAGTATCGGTTCTCGTCCGATAATATCGGATTGGAGCCGATGCCCGATGCCAACTGATACTTGCTCGATATGAGGGTAGTATCGGTGCCGATCTTATACCGAATAAATAAAGGAATTTGAGCCATAATTTCTCATTTCAATTAATCAGTTTAAATTATTTGGGATTTTCTATAGAGTGAAATCATGGAGCGGTGAAATGGACTGTTGGTGATTATTTTATCACTTTATTTTGCAAAACAACTTCAGGGTACATTGTGGTTATGTTCCCTATGTAAGAATATTCTAGAAAATATTGCGCTACTCTACAAGTAAGAAAACTATAAAAAGTTAATCACGCTTTACAATTATGTCCGATAATATCCAATGAGGCGATTTAATCTTGAAACGTAAATTTATTAAAAAAATGGTTGAAAACTTGAGATTATTTTTAGTCTATTAACTTGGGAAAAAAGTCATTTCGCTTTTCAATATTTCCTAATTGAACACAGTGATGACGTAATTTGGTATTCGGCCAGACCGCGATACTTTTTGTTTTATATATCGGGCATTTATAACAGAATTGTATCGGACATCCCTAGAGGCGATTTTACACGAAGGATTGAAAATAAGTGATCTAAAGCAGGGGTCGGCAACCTTTTTTGCACTGCGAACTAAAAATTTGTCGCGGACCGGCCTTGAAAAAACAACAAATGTTCAGGAAAGGAAATTTGTTACAACTTTCAATGCGAACTTTATGCTTGTTTTGCCTGAAGGAGATGCTCCCATCTAAGAATTATTGAACTTACTGAAACCCGCGAGCGGCATCCGGCCAGGTTTTTTTTTGTTAAATTACACTGGTTTAACATAATTACCAATTCCTATATTCTTACCAGCTTCTCAAAATAAGGATATTTAAGTTCGTTTTTCAACAAAATTTTAATCTTACAACCCTGCTACGGACCGGTAACCAACTCCTCGCGAACCGGTACCGCTTCGCGGACCGGCGTTTGCCGACCACGGGTCTAAAGAATAGAGCAATTGCACAAGTGGGTCATATATTGTAATATATGCTAATTTTATGCGAAGCTTTGCTGCTGCGTCGTTGTAAGTGTATTTGTCTTACGTTGGTAATTCAAGGTTTTTCGGCGATTTCCCAATTGGGATTCCCACGAAAGTTAGACTACTAAATAGTTAACAAATGATGCAGAATTTTTATGGTATTACAGGAGTTCAGCACAAAGCTTTCAGTATGGTTTAACCAGAGTTTTTAGAATTTTCAGGCTGCAAACTCTTAATTTCCGTAAAAATTATCGCCACCTACGTTTTACAGCGATAAACAAAATTATTTTTGGCTGTTCTGCACAGATTTTCGAATTTTTTACATTGACAAAATTTCGATATTTCTAGAGAGGCAAGTGGGTCATTAAAAATCTGTGGTGGGTCACTTCGTGACCCGCGGGTCAGTGGTTCGCCAATCCTGGAATAGAGCAATTTCACGCTTTTGCTAACCTGCTTCGTCCCAAGCCTCTGCCTCCCAGTAAATTGACATGTTGTGAGTCCAACCGGCTGATCCAGTTGAATGGGTCCTGGTGAGAGTTAAGTTGAATCCTAACGCGTTAACATTGGAGATGTGAATTTGATACTCGTCACTGGGAGAGTTGAGGGCGACCGAGATTCGAGCGCTTTCGTTGAGGCAAGTCGGGAAATGAACGCTGGTCGTGAATTCGTTGCTGCTTTGAGGCGCAACTTGGATCCATCCGTTGTAAGGCAGGTCTTAAAATGCAATGTAATAAAGTTTTTCTGAGAAATGTAATTTTTTTTAACAAAGCTAAAGTTAGGGAATGTAGTTTCGCGGAGTGCTATCATTAAAGATGTTGGTTAAGCATTTTATTTTATAATTGTGGTAAAAAGGTAAAATTATATTATTTCAGTAGTTGTGACCCCCGAAATGCATAAAAACATCCATATAATGTTAGGCAGGATAATATTTCGAATCATTTTTATTCGTCTTGACCTGGTTTGGAGTATAGTTGAGCTCAAACCTTGTAAGGAAAAAACAAGGTGCTGCAAAAAAGAAAAGCTGGTATTTACTGTACAAGAAGGAAACAAAATCAGTTTCTAGGTTAAGATTGTTTTCAACTATTTTTTAGCGAAATTTAGAGTTAGTCAAGAGAAGTTTATTATTAGCTTTCATAATTGTTATTTACAACACAAATGTTGCTATTTAACTATAAGCAGTGTTCTTGGATATTTTTTGTAAATTCGAACTATAACCTACATATGCATTCAAGTCATGTGGAGGGTATATACAAGATGTAAAAAAGCAAAATAAAGTTTACACTTTTTGGACGAATTAACGTCTCGAAACATATTGGCAGTGGGTCTTAAATTGCGGAATTCATACATCATATTAAACGTAACTGTAGCCTTGAAATGTATGAAACGTTATCGCATACCTTCATCCACGCTTGGTTTAGGTGTTGTTGGCACATCTAAAAACAAAAGAATCGTTAAAAAGAGAAAAATTAAACTAATCACAGAACTCTAATTTGTACATCTCAAGGCCTGTTCTGTATTTAAACAAAGCCGTGCTTTTCGTGCTATATGCATAGTTAATCTAAGCAATCGTACTAAGTATTTCTAAAACTTGTATTGACATAAGATGTTTTAAAATTAGCTACATATGTTCGATGTATAGAGGTGTTATGTAGGATTAATTTGAGGATGCACCAAACACACCCTAGGTTAAATGTTGCTTTAACTTAAAAATATGAGTTTTATTTTTAACATGTCGAAAATTCATTCAAATGGGTAAAAAACAATTAAAGATTAGTAAATTATCCAAACCAATATGTTTTTTCCGTAAAAAATTGTGTCTAAGCAAATGGTGAAAAACAAACATTTTTGGTTAAACATTAATTTAATAAGATCGAAACAACCTCAGAACTAGAAAGCGATTCGTTCTCGATCTATATAGAGCTGTTTGGCTGAAAGTTACCTGACCAAACAAGTGTCGTATTAATAATAACGACGATAACATCGGCGTTTTGTTAACAAATATTTGGTTAGAAGACGACCCAATGACGAAACAGCAGATTTGAACAGTGCGGTAGAGGTCGTGGGTTCGAATCCCGCCGCAGTCTATCTTGTTTACCGCCCTTGCTTTGTTAACATGAAAACTCCTGGTTGGGCAAATGATGTCGTTCAGTTTTCCTAATGTTATATTGTTGTGTATGTTACATGTTAAGATCAACAGTGAGTTCCTTGTCAGCGTGTAGCGATAATGTTCAACATACACTGATGATGTTTCTTTTATTTCAATGAAATTGTTTTGTATTTTATTCAAATTAAAATACTAATAAACTTGTGTAAGCCTTTGTGTTATTAACAAATTTCTGTACACTGATAAAGACTTCAGTATCGGATCGGATCCATAGTTTTCACTACCTACTTCCATATGGGCTTTGATATTGTTACTACGTCTAACTACAACCTCAAAGCATTATTCTCCAAAGATATGTCTACCGTTATCGCTGGTCAGTGCGACCCAGACAGGCAAAATCACACACTTGTATGTTATTAATTGTTTAGTTGATAAGTCAGTTAGTTTTACCTGGTTTGTCCCAAGCCTCTGCGTCCCAATACAACGTCATGTTGTGCGTCCACCCGTCCGTACCGGTCACGTGGGTGCGCCTAATCGTTACGTTGAAGCCTTGTGACGTCACGCCGTGAATGTGTACGTCATAATCGTCGGTGGGAGAGTTGAGGGTGGCCGAGATTCGAGCGCTTTCGTTGAGGCAAGTCGGGAAATGAACGCTGGTCGTGAATTCGTTGCTGCTTTGAGGCGCAACTGGGATTGTTCCATCAAATGGAAGATACTCATCTAAATATAAAAATATTTTAAAAGAAAATGTGCTGCAGTGGGTGTTTAGTTGTTCTTAACGTGTATTTTTTTATGTCTCAGAAAAGTACAGTAGAAGTACATTGTTAGTTATCTCACCATAAAGATAATTATAAAAGGTTGCCTAAAACATAGAACTATACTATGTTTGTGCGCTCTCTTGAAAACCTTTACGGTAATGATTTACGTTTTTGTCAAGTTTTCTTAAAGTATGTTGTTTCATAACGCTAGTAGTCTTGGGCTTTGTGATAATTGGTTTAGCTCAGGTTTTATTATCACAAGAATATTGTATTAAAATGAAGTACGAAAATCAAGCTGTTTCATATAATCACGAGGAAAGATTATTCAAGTCAAAACACCAATGTACCTCCCGTTGTTGGTTGACTTGGCATTGGAGTTGTGGTTGGAATATCTAAAAGCAAACGACACTAGTGTAAAAAATTTGCGCAGTCCGCAAATGAAAAATACAATTTTTAAACAAGCAGCAAATTGCTCAATGTTAGTGAAACCCTTAAGATAAGAATATTCAGCAGCCTACTGCCTACCAAAAGCAATGTCGTAAACGATCTAGCAGTGCTGAACAAGTCATGAACATCAAGATGGATTGAAAGTATGCATAAATGGGATACAAATAAACATTATTCATGATTGTGGTAACACTTCTTCTTCTTTTTTTTGGACGTTTTTTTTTCTCGCAGTTTTCAACCAGCCAGCATTTAGTTTCGCAGTCCAGAATAATCAGACCGTTTATCCCGTTGGGAGGTCAGAATAATCAGACCGTTTATCTAGGGTTGTCACCCCCCCCCCCCCCTGTGGTCACACTATGCAATGTTGCAAACAAGTTGTTTTGACCTGACTTTAAGTCCCAGTCAAGTCATTTGTAAAACAACTTAAGTCCAAGTCAAGTCTTTTTGAATAAATAACAAGTCAAGTCCCAGTTCAAGTCATCGTTTGCCCAAGGCAAGTCCTTGTCATAAAAATAAAACCTTAAGCTATTAAAACTGGCAAACTCATCCGATTAAGAGCAACAACTCAACTAAACAATAACATAAAAGCAACATATAACTAGCAAATTGTTTGATGGGCAAAAATTAAGACAAATAGCTCAATTGTATAAATAATTGCTTAACGAAAACACTTTATTTTAACCCAAGTAATTTGCCCAAAAGACTTCAGTCAAGTCTAGGCATTTTGCCCAAAAGACTTAAGTCAAGTCATTTGAAAACAGTGACTTAAGTCATTACAACACTGACAATATACATTCCCCATTTTAAGTCCAAACATACTGTCCCTAATTTGTATGGTCAAAATATACTTTCCACCAGTGGAATAATCACCGTCAAAATAAACTTTCTTCACTTTACACCAGTGTTTCTTAACCCACGGGTCGCGACGCAAAATTGGGTGTCCGTTTAATTTTGTTGCTCGTCAGATAAAGTACTTTCACATGGTTAGATTTATTGTGATTGGTTTGGAGAATGATATCTCCCAAATGTGAGGATATTGCGAAAGCAACAGGAATACATGGATCATAATTAAATTTGAACTGAATCGTCCTAATTTATTATGTTTGTTCACTTAAAAGTTCGGTGAAGTGAATTTGGTCGCCAAACTTTGCTGTCATACTTAAGTAAATTAGTATGTCGCCGCTCAAAAAGGTTGACGAACACTGCTTTATACTATTCAGCTTATTGTTTTGTATCGCCTATAGCAGTGCTTTTCAATCCATGGAATGGTACGCACTTGTGTTGATGAAAAAAAATGTAATGCTGATGACAAACATCGAGAGTATGAAAAAGGTGCATATATTATTAATTTCCATTAGGTGTAATACAGTAATCAAATAAGCTGGTGCGCTTATGCGTTACAGGTACAGTACTATAGCCTCAGGGGTTCATTGCAGCTTAAGCTATCTATTTTATATGGGTTAAGGCTCGGTTTTAATATATAAAACATTTTGCTGTCTTTTAACAAATAAGGAAAACCAAGGTTTGGGAAAGACCTTGTTTTTGAGATCTTGACACATGTTGTTGGTATAACGACAATCGTTTTGACTTTGAGGGGCATAAATTAATGTTTTGTTTTTGTTTTTATCACATCAAAAAACTATAGTTTATAAAAATAAAGTATGATTAATTTTAATCGCATAATAATATTAACAAGAGCGTAGTTGATTCAATTAAATATTCTCTCCTAGATTTACCTGTACTTGGTTGAATTGGCGTTGGAGTTGTTGTCGGAATGTCTAAACACGAACAGAATTAATTTATAACAAGTTATATACAAGAAGCAAATATCCCCACGCTTAATAAAAGTGATATAATAAGAGAAATCGGACTAAACCACTCAAAACAATGTCTTGGTGAAAATGACAAATAGTATAATGAGTCTAAATAAATGGGGTCCAAATATAGCCTACAATCACTATTTAGGTCAAAATAAACATTTAATCATTTTTGGCGTTTATTTATACATTTCGTTATTAAAGCCGACAGTCTACCGTTGCCTTGATCTAATAAGCATGTATTCTAACTTTGGACTTCCTAGAGAGATGTTAATACCCTAGCATTGGCCCTAATCGTTAAACGAACTTCAACACTTAAATCTATTTTAAAAACTAAAATCCCTGAATAATCAAAATTGAATTTGGAGGGTCCAGTGTTGTCAACAAGTCATTTTGACAACGTCCAAGTCAAGTCGTTTTAAAAAATAGCAAGTCAAGTCCAAGTCAAGTCATAATTAGAGCAAGTCAAGTCCTTGTAATCAAACAAATTAAACGTTAAACTGATGAAATTGGTAAAAACGGCTGATTATCAGCAATAACTCGAATAAAATATAACATTAAAAGGTAATTTAGCGAGAGAAATGTTTTTGTGCATAACTTGAGATAAATAATCCAATTTTATGAAAAAATGCTGTATGTAAACAGCTCTTTTCCAAGTCGAAGTCAAGTCTTTTGCTCCACAGGCTTAAGTCAAGTCAAATCGTTTTACCCAAATTATTCCGTCAGGTCAAGTCATTTAAAATCAGTGACTCAAGTGCTCTTAAGTCAAGCCATTGATTAAAGTCATACAACGCGTGTCGTTTATAGCCTTAACTCCTAACTCTATGTAAAGCCTATTTTACTTTTCCTTTTACACACACCCATTAAGTTTATCTCATAACAATTACTAGATAGTTGTAAATAGTAGGTAGTTTTTGAAGTAGTGTTTTTTAAGTTATACCATGGCTTTTTTTAAGATGTCTGCCTGACAAATTAATGGGGTTCATCATCATTAGCCAGGTGAAACAAATTTTAAAAATTTAGGAACTTTACTTACCAGCTGCTGCCCAGGCCTCTGCGTCCCAATACAACGTCATGTTGTGCGTCCACCCGTCCGCCCCGGTCACGTGGGTGCGCGTAATCGTGACGTTGAAGCCGTATGACGTCACTCCGTGAATGTGTACGTCATAATCGTCGGTGGGAGAGTTGAGGGCGACCGAGATTCGAGCGCTTTCGTTGAGGCAAGTCGGGAAATGAACGCTGGTCGTGAATTCGTTGCTGCTTTGAGGCGCAACTGGAATTGTTCCATCAAATGGAAGATACTCATCTGAAAAGAAACGGATTTTGAGAAGCAAATAACGCTACAGAAAGCGTTGAATATCGACAAGGCAATATTGTATGCTTTAGAAATTCCAAAAAATCTCTCTTTGTGTTTTTTTTTAAATTATATGAAAAATTAAGTTATATTGGTTAAAAATTGTTTTAAAATAGGTTCATTTCTATTTGATTTTTAGCATAATTAGGTTATATAATGTTTTTTGGACGGTTTAATCTAAATGTTACATAGCGGTTTACTATTTATGTTACAAATTACAATTGAAACAGTTTTTATTTCGAACCCGACCCTTTTATTTTAAATGACTCTAAAGTTGTCTTTTTTTCGAATATTCCAAAACTTAAGTTTCTAAATTTTTAAACGAAAGAATGACAAAATAATCGTTGTCTACTTCAGTCAGCAGATTTTGCAAATAAATTCGTTCGACATGTAAATAAATATCCATTCTTTTCTAGAAAGTGTGGCAATCAAATAAGGTTTAGTTAAAACACATATCAAGTTGGTGTAAAAATAATTTAAGTAAAATACCCAATGTATCGGGGGTCGTTGGCATCGGTGTTGTAGCTGGAACATCTAAAAACAAACAAATGCTTTCTTAATTATATCGGCTGTGTACTGTATTTTGTAAACACTGGAAAAATAGATCTTCTGAAAGCAGGGTGAAATGTATAGTTAATTTTAATTGGCAAAACTTTATTTAGTTTAGGTACACAATGTACGGTGATATAGCTTGATATAAGCAAAGCCCAAAAGGTTGATTAGATAGACATCATCTTGATGAACACATTTTGATACAAACTTTTACATTAACTGAAAGTGATACAAGTTCGTATCGCAACGTCTTAATTCATTATCAAGGCATTTAGTTAAAATTTGCAAAAAAGTAGACGTGACGAATTAGGTTACGTGCTGAAATATAATTGCTATCAGAAATTTAAGAATTCTGTGGGAGAAGAACAGAGTATTCCATCGTCGCACAAAAAATGCTGCCTAATTTTTACCTGTACACCGAAAGCCATTTTTTCAAAATGCTTTCAAAACTTAGGTCTTTAAAATTTAAAATGAACGAGTAACAAAATAATCGCTTTTCACTTCAGTCACCAAATTTTGCAAATAAATCCTTTCGACATGTAATTAAATGTCCATTATTTTCTAGAAAATGTGGCAACCAAATTAGGTTTATTTAAAACACAGATCAATTTGGTAGAAAAGCAAACTTTAAATAAAATACCCAATGTTTCGGGGGTCGTTGGCATCGGCGATGTAGCTGGAATATCTAAAAACAAACAAATGCTTTCTTAATTATACCGGATGTTTTGATGAGTACTTTAAACACTGGAATAATAGATCTTCTGAGAGATTGGCGACATATGCTTTATTGAGTTTAGTTACATTATGCACGAATCTGTAAAGTATAGGTTAAAAATAAATTGAAAAGCCAAAACGGTCGCTTAGATCGACATAATCTCAAATAAGACGTTTCGACACGAACGTGTACATAGCTAAAAAAAATTATACAAGTCCGTATCGCAACGTCTTAATTCATTAATTATCAAGGCATTTAGTTTAAATTTGCAAAAAGTAGACGTGACGAATTAGGTTACATGCTGAAATATAATTGCTATCAGAAAGTTAAGAATTCTGTGGGTGAAGAACAAAGTATTCCATCGTCGCACAAAAAAATGCTGCTTAATTTTTTACCTGTACACCTAAACTCATCGCAAATGATACATAAGCCGAAATCGTTTGTCAAAAAGCAGCTTCAGAAGGGAGGGTTAGCACACATATATGTGCAGGATAGTATTTTCACCTGCTTCGTCCCAAGCCTCTGCGTCCCAATACAACGTCATGTTGTGCGTCCACCCGTCCGCGCCGGTCACGTGGGTGCGCGTAACCGTGACGTTGAAGCCTTGTGACGTCACGCCGTAAATGTGTACGTCATATTTGCCACTAGGGGAGTTAAGAGCGACCGAGATTCGAGCGCTTTCGTTGAGGCAAGTCGGGAAATGAACGCTGGTCGTGAATTCGTTGCTGCTTTGAGGCGCAACTTGGATCCAGCCGTTGTAAGGCAGGTCTTAAAGTACAAAATATAAACTGTTGCTACCAGGCATGGTAATATAAATCAAAAACAGCTCCTCTGGTAATTGTAATTGTTAACCAACGTTTCGGCAACCTATACAAGCCGCCTTCGTCAGGGTGATTCAGTGTCAATCACCCTGACGAAGGCGGCTTGTATAGGTTGCCGAAACGTTGGTTAACAATTACAATTACCAGAGGAGCTTAAAGTACAAAGTTCACCAAATACCACTTCTGGTTAGTTCATTCATGTAATGTTAGGCAGGAGAATACTTAGACATATTTTTATTAGCTTCAACCTGATTTTGGGTATAGTTAAGGTAAAGTCTCGAAAGCCTTTGCCTTTGTAAGCCTGAACAAAATTAAGGCCTTTGACCTGAGGTTGTTGCACTTCCAAGGCAGCGGTTTCACTTTTTTTTTACCCGGCGAACCCCGTTTTCCGTCATTGAAATCATGGAGGACACAACTAATTTTCAAACAAGGTCCTACTACCAAACTTCTCTAATTCCTATTAGTACATATGAAAACTACTTTACACAAGATGTTAAATGATTTCCTGTCGTTAAAACTAAAGTGCGTGTCCATCAATCAATGTATTAAAATATGTTTTAATACAATGTATGAACTTCTTAAAACTCCCCGCGGACCTTCTTTTAATAAACACTGTGGTAAGTGACCATACTCATTAGTACGTATGCAGCAATTTAAGACTGTAACAATAATCCATCAGTAACTAGCCGCACAAATGTAGTAAAATACGCGGAAAAAATATTTACAACAAAGAATTAACCTGTTAAATAACCCTATGTATGATGATCCAATAACTTTGACAAACCGTCATCCTCCAAATTAAGGTCCTGAACAATCCCATACCAAATAAACAACAACCGTGGCCCCGTTTAGTTGTATTTGTTTTCCAATGTTACTACGTCCTGTGTACTAACCATGTAGGGACAATTATTTATTTCCCCGATTGAATTATTTGTATGATTTACTTTGGTGTTTACCGCTACTACTCTCGCCACTAGTACAACGTAAGTTACGTTATTTTTATTTTAAAACTTGTTGTTCAGACCGAAAGACATTGTTACCTGGAGATGGAATGGCCACTGGAGCATCTGATGAAGAACCTAAAAAATTGAAACAGTTCCTAAATTAAATCTGTGATTTATCTCTTTTAAACCTGCGCTTTTGAGCTGTTTTTTTTTTCAGCCGTAATCTATGATCGCAAAACGACTTCAGAAGGGGTATACCACAGTTGCTAAACACATATGTGTGTGTATCTTTTATTGAATGGTATGGTAATATAGACCAGTGGTTCTTAAACTTTTTTTAGTTTTGTTCACCCCTAGCATCTATCTACAGATTTCATTCATCCTTGTCTCATGATATGAACGAACTATCTCGTCTATATATAACAGCACACCCGGAATATCCGCCCTGCTCGCAAGCTACCATCCATTTATGACGGGTCACCCTTATTCACCCCTGTAAAAATGCATTCACCCGATGTGAATCATTCACGTGATTAAGAAACACTGCTCTAGACCAGTTTAATATGAAGTAGTACTAACAGAAAGTAGCAAACATTGGCGTCATGGTTGTTTCTCGACTAGCTCCCCTCTGAGCCTGTGTAGCACAGTTGGTAGAGCGACGGATTTGACCGGAGGTCGTGAGTTCGATCCTCACTGCAGGCTAGTTATTTTACCAGCCTGCCTTGATGCATTTATTATTGATAGACGGATATTAGCACCTTTATCAATTTATATCCAATGTTGTTTGGGCTTACAATGGACGAAACGTTTGCTGATAACGCTTTTTGTAATTTTTTTGCAAAACGTTAGTTTATCTTACTTGGTGCAACTGTGCTTGGTTCAAGAGACGATGGAACTGGGCCTATAAAACGAAAATACATCAGATAAGCTTCAGAAGGGCTAGATTTCTGTCAATAACACGCACAAGTGTGTACATATGTTTCATCAGATATGGTACTGTGAATCCCCTTCAATATGAAGTTGCTTGTACTAACACATTGAACAAACATTGGCGTATGGTTGTTTTTCGACTCGCTTCTCTCTGAGCCTGCATAGCTAAGTTGGTAGAGCAACGGTTGCGGCATGACTGAGGTCGTGAGTTCGAACCGACAGCAGGTTAGCTGTTTTGCCAGCCTGCCTCAATGCATTTATTATTGATCGGCGAATATTTGCACTTTTTCAATCAATATCCAATGTCACTTGGGCTAACAATGGACGAAACGTTTGCTGATAACGCTTTTGTAAACTTTTTTGTAAAACGTTAGTTTATCTTACTTGGTGCAACTGTGCTTGGTTCAGGAGAAGATGGAACTGCGCCTATAAAACAAAAATAAATCAGATAAAATATTTATTCATAACACATAGATATGCTTTGTGAGGCTTTCCTAATGTAGTATTAATATGTATGATACCTACTTCTGTATGGGTATTGATATTCATTCTAAGTCTAAGTACAACCTACAACCATTATGTTAAGACTTATTCAAAACTTTCACAAAATGCAACCTACTTCTGCATGGGCTTAAAAGTTCTTAAATCGCCTTACTAAAACGTTCAACAATTATCTTAAAACCTATTCAAAACAGTTCAAAATGATACCTACTTCTGTACGGGCTTTGATATTCATCCTACAACCTCTAACCATTATCTTAGCTTATTTTCGAACCTTTCACAAAATGCTAACTACTTCTGTACTATAACATTCGTACATCGTCTTACTACAACCTCTAACGATTATCTTAAGAGTTATTCGAAACGTTCCAAATGCCTCCTACTTCTGTATAGGATTTGATATTTATTCTGCGTCTAACTACAACCTCGAACCATTATCAAACAATTTATTTGAAACGTTCACAAAATATTACCTATAACTCTGCATGAGCTTTAAAATTATTATATCTTCTTCCTACAACTTCTAACCATTACGCTCCCAACCTTACCCTGGTCCCATGCTTCCGCCTTCCAATAAAGCGAAAGGTTGCCTGTCCATCCTGTACTTGCGTCAGTCCTACGTACGGTGACGTTGAAACCGTAAGCCGTGACGCCTGATATCACCAGCTGGTAGACGCCGTCGTCATCATTGATGACATTGGCGGTGACCTTGACGGTCTGAGTGACACAAGAGGGGAACAGAATGGTGGTGGTGTATTCCGAGGAAGAATGGGCGCCAAGTTCGAGCCAACTGTGGAACGGTAGAGCTGGAAAGATAGGAAGATAGTTGCTTTATTGCTGTTTTGCATTATGCTGAAAGCATTGGTAAATGTAAGGCGGAATTAATCTGTACTGAGGCTAAAGCTAGGCAATGTGATATTCTCATAACCAAACCCCGCTATACTTTGTCATTGCGACTTTGGATGTGTCTGATTGGTTAATAACGTGCACATGGTTACGAGATTTGGTTTGACTGCTGCTGCGTGTTTTGTTTTTAGCAGAAAAAGTAAGGCTACATCAACCGGTACTAACGCTGGGCAATGTGATGCAATGTTGCAATACCTTTGACTTGACTTAAGTGCACTTAGGTCACTGTTTCCAAATGATGTAATTTCATTTAAGTCTTTTAAGCAAAATTACTTGACTTGGACTCACATTTTACTAAATATCTTGGGTTAGTTTGTTTGCCTGCTGTTTTGTGTTTAGTTGAAAGGGAGGTTGGTTTTATATTCATGTTTATGGTTAAGCCTACTGACAAACTACGCAACCAAACAAACCCCTTTTAGGTCTTTAATTGGATGACGTGTATCAGTGGTCAAAGTAGGGCGGAATTAGTCTGTATTAACGCTAAAGCAGGCAATGTAAGGGGCATCCACTTGAATAACCGGTAAGCAACCTTTTTCGATCGAAAAGTGGTTCAAGCCAACTGTGGAACGGAAGAGCTGGAAAGATTGGAAATAGTTGGCTTGTCTGCTGTTGTGTTTAGCTAAATGCTGGATGTAACTGAATTTTTAACCTTTAAGCAGGTTGCTGCTTAATAACCTGCAAAGTTACTTTTAAATAGTTCAATTTATGTCTGTTTCAATTATTTTAGAATATGAATGGCTGGTTCGCGATACTTTTTATCCAGAAGGTCAGGAAAATCCCTAATCTCAGTTCTTGAATGGCGGAGGTAATCGGTACTAACGCTGGGAAGCGTGATGCAGTGTTGCAATACCTTCGACTTGACTTACGTGCACTTAAGTCACTGTTTTCAAATGATGTGATTTCAAGTAGGTTAAGCAAAATGACTTGACATGACTTGGACTTCACATTTTATCAATTATCTTAGGTTAGTTGGTTTGCCTGCTGTTTTATATTTAGTTGAAAGGGAGGTTGGTTTTATATTCATGTTTATTGCTAAACGTTCTGACAAACCACCCCTTTCATGTGTGTAAATTACGTGTTTAGTCCAACGACAGTGTAGCAGTGGTAAATGTAAGACGGAATTAACCTTTACAAGGCTAACTATAGCGCTAGGCAACGTGTTGTTCTTAAAGATGATGGTTAGAAATGTAATTAGGCTGTGGCGAGCGTTCAACTTGCCCCGCTTGCATTATAATTCCGATCAGGCTGACTGAATTCGTTAAGCCTTTCCGAAGGCATCCGATACAGGAAAGTTGGTTTGCTTAGTGTTTTGTGTTTAGTTGTTAGCAGTGCTGGAAGTAAGGCGGAATTAATCTGTACTAACAATGAAGAAGGGAATGTAAGGCGACAACTACTTGAATAACCAGTAAGCAACTTGGTTGGATGGAAAAGTGCGCTGGTTCTGTTTTATATATATTTAATATTCAATTGTTAGCAGTAGCTAAAGTAAGGCGATATTAATCGGCACCGAGGCTAACGCTAGTAAATGTGAAGTTCTTAGGATGAAAACCAGCTCTACTTTGCCAGTGCGTATTTGGAAGCCTCTGGTTGGTTAATAGCGAGCAGATGGTTACGAAATGCAGCCTGCCTACTGTTTTGTGTTTAGTTCTTATAGTAGTGTTGAACGTAAGGCGGAATTTACTGTTGAACGTTTCAACTTCTCCTAAAATGCTTGTGTCATTTGGTTTTGACCGGATCGCGATAACTTTTTGTCCAAAATATCGGATATCGGTATTTATCGGAATAAAATGTCAAGTGTTGGACATTCCTTGTGAAAAGCAAGGATTAGGAGGCAAATTAAAAATTAGATATTAAAAAATAGAGTTTAAAGTTTAGAACTTTAGACAATAAGAATGATAAATCTAAAATACAAAACCTATAGGGAAATTAGTGGAATATATTGTTTCATCTACCGCCAAAGCATAATAGAAAGGTAAACGACTCTAAACGTTATTAAAAGTGCACCAATAACAATAATTGCTTTTGACTTTATTTTTAAACATTCAGACCAAAATTGTAAATTTCTCACCGGAATGTGTAGCAGCCATTGATTGCGACGATGTTTGGCCAGCTGTAACAAAATCAACAACATTATAAGGGAAAATATATTAGAAAACAACGCCATTATTTGTAACAAATTCAACATCAGCATGAGGAAAAGTATAATTGATAACAGCGTCGGTATTTATGTTAACTAATAGTTTAGCCTTTCCCCGCCGGAAAACTTGCAAATTTAGAGTTCCATCAATAATATCTACTCTCTTGTTTTTCAAATTTTAAATTTTAAAAGTTTTCACAAAATGCCCACCTACTTCTGTACGGGCTCTGATAACGTGACTTATTTTCTTTTTTGGGCAAATATGTTTGCAATAAAACGTAAAAGATTTTAACAGAGACATGCAAACTCATAAACTTAATATATACTTTTCCTCTAGAAAGAAGAAGATGGGTGCTAAAAATAGGTTTAGAGTATGTTCGAAACTAGCCATTTATTATTGCATAGTTTTTATTTTCTTAACTGTGATTTTGTACGACGGAAACCCATTAACTTTTGAAAAACAAAACAGCGGTACTTGTCTTTGATCTATATATACGAAAATTCCCTTAAAGCTAGCCTGTTGCGAGGTCACACGACGTCATACGAAATTTCTAGTTTTAAACGGTTAATTGCATATTACACTTTGCTATTTTGCCACACAAACAAGTTTCATAAAAAAACTAATTAAGCACTTGTCCCAGTATGATCTGACCACGTCCTAGATATAAATACATCTACACTCACCGACTGAAACATGCACACACATAAATTTGTGTTAACAACTGCGATTTGTCCCTTCTGAAACAAGCATTGGCATATGGTTTGGCATAATGCAGCAAGCATTGGCATATGGTTGTTTCTCAACTCGTCCCTCTGTGAGCCTGTGTATAAATACATCTATACTCACCGACTGGTTTTACAAGCTCCCAGTCCAGCACCAGGTTGTCACTCCAGCTTGCCAGTCTGTCAGTTCGCCTCACAACCGCCCTGAATCCCCAGGACTCCTTCTGTATCTCCACGAGCTCGTAACCAGTCGTGAAGCCGACAAAGGACCAATGTAGATCGAATGCGACGTCTGGTGTGCTGTCGTACCGAACCGTGATCTCCTTACGTCCGTTCGAACTGCTGCCAACGTCGAACGAACCGTGCTGAATTACTGAAATCATAAATTGATGAGTTGTGTACGTGCGGTTACTTAGGGTTGCGTAAAGTTGCGTGGGGTTGCGTAAGGTTTGCGTAAGCTGCGTAAGATTGCGTGAGATTGCGTGAGATTGCATGACGTTGCTGCCCACGTCGAACGAACCGTACTGAATTACTAAAATAATAGATTGGAAAGTTGTATACGTTCTGTTGCGTAGGGTTGCGTAAATGTGCATAAAGTTGCGTGGGTTTGCGTAAGGTTTCGTGAACCACGTCGGACGATCTGTGGTCGATATACTCAAACTTTTTGTTGCATAGGTGTGGTTTACATGGTTGCGTAAAGTTGCGTGGGGTTGTGCACGGTTTGCGTAAGCTGCGTGAGATTGCGTAAGGTTGCGTTGAACCACTTCGGACGATCTGTACTCGATATACTCGACCTTTTTGGCTTCGCAATTCTTTATCAAAGGATTGAGAAAATGTAATGATTCTTTATCAATATATTATAGAGTGTAACAAATGGTTTTGCTATTTCAGCGATTCTAAAAGAATTCAGAAAAAAATTTAAACCATTTTTACCGCAAACCCCTAAAAATTTTTTTTTTATTTTTTGTCTCGCGTGGACCAAGGTTGGCAAAAATTTTAAAAAATGATGTCATAAATTTACCTCACAATACAAATAGACTTCATGAATCTGCTGATTTCGGTCCAAAAATATGAAAGTGAAATGGAGTCTGAATACATTCAGTGCAAAACCGTTTCTATTTTTTTTCTTCGAAAAATATATTACTACTTAAATATACACTAGTATTTCAATTGGGTTTCATGAACCCCTAAAACTAGTTCACGGACCCCCAAGGGGTTCATGGACCACAGTTTAAGAACCCCTGGTTAGGAGGTTAAGAACATCTTGAGTGAAGCACAAAGAAACTAGCTTTCACGCATTTCACAGACTTACCCGAACTTTTGCTCGTTCTTTGGCAAAGAGCCGGGTGTCTCGATCCGCACTCCGCCTTGTGCCACGACACCTCGTGGTCGACAGTTACACAGTCGCCACTACCGCTAGGTGTCGTGAAGTGTTGAGGAGTAGCGAGCGATCCGTCCAACCAGAAGAACTTACCGTCGCCTGTGAGGTCGATTAAACCAATCCAGGCCTGGACTGTAAAAGTACAAGTTTGGATTTTGTTGATTTGGTTTTAGGTATATTTTGTAAATGTAATTATTCAAATAAACCGGAGTTCTATTAAGTCGTGATGGCTGCGTAAATCGGGTGACTGTTTGGAGACTAAATTGAAGTGGTAAATTAAAGACACCTTTGTACTATTCGCGTACCAGAGATTTATTGGGCGATATTTAATTTAGCGGCATTCCTTGTGTAAAAATACACTAACCTAAAATATACTATAAAGAAGAAATTTACCTACAATAGAAACAGCGGACATGGTAGATATAGTAACTGATGGTTAAATGTTACTTCCAGGAAACAGTTCTACTAAAAGTCGTTATCAGTTTTCAGACGTAAAAAATATATTTATTTGCAAAACCACAAGATGTCATTTTTTAATTAGCCCCTAGTTTTCTAATTAAGTAATAAACTACATTTTCACCATTAAATTGCCATACCCGGCATTTTATATACCCATATATTAAGCATCCATCTATACACGCGCATATGTTCGTTAATTTCCACTGGTACACCAGCGTCCCTGGAGACACAACGTCGCCTAGCAGCCTCTATCGATCCACTGTTGCGTCATAATCGCGAGCACTTGCAAGCAACGTTTAAAATGAAAAAAGGAAAGATATAAATCTTCTTGGAATAAACAGTAATACATTTTGTAAATAAATAACTTGTGTATACTTTCGTAAAACAGTGCTAATATCGTTTGATAATGAATCTCTTAGAAATCTTTTTATATAACAAGATCTCAGAAAATCAACAAGGTTTGAAAGTTATCTTTTTTTGTTCATCCTGTTGACTTTTTCTTGGTTAAAGAGACTGCATTATTCTTTTTAATTTTGTAATTATTTTAGATCAATCAAATCTGTCGTTTATTCGAAATTTATAATAAGTTATCTTAAGAATTAATTTACGGGTCATTGACAACTGCAATTTTTTAAATATTGGTTAAGTTGTATAAAATCATATCAATGCTAGAATGAAATTTATCTTTCAATATTGCCATCTGATATACAAATATCTACAGTTGTTTAGATTTATAGTTTCCTATCTTCAAAGCGTACCATTCATCGGCACCACGTTGTTGCTGGTGAGGAATTCTCTTATCTGGTCGGTCTTTGGTAAGGCCAGCCGCCCACCAATGCTCTTGCATAGTGATGATGCTTCAACCTTAGTGTACTGTCCACTTGAGAACATGGCGTATTCCAAATTGCCGTAGGTCGCCCACGGTGCAGCTGCAATAAGTAATTTAAGTAATCAGTTTTTATATAATAATAAGTCTTTGGATCAGTTGTTTTTTTGGAGCATAATGGTTGGAGGTTAAAGTAAGACGTACTAAGAATATCAAAGCCCATACAGAGTTGGGCATTTAGAACATTTATCTTTCAAAATACTACCTACTTCTGTATGGGCTTTGATATTCTTATTAGTTGTTTTTTTGTTCAAGTTTTTCGGTTTAAAAATGGTTGTGATATGTAATGGGTAATGGTGAATTTCAGTGTAGAAAATCGGCTTTTCTGGTGTAAGAATGAACTATTCCTATAAAAACAAGGCTTTGTTATGAACTTATGTTAAGGTTAATTATTTTTGCTGAGCATGAAACTGTCATGATGGTTGGAGTTTTAAATTTTGACTTTTAAAAAAACGAGCAACATATAGGTTCAATATTGTCTCTTTGAAAAAAATACATTATTTTGCTAAAAATTTTTATTTTTTTTATTTTTTTTGCTTAAAAATGGAGCTTTCGTTGTATAAAATATTAGAAAAATTGACCTATTTTATATCTCTTTTCAAATGATTGAACAACGGTTCACGAAAATACAAGCACTAAAAGTTTATTAGTGCAAGACATTGTATTAGCTTACCTGGGACAGGAGCAGTGGACGGCTCTGCAAAATAAAGGGAAAAAACAATGAAAATTGGCCTTCTGTTAAACCGACGTTTAGGTAATAGTTACTATAGCCATCTTAAAAATTACAGGGAAGGAAAGGGGGGGAGGGCTAATTTTTTATTTGTTGCTTATTTTTAATATCCTAAACCTGTATTACTAGAGAAGGACATATGACTAAAAGTTAAAATCAGCACAAAAGTCATGAAAATTTAAGAAGGCTTTTAAACCTTTCATTTAATTGAAAACGGATTTTTTTTTCCATTATTTTAATCCAGTTTGAAATTTTACAAACGAATATTAACCATTGAAACTTTTCTATATTTTTATCTTTTAAGAACTTCTCGAAAAGATTATAGTTAAGTTGTATCTCGACTCACGCTAAAACCAATTATACGAAATAATAACAGTATGTAAATCTACAAACTACAAAAGCTCGTACTTGTCCATGCTACGGCGCTCCAGTAGAGTGTTAGGTTTTCACTCCATCCAGTCTGAGCGTCAGTTCGTTCAAGTGTAAAGTTAAAACCCCAAGCGGTGACGCCTTCCATGTGAATGGTAAAGGTGCTGTTCGGTGCGTTGACCGTGGCCGATACGCGTGCGCTCTGGCGCAAGCAAGTGGTGAAAGAAACGGAACCGGAATAGCGCCAGGTGGCGTGTTCGCCGATCGTAAACCATCCGTCTTCGATTTTGTCTGCAAAATATGCCGAAAGTGTCCCGACTATGTTACGCTTTTTACTGTTGCTATCTTCTGTGCGAACTTCCGAGCGATATTCGGCTTTAAAAATAGAAAGTATGTCAATGCACAAAAGTAAATGGTCGTTAGCTGCTTGAGAGCTTTACTATTTTGATTTGTTTAACTAAGGATTTTGGTACCATGTCACAGTTTTGAAAAAAAGCCGGAACCCTCCGGAACTGCGTTTCGGTCAAAACATTTCTTACAAAATATTGAAAAAAAAATCTGTTTTTTTCTAAAACTTTTGTTTGAGGAATGACGTATCGGTAAAATGTAATGTTTTATTTTGACCAGACCAACCCGCTATCTCATCAGATTGTCTTGAATATGTTCAAACTAGGGTTTGAGTTGGATACCTGTGCATTGCATCGAACGACAAGCTCATGTTTTTAAGGTTACTTGTTTAAGATGCCCCTGTATGACTTTGTAAGTCTTTCATCGTTCTGATAAATAAATAATTCTACTTTCACTTCTGACCTGTTGAACCTGTTGAGGGAATTGGGTTTGATGGTGGAGTCGTTGGATTCGATTGAGTTGCGCTCGCGTCGCCTGGAACAAAACAGAACGGTTTGTAGTTCTTAACACAGAATAGCTCACTAAAATCTCACGCAATCACATGAAATGAAAGAGTTTGTCTCGCTTGCAATTTTAAGAGCATATCGCTTGTAATTATAAGAGCATTAAAATACTAAACACATGAGAAATCATATCAATTGAAAGAGTTTACTTTGCTTGAATTTTAAGAGTATTAAAATACTAAAAACATGAGCAATCACATAAAGAAAAGATTACGTGTTTCATGTGTTTAGTAATGATCTACGAAGTTAAGAATGCGTATGTACGTAAACGGACACGTGAGGAGTTTAGACGGGCGTCTACGAACACAAAGTGATTTCCAAAGGTGAAAACACGTACGTACGTAAACGGGAACGGACGCGTACGGAAGTAGGAAGATTTCTGCACAAAGTTTAAAACCACTGAACTTTGTTCTTACCTGCTGAAGATGGAATATGATGTACTCCTGACATTCTCCGAGGTGGACCTCCTTGTGGTGGACCTCCTTGAGGTTTGGGACCTCTATGGGGTGGACCTCCTTGTCGTGGACCTCCTTGAGGTGGACCTCCCTGTGGTGGACCCCCCTGTGGTCTAGGACCTCCTTGTGGTTTAGGACGTCTCACTGGTGGAGGTCCTTGTGGTGGACCTCCTTGTGGTTTGGGACCTCTATGGGGTGGACCTCCCTGTGGTGGACCTCCTTGTGGTGGACCTCCTTGTGGTTTGGGACCTCTATGGGGCGGACCTCCTTGTGGTGGACCTCCTTGTGGTTTGGGACCTCTATGGGGTGGACCTCCCTGTGGTGGACCTCCTTGTGGTGGACCTCCTTGTGGTTTGGGACCTCTATGGGGCGGACCTCCTTGTGGTTTAGGACCTCCTTGAGGTGGACCTCCTTGTGGTGGACCTCCCTGTGGTTTAGGACGTCTCATTGGTGGAGGTGCACCACGTGATGGTGGATCGGCGCCTCTCATTGGTCGAACGCGTCCACCTATAAAAAGGAGATACTTCTTTTTTCTTTCGTGGGCCATTTTCGTTGTACAAAAATTCTGTGGCCCCATCATTTTTTATGAAAGAACAAACTACAAAAAAGGTGTAGAACAAAAAATAGCGGAGCATATATCATAACAGATTTTTTATTCAACCGTGCATTAGTGAGGTACTTGCTTCTGAACAATAAATTTACATTCATTTACATTTCATCTCAATTCCTCCCTAAACCTTTATTTTGTGTAAAATTGGGCATTGTCGGTATGTCCAAGGAGAAGTAGACACTCCCACTCCCATATTTCCCATATTTTTTCCATATGACACAAATGAAACTAAATTCTTCAATAAAACTAGCTTTTTTAAATTGGTCTGTGGCCCATCTAAAAAGTTTCCATGGCCCACTAGTTGAGAACCGCTGTTTTCAACTCCACAGCTCTAATACTAGCGACATACAGTTTTAGATTTAGTGTATAACGACAACTTTCTTGTGTAGGTTCAATAACAGCGCCCCCATAATATCCCTGTATAGCACTAAAGTACATTTTACAAGATTGACATTTCTTCCAGTTTTCAATTGAGCAATTATTTAACAAATTTGTAGAGCTCTTCTGGCAAATTAAATTACATTTGCCAGAAGAGCTCTACAAATTTGATATTATGCCTGGCAGCAATAGCTTATATATTGAGCAATTATTTAACTTTAACTCACTTACCTTCGCCGAGAATCGCACATAAGGCGAGCAAAACGGAAATCCAAAGTAGTAACAGTCTGGCCATTCTCGTTTATTCGTTATGTTTGGCCATTTAATCGCTAAGTATCTGTGATAGGAATGTAGAGATGAGAGCTTTGCTTTTAAACTGCAATTGTATTTTAATTCTTTGTAACAACAGCAGTATTCCGCACATTATGATTAAAAACAAGAGTTAAGCCTATGTACATGGCGGGTTAAAAGTAGGCTTACAGTTCACCTGACCTGACAACAATCGATTTCTTATTTTGGGGTGTTGTAAAGGTGTATGAGAAGAATCCCAAAACAATAAATTTACTTTTAGATCCAAGCCCTACTTTTTATACCTGCAAGCCTACTTTTGGCCCACTATTTATTATACTAAGCTTTTTGCAAAATGTATTAAATGCATTTATAACATGAAACGATCTTCAAATGCGGATTAAATTTATTAACTCGTTTTCCATTCCTGAAATTGTTTTAGGCATCTTTTAAAGTTAATGTCCTAGACCTAGAATATATACTACAGTGCAATAAAATCGACGATAAATAGGCTTCTGAACCAAATAGAAATGTCGGTGTAATGCCTGAAAATTATTATCATTACTAGTTGATGAAGAAGTTAACAGTTACTTCATAGCAGGGGCTCTTAACCTTTTAAGTATGTTTTTTTTAATAAGAATGAATATCAGAGTTACCCCCAATATATAAAATTGTGCCCATTCATTAAAAAAACGTAACAAATTACACGAGTATATGAAAAGTAGGCCACCGGTACTTACAGCTGGCACAATTTTTCTGTCCTGTCAACTGGCGTGCTTGGATATTTTGATTGATAGCTTATTTACCTCCTAAAACGAGAAAAAATACCCCTTGGGGTAAATTTACCCCAGGTTAAGAAAGACTGCTTTATAGCGACAATCGCCTCTTAGGGAAAACTAGTAAGCAAAAGGTCCAGAGTCATTTTTATTATAACACGTTTGTTGCAAGCGCAACATTTAACGCCACAAATAGATTATTTGAAGGCAAAGCGAATTAAAAATATATAGTAATTTCATTTTATCATTGAAAAGTTTAGCGACGTCAAATGTAAATCATCAATTTGGGTTATTTATTTAAATTAATATTTTCTTCTATTTTTGCCCAAAATATTGAGTATCGGTAACGGAATAAAATACAGTTATAACGTTTTAGCGGCGTTGGAGTTGGGCTTTATATTAATTCACTTTACAACTTCCTACTGTTATGTAGTGTTAAAAATATCGCGATTAAAGATAAATCCTATTTCAAATAGTTTTGCTAAATTCTAATTTTGAAAACTGAAAAGCTCTCAATTTAATCTTAATCTTATTTTCACAAGCTAGTTGTCTGAGCCTGTTTACAGATTTTTTACATGTCAAAGTTCTAAAGCTATAGTTTCAATCATACCGATTTATTTCAACGTCTTTTAAAACGGTTTCTCGCAATTATCGTTTATAGCTAAACTTGGGTTTAGCACTGCAACACACCTGAACTTCGTAATGCAAACCCGACAACGCCCTGTTTGAAAACTAAAATGCTGTTAAATCCACTGCTAGTTTGCGGTGCTCGCAAAATCAGGGACGTCCTAAACATTTGGCAGGAAGTATGCGCGATATGCCGCTTCGTTTTCGATCGATAACGCGCGCGTTAATCGTCGGTTTCCCCTCCGCATCGAAAGTTAACGCGAATTATATGCGACTCCGCCGAACCAATGTAAACACACTAGGGGAACGGGTTTGGCATTTGGTTGGCAAAATGCTAATATTAGCTTAAGTTATCCCTTGCCTATTGTTTTCTAGAGCCTAAATTAGTTTTATTGAATGTAAAACATGAAAACATAATAACCAGAAAACCAATGGCAAAACCTATGACCCTGAGAATATATACATATTGAAAAGAGATGGTGAATGAAGAGTTTCGGTAATAATAATCATTTACTCTTTGACATGAGTAAAAGTGTGTTTTCGTCGTATCATATGTGTTTTTCCAGAAGTTTGAAAACTCACATTCCAAAACGAAATTTGCATTACACTGACGCTTAACTCACAACACCTCTTTGTTGGCAATTAATAACTTGCTAAACAACCGGTTGTATACGGAAGTTCGTATCGTAGCTGATGGCTTTGGCAAAGTCAAAATAGCAGTAAATATAATAGCTTGTCTGGTAATGCAATACCAAATTTTATTTTTGTTTGGTTTATTTAACTTTGTCTTGTTTTGGTTAATTCACTTCACCTCACTTGGTTTGTTCTGTTGCCTTTCTACTTTTGCGTTTTTCACTTATTACCACTAATTGTTTTCCGCCTTGGTTTATTGCTAAAGGGCAATTCCTTAGTTTCAGCAGTGGTTGAAACTAAAGAACCCGGGCAGTCTGATTTTGAGCGTGGTGTGGTGCACTGTATTCGTTTTATGAGCAAGCGAGCTAGCGTACGCGCTAGCCGCTGTGTTACAGCAAGTACAGTTTGAGTTTAGAGTTGGCATTCGCGCCACATGCCTACACTGGATAACAAATAATAACGTTTAATTTGAGTGCGGCATCCGGTCAGTGACAGGCCGTCAAGCAGTAAATAAGATATGACGCAACAGTAATATATCCAGAGCCATTCCACCTAAATAAATAAGGGGAATGTCTTCTGTTCTAGAATACCTATGTACATTCCTTTGAACATGTCGTACATCTTAATTTAAAGAGGTGCCGGTGCTGTTTAGACGAAATTTTACCTACATTCGCAAACGGCAAGCCTGTTTGTTTTTTGACTCAAGTAAAAATTGTTCGCAACACTGAAGAATAGGATAAAACAGAATTGCACACACTTTTTAATTCGCGATCTCTGTTGCGTATAACTTTTTTTTACGTCAATTAAATGTTATTGGACGAGCAACGTGGAAATGCGAGAATTTTTTTGTAATATTAAAAAGTTTGAATGAAGAGAAAGTTTTCTGTTGTAAAATACTAATGCTTTTTTCGTTTAACATCTTGGCTTTGAATCTGTCTGCTGTAAGTATAATAAACGGTTATTTTTTTGCAATGCATAAGCTTGTCAAATAAATATCTGAATAAATGACCAGTTTTTCAATTCTCGACTACGAAATTTTTAATCGAAAAACACGCGATGACTTATTCATCGAAAAACAAAATAATGAAAAAGAAAGATCAAAGAGAGTTTCTCCATGTGGAAATAATGCACTATCTAAAATTTATACCACGGTGCAGAACGAAAAAATCATTACTGATATTATATATAAAAACGAGACCCAAATAATCATAGATTTTGCTACGTTTTTAGCTTTACAGTTTAAAGAAAAGAGAAATTTTCGGGAATTACACTCACAGGGGTTTGTAGAATATACCCCCAAAAATATCCAAAAATTACTGACCGGCCACTCAAATTTGACTAGAGAACGTTTACGAGCATTGATCGAAAATTGCTCCGAAAACGATTTTATCAAAGCAAGTTTGTACTACACAATAATCAGAGAGTATAAGATGTTGCAATAGAAGACATATTATGATTTTAATGAACCATCAACAGATATATTTTATAATTGTGAATTTCAAATAGCAAATGTTTATACAACAATGTGTACTATACCGTTTGCAATTTTAAGAAACTGGTTTATATTTTTATACAAGATTTGAGTTAAAAAAAGGAAAAACAACACAATGCAATTCAATATAAAAAGGCGAAAAAATAAATTATTGGACAGAGGGTCTATTAAAATTTTCAGGGTTGGCAACTTAAAGTTACGTCATAATGTTACGTCCAAAATATATTAAAAACACGTGCTGTTGTCGCTTGAATTCGTGCCCAAAGATCGGCTAAAATGTAAGGATAAGCGACGATTTAAGCAGATAAAAAAGATTTTAACAAAATGCTCTAAATAATGGCATTAGGAGTCTAATTTGGAGGAATGCTAGTTCACATTGAAAAACATAGTGCAGTGTTCTACATATAGCACCTTTGGGCCTATTGGATTTTCAATAGAAAAAAAAATATTGTTTGTTTGCATTTACACTACACAGTAAGTTGGCAAAACTGTGATTTTGTAGACATGGCCTAGTTCACTACATTGGGTCCGCCCAGGTTTAAAAGATATACTATAGGATATACGTGTTAAACACGTTAAACGCTCACAGCTGAAAAAGTGCATTTTTCTAGTTTCATTAGGAAAATAAAATTCCAAGATGAACTTGATTGTAAAAAGGCGTACAAGCAAGAATAAAGGTGGACAAATATACTTGGAAAACAGGATACAATATAATGTGTTTAATGGTGAAAATAACGGCCCAAATAGACATAGAAAGCGACATGCTTTATTATGCAAACGTTTCGGCAAATGCTCATGCCATCATCAGTGATATCACATAATAAAGCATGTCGCTTTTTATGTCTATTTGGGCCGTTATTTTCACCATTAAACTTATGAACAGATCCGTATATAGTGTTCCAATATATCGTGTGTTACAGTTTTTAGGCTGAAGCTATAATTTAATAATAGAAACAAATGAGAAAAAAATGGAATGTTTTTAATCGTTTGTCCAACCGTAAAACATTGTTTTAAAGATCATGTTTTAAATAAATGCGTCAAAAACTAACAAAATAATGCCATGACATTCTTTAGAAGGCAAAATAGAAGAGTAATGGCGCTTGGCGCAAAGTTACGCGTTCACAATTCAACTTATTGTTGGGGAAACGTCATCAGAAAAAGACCACTATTCGCGGCTATATAAAATATTGAAAATATTGCGGTCTAAAACATAATAAAAAAAACACTAATAACTGCGATTGTGTGAATAAAACTTCAACAAAAAAAAACGAACAAACAAAAAGAGCTGTTAAAAACAACTATGATCAAAGACACCTATATAGCTCGATTTCCGTTCTTAATTGAAGCAAAACGAGCGGTTTCGCTTTTGCCGCTTTTGTCGCTTTCGTCGCTCCAGACGCTTTAATCGCCCGCGAAGGCGCCAACGCTTGCTCTTTTAAGATCATTAATGCTAAACTTGTGATATAAACAAGGTGGATAATAAAACAAGTTTCAGTTTCTGCAATTATTATCTCTTTAAAGAACATAAAGATGAAGTGTTATGAACAGGCCGTAGGCCAGTAATCGAATTGAAGTTTTGCAGAGTAAATTCGAAGGCTATATAAATCTTGTGAATGCTTCTAAGCCATTGTGATGCTTTTGTTGAAGTTTTTCAGCATATTTTTGAATTTTGTTTAAGCTATTCAGAAGTTTGAAAGGCTATTTGTAAAGTTTTTCAGGCTATTGTTGCAGTTTACAAGCTATTTTGAAGTTTGTTAGGATATTTGTAAGGTTTGCCAGCCTATTTTTGAAGTTTTCAAGCTATTTTTGAAGTTTGTTAGGATATTTGTTTTAAGTTATCAGGTTATTTGTGAGGTTTCCCAGGTTGATTTGAATCTTTGTAGCCTTCTCTACTGGCGTGAATAGGTGGTTGGTTTTCGATGAGACCCTGCAAAACGAACAACGTTAAAGTCAAATATGCAAGGGTTGTTTTAAATCGACCCCTCAGACAAGTTTTTATTACAACGATGATGCAGTAGCAATCTAAACCTGTCGCCCAAAAGTTTTAAATAGCAAAAACGACACCCAACTATGCGGTTTTAAACAGAAAGTGTTTTTGCATTTTTACAAATTAAATGACATTTAAATTTATCATTTTAAATCACAGAACATTTAAAAAAAAATATCAATCTTAGGGAACCTCCGATTTTGAAAAGGCAGAACCTAACCAATAATTACTAAAAAATGTAAATGCTATTTTGTGGTCAAATTTCAAATAATAAAAGTCTTCAACATAAAATGCTACAATTAGTAACCGCCTTTTAATAAAAACATGTTTTTAGAGACAATTTATCGCATTTTATTTAACTTACTTTCCCAAGTGCGTAAAAAGATTAAGGGGGTTCTCTACCGCCACCTTGCGCCACTTTTCTCGGCATTCGTGCGAACTTTCCTCGTATCCGCAAACCTGGGAATAAAAAAAGGGGAATCGAAATAAGTTTCTTGCAGAAAAAACGTACAAGCATTTGTCCTGGAAATGGTTCACAGGTTTAAATCGTAAAAAAAAGTTATTCGAAATGTTTAAAATGATCTACTTCTGTTTGGGCTTTGATATTCTTACTACGTTTATAGCAGTGTTTCAAACCATGGGTCGCGACCCAAAATTGGGTCTTGCGTTCTTTATCGCCATATGGTCAATGTAATTTCTGTTTTTCAAACTTTTACAAACTTCCCTCGTATCCGCAAACCTGGGAATAAAAAAGAGCAAAAAACAGGTTCCTAAAAATTCTTAAATATCAATCAGCACCCTTGAGCATTAGAAACGGCACACCAGGGCGCCGCGAACCCGTGGTTGAGAACCACTGGTCTAAGAAATACCACTTTGAGGTTTTGAAAGCAGTCGAGCAAAGCGTGAAAATCACTTCAAGGCGTAACTTTAAGCTAGCTGCACGGGCTTGAGTTTAGCAAAGCGTGAAACGCCCGCCACAATATAAATTAAATGCAAATTACGCTTTGCTCAGCTCAGCGCAGCTGTAGTGTAAACGGGCCTTCAAACCGAACAACATTTTAGCACACGTGTAACCTTACAAACAGCAAACCTCGCGTTAAGCAATGTGCCTTTACCTTATTGCGCGCGTAATCCCACAAAATCCAGTCGAGCGGTTTGAAATTCCAGTAGATTCGAAGAAATGATTCGAACTCCCGCGCGGACTTGGCATGGAACGCTTTGCCTGCACCGCCCACCGATGTGAATGACTGGTACACCCAACCTGTATTGGCATCGGGTGACTGGATTGCCTAGAAGAAAAAAACGCGAAAGAATGGGTTAAGCGGGGGTTTCTTTTTAGTCTAGAACAGGGATTCTTGATCTTTTTAACACAAACCCCCTATAATTTTTTTTTTGCTTTGCGTGAACCAGTGAAGCCCACTTCTGTATGGACGTCTTACTACAACCTCCAACCATTATGCTTCAAAATACAAAAATACTTCAGGAAAAAGCGACTTTAGAGGGCTATAGATTATGATTGTTCAAGACGTATATGTTTGTATTTTTCTTAGGAAATAAACGATTTGTCATTTACGATATACTCACCTTTCTAAGGGCCTCAGGTCAGTGCTCTGCAACAGGTGTGATACATTCGACATCCCCTTTTTTACATTATTAAGGTGTATCGCGTTTTTTTGTTTTACTTGCGCTTTCCTAGTAAGGGTTTGCGTCAAAAAACTTGTGGCATACGACACGTAGAGGATTTCAACACTGTAACGAATCTCACATTTTCCTAAATACGCAAAATACGAAATAAAGTTGTGACGTCATTATGACGTCATAGCTCGAGTACGCCGAATCCAGTTGGGTCCGGGCGAAAATCAAGTTAAACGCCAAATTAAACAACTACGAAGTTATTGCTAAAAAGTCTGTAAAGAATTAACACGGCTCAGACACTTGGACTTGGACTTGACTTGTCATTTATTCAAAAAAATTGACTTAAGTTATTTTACAAATTACTTGACTGAGACTTAAGTCATTTTAAAATGACTTGTTTACAACACTTACTGTCACCCACCGAAAGTATTTCCGTCATGTAATTCTTGCTGGCAAGCACGTCATCCTCCATGAGCAGGAAGTAGTCGGGTGTGACGTCATCAATGACGTAGGACATGAGGAACTGAGCGTCGAGGTTCTGCTTGGATCGCCACATCGATCTCTCGAATGTGTCGCCGAAATTAACGTGGACTTTGCTGCGCCAGTCGGGAAAGAGCTCTTCGGGTGGCGAAATCACCTATTTTGGAAGAAATTACATAAAACAAAACTCAAATACCAAAAAAATTCTCTTTATTCTGCTTTGGTAATGATAGGATATTGAATCTGTACAAATTGTGTGTTTAGTTTGAAAAGACACGTTATGTCTTCGTCCCTGAAAAAATGTATATAGGAGTTGTTTGAAATTGTGCGCAGCTGATGTACTGTTTCACATTAGTTCTTTGTAAATTGCAACCTAATCCTTTAAAAAAACGTATTTGACTGAAACTCTAAATCCGTAATCAGTTGGCAAAATACACCTACCCGATTTTAAATACATTCTAAATACAATACATTTCTAAATACACGCGCTTCCCAACCTTTTTTAGTTCGCGACCCACTTAATGCAAGTTTTATTGTGCGACCCTTAATGAGATATGACCAAACGAATAAAAAACAAATTAATTAGAAAAAAACATTGTATACACATGTAATTTACTATTAATGCAAAACTTGAACTTGCATATTGGATATTATCAGATCAAGCCGAGGCTTAATTGAATTGAGACAATCGCACATGCAATAAGAGTGTTCGTTTTCAGGCTGTTCCGAGCCTTGGATCTAATTGTTACATTGTTGCATAAATGTTACGTAATGATAATGTAATAATCTCCAGATAAAATAGAAAACTGTAACATTTATGCTTCGCGACCCACCTGAAATAGTCTTGCGACCCACTGGTTTGGAAGCACTGCTCTAAAGCCCCCCCTTAAAAAATCACTTACCTTAAGCAACCCGCCCCGTAATTCCTGGCCAAAGTGCTGCTCAACTTCGGACGCCACCTGGCGGAACACATTCTCATCCTTTTCGGCCGCATAAACCACAAAGGCGCTGTTCTCACGCTGTGCGGGCGTCAACGGCGTCAAAAGCGACTTCAAGGTGTCAATCAAGTACGACTGTTTGTGACGTAACACTGTGGGGATCCCGACGGCCAGTAAGGGAGCCGACTTGACACCGCCGACGTTGAACTTAGGAGGACGCGAATTGTCAAATGGCTGGAGGCCAGGATGACCTGCTGTTTCGAGCGGAACGGACTGCTGACTTTTTTCATAAACTTGCTGCAGATTCTGAGAAACCAGTAACTGTTTGTCCGCATTTTGCAGCTGTTTCGCGTCCGACGACGCGTTTACCTTGGAAAGACGCATGGCCTGGGAAGAATGCGGGCAATCAACGGATTCAGTCCTTTTCTGTTTCAGGTCAACCGTCGTGTTGAAGATATTCACCATCATATGTCCAATTACGGTCAGTGTCAATAAGCCGGCCACTGTAGCTGTGGTCAATCGGGTCATTTTGTACAACAAACGAGTTTTAAATGTCTCACTCGCACTGAGGCTAAATGGTTTGATGATTTGACTGAAAAATGAGGGACTACGCTCGATCTCCGTTGCAGGTCAGGTAATTTTCAGGATGATGTTTAAGTTCCAGGTTTTTACACAAAATCAAGTCCTAGTCCTGTTTATTCAAATTACATAATTTGGAAACGTTTTTGTTATACTTAGTGCAACGTTTGAAAACGTCTCAAGGTCTTGGCATAAATGCTTAACGAAAACTTACAGGTCAGGTCATTTTGATTCGTACACATACGTACATCTGTGATTCGGAGAAGTCGCAATGACCTAAAATGAACGCACACATTTAAATCTGTCTTTTTGAATTAGTTGCTTTGCCTCTGTTTTTTTCGATATTATCGACCTGTTGATACAAGCATTACATTATAATATGTGTCTGCAAAATGATTCACAATGCTGATGAACAACTGATTCAAGCCCAATGTACTTTCCACAAGCTCATTTCTAAAATCACTAATCGCTTTTCCTAAAGAACAACTTTGAGTACTTTTCCTTGATCAAACTGTAAAAGTATAAAATTATAATACATGTCGGCTAAAATGATTTACAATTGCTAATAAACTGCGATTAACCGCTCATCCACCATTAATGCACTTTTCACAATAGTTCCTAACGAATAATATTTAGGACTTTTCGTTGATCAAACTAGCCCTATACACCTGTTCCAAAACCCGTGCTTGTAAACACTTGTTTTAAAATGACTTGTCTCATTTAAGTCATTTGTAAAAAATCTCCCAGTAAGTCTTTTTTTTAAATGTATCAAGTAAATTCCTAGTCCAAGTCAAAACTATAGTATATTTAAAGGCCATTTTTAATCTACAGTTTTTTTCAATTTTTTACTTCTCAGTATGTAAGATGGCTAACGCACTCTCGTTTTAATTATTAACCCTGATGAGGTCAGCTGGTATCTGCTGCCGAAACGTCGGTTTATACTTCGTTTACACCAGAAGAGCGATTTCTATATATTGATATGTTGCCTGGTGGAGCTAACTCTATCAGATTTAAATGTTAAACTGTTCAGATTTTTCAAAACACAAAGCAAAAGCCAAGCAATTTTTTTCGTTTTAAAGTAGACGCAAATGTCTTTGTTCAGAAAACCCATGGCACATGCAAACGCCAGACGAAATACTCTTTCACACAGCCTAACACAGGCGTTCATCAAGACAGCGTTTCCTTTCAATTTGCAAGAAAAACGTGCATCGTTTGAAAATTCACTATTTCCGTTGTTCGTCTGTTTTATATTGTACGGAGCCTATACAACCCAAAATGAACCTAAGTGCTTTTCAACGTTTGAAAAAGCCAAAATGAACCTAAACCAGTGCAACCTTTTGAAAAAGCTGGAGCGGAACCCTATGGAATTCCACTGGCTCGAGGAACCCCAATGTAATAAACACACCCCAATTAGCTAAACAATTTAGAAATTGCGGAACCCCTGGCCTGTACTATCGGAACCCCTAGGTTCCACGGAACCCTGGTTGAAAACCACTGACCAAAAGCTTGTATGTTAAACCGGGGGTTTTCAACCCATGGGTCGCGACCCCAAATTGGTTGAGTCGCCGACTGCAATAATTTGGCGTTAATTCCAAAAGTAACTTTGACCCCAAAGGGGGCACTAAAGAAATTTTCAAAGCCGAATTTTCAACTGTGCATTGTTTAAAGAAATAATTCAGTGTTTAAAGAAATAATCCGAGTTGGTTAGACGACTCAGACCTCAATAGTAGCCCAATTAAAATAAATATTTTCTTACTTTTCTTTAGGTATTATCTTAAACCTTGCTATATTTCGGTGGATACAATCTTGTGCGGTATAATGTGTTTATAATTTCAATGACACATTCAGGGCGTTTAATTGCATTTCTTTAGTTTTCATATTTAGAAGGCAAAATACTCTCACAGCCTTTTGTTGTCGCACCCTGTAAATTGGACTTCAATAATATTCAAAACAGCGTAAGATATGCAGAACTACCAACGCCTTTCATATGTGTAGGCTGTTACAAAAATAACACCCACTTCCCTTTTGTAACGCCGACATTTCTCTAACCTACAAAGGGTAGGTCGAAATTTATTTGACGCATTATAACAACAGCTGGTTAATTTCATATACTGTAAGTCTGTAATTCAGTGGTCGGCAAAATGTGGCCACGGCATAAATGTGGGCATTTGAGCAATTCTTAGTGGGTCGCGGGCTAATTTTTAATGTTCAGTTTTGTCATGTAGTTGTGGGCCGCGTGATAGCAGTACATCACTGTACTGTATTATGAAAATGGTATAGCAAAGAGTTATTATTTTATTTTTGCCCATTGTTGCATCTTAGGGCCACTGTGCTAGTATGCACCCCTCACAAACTATACTTTATTAAATCGCCCAAGCCCAAAGACGCTATGCATACTAAGGCATGTTGCGCCGTATGACCCATAAACGGTATCCAATGGTATTTTTTAATTAAGAAAAACTATTAGGTTTTAACCAGGATTGGAACTAGTGCCCAGGTTTATATTATATCTAAACCGATAAACACTTTCTATTCCGTGAACAGCACGCATTTCAATCGTTTGCTTTCAGTTGACAAAACAAATTTCGCAAAGTTTTAGCACAGGCACAAACGCAAACGCCTAATCTAACCTCAGTAATACAAACTAAACAAAGTAAAACATTCCGAGCACTGCTCATAGTGACAAACAATCTAACAGTGACACTTGGTTTTGTATCCCGTCTTAATTTGCAACATTCAGTCATGGTCGCCCTAAACATCTAACCTGTAAGTTATCAAAACCTCACTTCAACATCATATATCGCAAATCCTTCAAATCCATTGACTTCTTGGCGGATTAAGCATGTCTATACTTGCTACCGTCACTTCCTTACGCTTGTATGTCTACTAAGTCCATTCAAGTTACTTCAAAGCCCATAGAGAAGTAGGTATTTAATAATATTCTTTTCCCTGTTGAAAATGAATTAAGAGTTATTCATCAAGTTTAAAACGCTACATACTTCTGTATGGGCTTTGATATTCTTACTACGTATTACTCCAATCTCCAACCACAATGTTCCAAAATTAACGTTGCTTAAACGGTGAAACTTACTGGTGTCTTAGGAAATGAGCTTTATTCGTTCCTTTGATGAACGATTTTTTGTAAAAAATGAAAAACTTTATGCGCTGAGGAGCAGTATATTTCAAGGGCAATCCTGAAAGCACGTCCAGCTTTTTACCTTTTTTTCCCAAGGCGGACTCACGAAACAAAAAAAGCAGAAAACTAGACGGGGATTCGGTCGTGGTATATTTTGTCGAGAAGTATTTTTCAGGGCCTTAATTTAACGGTGTTTTGTAACTAGTTGGGCCATTTTTCATTAAAAAATGTGCGCATATTTTTGCCCACATTGTACAAAAAATGTTTGCATCCCTGTCTCCTGAGTTTTTAGCAAGTCGTAAAGATGAAATTACGAAACTAAATTAACTACAACTGAATCAACATACAGTCTAACTATAGGGCTATTTTATTTTCTTTCCACTAACTATAAGGATCTTTTCTTTTCTTCCACAACGCAGTACACCACTACATTCTCTGCCGGAGCGAAAAATAATATCCGGGGGTCTAGCGTGCGAAAAATATATCCCTCGACCAGCCTATACAAAGATATCCTACTTCTCTTTGTTAGATCAAAGTAAGCGTTCGCCTGTTCTCAGATGATCATTCCTCATTAATGCATAGCATTATCTATCTAACGACTTCCTGATTTAAGGTAACAAATAAACCACGACCAATTCAAGTATGGCGTCAACTGAACATGTCGGAACATTTTGATCTTGTCGTAAGGTCGTTATGCTGTTGTGTTATTGTTTGTGCTTTTTTAATGTTTGCAAAGATGCACGATAAATAAATCAAATCTTGGATCTTGCGCTTAAGCCAGTGGACGGCAAGCTTTATTGTCGCGGCCCAAAGTACTCTTTTCAGGGCTATTGAACGCTTACTACGTAAAACCACTACGAAAACAGTGGCGGATTCAGGATATTTGATTTTAAGGTGAAATTTTATTTACACGGCGCTTTCACTGCAATATCATAATGTAAAACTTATTATAAAACGAAGAATATACGCGCGAAGCGTGAAACTGTTTTCAATTACATAGAAAGTTAGCAAAAAATATAGTTCGAACGGCTCTCAGGACCACATTTGGCACGTGAGCCTTTCCAAGCTGAGCCAATTTAAAAGTCCTTCGTCACACCAACTTTTAAAATAAAGTGCAATGGACGTACGTCTATCACGCGGCCCAAAACTACATGATAACAGTAAACTATTCAAAGTGACTCGTGGCCCACTAAAAATGGCTCTGCGGTCCACATTTGGGTCGCGGCCCACAGTTTACCGACCACTGGCTTAAACCTTAAGCCGTGTGATGTGCTTCTGACGCTATCGAAATGTTTGCTTGACTGACGCACAATAACCCAGGGTTAAAATGAACTACTGATTTGCGCTCTTATGGAAAACTTATTAGAAAGCACTAACCCAGACAAAGTAACAACCGCCAAAAACATCTGCACACCGTCTGCGAATTTTCCTTCTACAAATTGTTTTTCGCTAATAATTAAACTTGTCTTTCTATTTTTTTCAGCATATTAAATCCAATAGGTGAAAACATCATATAGTTTTAACTATTAAATTCAAGGTGAAACATTATTATTATTACAACTATTAAATTCATGGTGAAACATTATTATTATTACAACTATTAAATTCAAGGTGAAAACACTATATACTTTTAACTATTAAATTCAAGGTGAAACATTATTATTATTACAACTATTAAATTTAAGGTGAAACATTATTATTATTACAACTATAAAATTCAAGGTGAAACATTATATACTTTTAAATAAATGCAAGTCGCAAAACTGAAGCTAACTGATGACGTATCTCTGTGAGTTTTAATGAATTGAATAAATAAATTGTGACTAAAAATACTTATTATTAACATATCAATTATGTTTGTTTTGTGTAAAGCATTTTTATAAAGATAACGTCACAAAATTAAACGTGGCATTATAAGAAGTAACTTTAAAAACATCACACAGAAAATAGGTTATAACACACTAGCAATGTAATTCAATTTTGTTTATGGTTACGTATTTATAATAGGCAACAAATGCAGTGTTGATAAAATTGCCCCGTGGATGCCTTCCAATCTTTTGCTGCGCTCCAACGCGTAATACAAAGCTCTGTAACTAAGCACTTTGCGTCGAGTAAAGTGGTAGTTAAAAACTACACAGATCCACACCGGTTCACACCCCAGCAACTTTGGATTACAGTCCAGGCCTGGGCAACATACGAACTACCGCGAAGCGATGTAATGCGGCCCGCGGATTATTTTTTCTGAAATGCATATGAGCAAAAACAAGGGCGAGTTTCTACACGTTTGGTTGTACGCTATCTTAAACACTTTTTTCAGCAAAACTCTTTAGCGCATTTCAAATACTAAAAGGGAAATTATTTTCGCGCTTCTCACGAATCCCCTCTGTCTTTCTCGTATATATTCCACGCGATTTTTTGGCATCTTTACAGACAAAAAGCGTGCTCTGCATTATGGTGCTCTCCCCACCGAAACTTTAACAAACTTATCCTAATATTTATTTATTTTTTGCGCTTCGGTCGAATGTATTCCGTCTTTAAATTATGAACTAAATACCAGCAGTTTTCTAAACTCTAAAACAAACCGATTTACATGTTGTCAACCTAATTTAGTTAATGAACCCGATTTATACAATCTTTGCAATATGGCCGTTGTACCGCAAGTAACACATCGGTAACTTAAAAGCCTCAAAAAGCAAAAAAAATCATTGTAAGTTTATTGTGAGAAACTTTCACGTATTTTAATTTTAACTTTTGGGTCAATGCGCCCCACAACTTGATAAATGTCAACATATCAACAAGATATATGTAGTGTATATTTTTATCTGTGCTCAATGCGTCACGTTCCCCTATAAATCTAAATTAAAATTGGCAGTTTAAAACAAATATAGTCGCAATTATTTCGTGCTTTGCGCGACGCCTTCTTCAAATTTGACTTAAATTGCAAATTTTAGCACAACTACAAAAAAACAAAAAAACAAGTTCGTTAACTTATTTGTTTGATCCCGTCAGAGTATGACATCATATTGCGTGTATTTGAGATCTTATTGTTGACTTGGCCCGCCACAGCATTTCAAGTTTCTCATGCTGCCCGCGGTTAAAAATAATTGCCCATCACTGGATTACAGGAAGTGGGCGCAAAGCTAAACGCCATTTATCCAATGGCATTATAAAGTAGTACAGGGCCAAGATTGTTCCAGTCTCGCAGCCAAATCCAAACTCAAAAATGTCTCGGTGGGCCGTAATGCATTACACGGAATATTTTTTGTTACAACATATAGTTTTTAGGCTTTTTAATACAAAACCATTAAACCGAAGCGGATCTAGAGTTGTTTTGCAATTAAAAATGTGTCCAACCTAATTTAACAAAAGCGTTAAACTGGTTATACGAAATCTAAACGCTTATAGAACATATATTAAATAGTTTTCATAATTGCATATGTTTTTCATAATTGCATATATATGTTTTCATAATTGCATATCGATGGCCAAGGGGACGTTTAGGTTTCATCTGTATTTGTTTGGCATTCTGGCTTCAGGCGTTTTAAGGCAAAATACACCGCTTTGGCGTAATCTGTTTCGCTGCTATGGCAGTACCCTTTTGCCAGATATTAGCGCATGACCGTCTTCATAACGTTTTCCTTTTCAGCTGTGATGGCTATCAAATTTATTTATATTTTTTACCATACTCTCATGACTGCATAGTCGCACATCTGCGACTTGGCATATTACGCTGATATTGTTTTTAGTTAACAAATCCATTCCAATTTAAAACAATCAATTTTCCATATTGCCTTAATTAAACATTTAAACCAGAATGGGCAAGTTTGTTACAAAGGGCTGCATGAGGTACAATGTGTTTGCTAAAACGTTTTAAAGCCGGGCAACGATTCCCTTAAAACGTTATAAATCACACATAGGCATACAATGTTACATAAGATTAGCTTTTAGTGTAAAATCCATAAGGCCGTTATATACCGTGGTACGTGTTTGTCTATTACAGGGGTGTCCAACATGAGACACGCGACCCAATAAAAAAATGGCACGCAAGCCCCCCAAAAATACAGCCAATTGTCCAAAAAGCTAAATTCATTCTACAGACAATTGTCATTGTTTATTCACAATACAAAACGAATCCAGCAATTATGACAACAAAGAATTACTTTTGATATTATAACATTATACTGTTTTTATTTTTTGCATAAAAGGCTTTCAATATAAGAAAAAAAGTTGCTAAACTTTGTCACGGGAAGAAGTTATAAGATAAAAATTGGCACGCCGGCATGTTTGCCTAATACATTAATGATTAAAAATATACGCAAATCTAAAGGCTTATAAAAACTTTTGTGAAGTTTTAGTAATTGCATTTAACAACCGATGGGAGGGAACATGTTTAGATTTCGGCGGTTAATATTGACATACTTGCGCCAGGCATTCAAAATCAGAATGCACTCCTTCGGCGGAATCTGTTTCGCTGCTTTAACAGCCGATTTGTCGCGTATTTACACAAGGCAGACTGTATAACCGGTGTCGTTTTAACTAAGTGCTTTTTAGGAAATATTGCTACCGCTAGAGGCTTGAGTACAGAGGTAAGATAAATTTTACGATTTCTACCCTCAGCTAAAGGCCCTTATGTGAACAGAACCCTAAATTCGTAAAACGACATCAACATATCAGCCTCCTTAGTGTCTGGATATTTGACATATCTAAGATTTATAGTTTAACTGTGAAACTCTGGACAAAAACAGTCTGAAACAAACGATACAAATATTCGAGCAAAAACAAGATATGCCTAAAAATAAATTTTCAGACGATGTAATAGCGGCATTAACAGGATACGTCCCTAAAATAAATCTTCGGCCAATACAATAACGGAAAACACGATAAATTTTGGCTCATGTAAATAGAAGCATACTCGAGTTCAAATAAGGTAAACATAAAAGTCCCTCTGTCGGGAGCGTTCAGCGTAGACAGTTGCCAGACGTTAGGAATTACATTGTGGGATTTTGCTCCTTCGTTGTGGAAGGCGTTGAATTGAATTAAAACTTGCATTTTACCCAAATTCAGAATATCTTTATCTAATGAAACGTTCACACATATGTGTGTTAATAGCTGAGATCTGGCCCTTCGAAGCTGCTTTTTGACCAACGACTACGGCTTACGTATAATTAGTACACCGAAAGCCATCGCAGACTCACCGAGTTTGTTGATCTATGATGCAAGCAGGGCAGACTAGAAAAACAACTAGCCTGCAGTGAGGTTCAAACTTGGTCAAGCCGGGACCGTCGCTCTACCAACAGAGCTATGCAGGCTCACAAGGGAACAAGTCGAGAAACAACCATACGCCAATGCTTGCTCAATTTATTAGTACCAGCAACCTCATTGAAGGGGATCTACAGTACCATATCATTTATTCTATGAAACGTTCACACATATGCATTGGCGTATTGTCGTTTCTCGACTTGCTGCCTTCTGAGCCTGCATAGCTCAGTTGGTAGAGCGACGGTCCCGGCTTGAGCGGAGGTCGTGAGTTCGAACCTCACTGCAGGCTAGAAGTTACGAACAGGGTGCAGAAAGCAATAGTGCTATGGTTGTTTCTCGACTTGCTGCCTTCTGAGCCTGCTTAGCTCAGTTGGTAGACCGACGGTCCGGGTATGGCCGAGGTCGTGAGTTCGAACCTCACTGCAGGCTAGTTGTTTTTCTAGCTTGCATCATAGATCAACAGACTCGGTGAGTCTGCGATGGCTTTCGGTGTACTACCTTCATCTAATGCGTAAATATTCACAACCACTTAAAATGTTATTCTGTAAGCTGGTAAATAAACTTGCTAGAAATCAATTTATGATTTTAGTCATTCATTTTTATTTAATAACGTGTCTGTTCTATGATTAATTGTAATGTTCGGGGATTCTGTAAACAATGCCATTAAACATAAATGTGTTGAGACCGTAATGTTCAAATTGCGCGCTAATGTAAACATGTGGCTTTACATTTCCGCATTTAAAAGCAAATTGTTCCATTAGACGTTTACTGTTTAGACGAGTGGTGCACACATGTATTAAACATAGGTCACTCAAAGCCGTGTTCAATCCTAGTCATATTACTTCGTAAAATAATTAGGAAAAACATCTTCATTCGCAACACAGCCTGTCTAAAATTACATAAATTGCATAAAAATCCACACATTTGACGTCAGAAGTAAAGTCGTAGTTTAAGTAATTTACGGAACTTGTTGTTCTCGAATCGACCGGTGTGGTATTATGCAACTACAGCAAGTTTATCGCGAAAAGCGCAAAAAATACGTCTATTTTTGTTTTAGCACCTTAGACGTGTATTGAATGCATAAAATATTAACACTATATCATCTCCACTGAATGACGGCACCCGCAGTCACGTAAAACCTTCGCACGAAACACATAAAAGGAATCCATTACGTTGATCCTGTTTTAAAATATGGATAAATGTTACTCAAATATGGATAAATGTTACGCCACATTGCAAAGTTGAATAGAAAATGACATTAACTAGATATATTTTGGTAGAAATTTCGTCTTGCAGGATGCGTCCACACAGCATTAGGCTGTTAACCTGACTGCATTCTATTATTTGTGGCCGCCGAAGATTTACGCCAAAAGTTTTTTCAGTTCAAATTTAGCCAAAGTAAGCCGATATATCCGTCAAAAATGGCAATTCAGGCGACATATAACGTCACTGTTGTGTTTTTGAGCAAGCATTCCACGCCAAACATCTCTGGCGGGAAGCCAGTGGAAGGCAATCAAGGCTGTTAACACAAAGAAAAGGCGAAATGGTACAAGGCGCCTTGATGCCGAAAACATTGCCTTTCCATAATGTTAAACATACAAACAATATACGCGTCAAGCGCGAAACATTTTTGCGCTTAGTAAAGTTAAAAGTGACAAAATATAGTTTGTCAGGCTCTCTCAAGCGAGCCTGAGCCACGCCGAGACAATATAAAATGCTTAGTAATACCAAATTGTAAAGTGCAGTGCAATCGATCGACGTACCACGCCGCCCACAACTACATGATAATACTAAACTATTCCAAAGTAACTCGCGGCCCACTAAAAATGCTCTGCGGCCCACAGTTTACCGATCACTGCGTTACATAATTGTCTGGCACGCAGTTGTTTACACAATTTTTATCAAGGATTTTTAGAAAATTTTTTGGACGAACAATTTGATAGAAATTTCGCCTAGATCACAGTAAGAATGTTAAATACACTGGTTTAGACTACACGCACAAAATCTGTTGAAAATCTAAATGACCTTTACCACTATTTCAACATTATTTGAACAATTCCCATGAATCCATACTACAAAGTTTTTAACAGCAAGCATTTGAATAATTTTCGACATTAGAATGTGAAAGTCAAAGTTAATAGTAATGCTAAGCACCAAAATGAAAACTTTCCACATACACTAAACCAGTGCTTCTTAATCTTTTTTAGTTTTGTTCACCCCTAGCATCAATCTCCAGATTTTATCCACCCTTGTCTCATGAAATAATAAAACTATCTCGTCTATATAGACATCACCCGGAATATCCGCCCTGCTCGCAAGCTATCATTCGTTTCTGACGGTTCACCCTTATTCAGCCCTTTTGGTTGGTTCACCTTTGCAAAAAAAAACATTCACCCTGGGTTGAACCATTCACCTGATTAAGAAACACTGCACTAAACAACTAAAGCTAATATTAGTTTAAGAAAACCGGTGATGCCACTCCTTGTCATTCAGACATTAGCACAACAACTTGCTCACGTTTAAAATGCATTTCTCTTACAAATGAGCTACATCGATTGCAATAGACTGCATATTCCATCATCGAGTGCTTATTTCTAAGATTTGTGCTTAATTTTGATTGCAGTGTTTTAGAAAATACAAATGTGCATATTTCTAAGAAACTCGCTTATTTTTAAGTTGTGTACTTAGTTTGTCTTATATGAGAATTTATTAAGCCATACTGTTCACTATACAAGTTCGGTGAACCCTGACCAAGTACGTCATGAAAGTTTCGCAAATTCAACCAAATAAACTATTTTTTTCTTGAGCTTTGCGGGATTAAGCTGCTTTGAGGTTCATTTGGGGCAGAGAATAACAAGTGTTTTAAAAGTACCGCTATTTTATTTGGATGCCTCCTCCCAACAAAATCCTGGACCGCCCCGAGTTATCAAAAGCGTGCTTATTTTTCGTAGTAGCGTTTTTATTTTATGGTCTTAGCAGATGGTAACCCTGCGTATATGCCCCAAAATCTGTTTCCTGTTGAGTTTGGCATAATTGCGGAAATGCGAGCAGAGGTTACGCTGACCTTTATTGTGTTTTCAAAACTACAATGTGAGGTCATAATAGCAGTAGGCCTATACAAATTCTTTCAGCTGAAAACTGCTGTAACCGGATTTCTGAAAGCTCTGAAAGCTGCATTCAAATACAGGAAGCAATCAAAGCAAGTGGCAGCTGCTGCACCGTGTTTTGCTTCTGTACATTCTATCAGGGCTTGTCATTGAATTAAATTGCTCAATTACTTTACTGGAAAGGACTTGATTTTACCTGCAAACTCTTTAATATCAAACTGAATGTTTACTGGCCAATATAACCTAGCCTTTGGCGATAAAAGAGGCTACGAATACAAGAACACAGTATTCAGACTGATAGGGGTTCCCAACCTTTTTCCGATCGCGTACCACTTGGACGCTCTTTACTGCCATGCGTACCACTTCTTGCAGAACAACTAATTCGACCCAAGCATATTTTTATATTACAACTAGCATTTTGTAGATTAAGCTATAAAACAGTAGTTGATATCTATCAAGAACAATCATTTGACATATTTAACGGCCACTGTATATTTCAACAGGTGAGACATGACCACCGTGCTATCTGAACTCCACTAAAACGAAACTAAATCAAGCTGTCATTGTAATTTATGGAGCATACTGTCAGGTCGCTTATAGATTTATTGTGCATTCACATAATTTAGCATAGCTCGCTTTCAATGAAAGAGCTTACAGGGCAGTAAAAACACGTGTTGCCAGTAAGGAGCATCGTTGACTCTTTTGCAGTAGAAAGGACACGACTAACGGTGCATTCAAAGCGAATGCGTTGAGGACAATTCACTTGACCTGTGTTTTGAAGATCGCAATGAAACAACAGGGATGGTTACGTAACAATGAATAGGCTTCTGGAGATATTTTTGCAAACAAAAGCAGATAAACAAAATACAAATTGTGAATTCAGGTTTTTGTGAAACAAGGAAGCTACTCGCGTACCACCTGAAAACCCTTCGCGTACCACAGGTCGGGAACCCCTGTTTTAAGACATTTGGGCGAAAAAGAATCCACATAGTCTTAAATAAACTGCCGTTCGCTGATGCTGGCATGTACCTTTTCTTTTTGTTCAACTTTCAGCATGGTTTAGCATGGTTGCCAGTTAGGATTGTTTAAAGCCAAATTTGAAAATTTAGGCTTTTTTTGAACCTCTTTGGATTTTATTTTTTCAAACAAAAATCCAAATGAAATTTGGCTTTTTTAGGCTTTTTTCGTTTGATTCCAAAATGTCATGAGTGTTATGTTAAGAAGAGATCAAACTAACACAAAAAGAGAAAAATTGCCAAGAAAAAATTCCAAAAAGAGAAAAAAATTAAGAAAATTTGCCACAAAAAGAGAAATTCAATGTACCAGCATGACCATTTATTGCATTTTTTATTTATTTAAGGAAAAACATAGGCTTGTTAGAGTTTGTAGTAGATTTGGCTTTTTTTGGCCTTTTTTTAGAGTAAGTTTGGCTTTTTTTATTTTTTTCACCTGGCAACCCTGTGGTTTAGCAGCAAACTTTCCCATAACGCTAACACAAGTGATGTAATGTAAAGGTAATTTCGCCCTTATTTCTCACAAAGCATACAATTTCGCAGAACACAGCCTTCGTCGATTTGCCTTTCTTACCAAACAATGTTTTTAGTGCAAATTATTAAAAAATATAACGTTTTTGCACTGAATGTATATTTAGACTCGGCTGCGCTTTCATATTTTTTGAACTGGAAACAGCATATATATAAATATATTATTTTTAAGTCTATTGGTATTGCAACATAAATTTATGACGTCATATCTAAAAGTCCATGCCTACACTGGTCCACGCGAAGAAAAAATATTTTTAAGGGTCTGGCGGTAAAAAAAGTTTAAGAACCCTTGCTATAAACTAAAAAGCCGACACCAAAGTATCTCTCTCTTTACGTTAAACAAATGCAATTATGCCCACACCTAACGCCATAGTTGTTAAACTCTAACGCCATAGTTGTTAAACTCTAACGCCATAGTTGTTAAAACCTAACGCCATAGTTGTTAAAATCTAACGCCATAGTTGTTAAAATCTATATATTTAGCAGGAAATATATAGCCTTTTCTAAAATCAATAACTTCACTTATTTTAGCTGGGAATATATATTACAAATCTTAAATAACAGCATTTGCATTATTCAGAGTGGTTTTCGACAACTAACGCAGACAGTAGCTAAATAAACCACTCACTATTGCCTTAACGTGTCTTCTATTTTCCAAATGCATCTCATTTTCTTATTTGCGCAACATACGAGCAGCACAACTAGTCTCCAGACTGCTACATACCTCCTCCCGACACTCTTGTGAATGCATACTTGTGACGTAATAAACGGCAACGCTCGACGAAACAAAGACAAACGCAATACTCCCCTCGGGCGAACTTAGTCCGTCAGTTATGAGCCACACAACAGGTTTTATATTGCCCTGAGGAATACGTGATAATTTCGAGTTTTTTCAAGCCGACGAATAGCTACTAGTAACTGTATTGTTCTTTAGCCGGGTGGTTCTTAACCTTTGGTAAGTGAAATTTCATGTGATGCGGCAGTGCTGCAAACAAATAATTTTGAAATGACTCAAGTCCCAGCAAGTCTGTTTTAGAAAAGAGGGATAAATCTTTTTAAAATTGTCGCTAGATAAAGTCATTTAAGAACCACTTATGTAGAGTAGACTGTCCAGGCGCATAATCAAGTCTGATTTTTCTATTGTGAATAACTTTAACTCAAAATTAATTAGTTGGTTGTTGCAACTATGCAAGTGTATCTGGAGAAACTCCACTGCTGACCTCTAAAAACGACATTTAAGAGGATCAAAAGTATTTTCTTTAAAGAGTTCAAAAAGGCTATTTAACTGTGAGTAATCAAGGTTCTATTTACAAACTTGACGTTTGTTTACTTTAGCCAAAACATGTGCAGCCAGTGGAATTGCTAATTAACCGTAAAAAAACTTAATGATATTTGCCTTTGCCTTGCGCCTATGTCAAGGTCATAAACTATTATATTAAAACGTTCGTATCTGTGTCTAATACTGCTAACTACATGAAAGTAAACATTAACGAACTGCTGACACTGGAAAACTAGCAGTCCTTGTAAAACAAGCAACAAGCAATTTGTAAACATGGTCAACACGGAATTGCAGTTCGAATATCTCAGGATGAAAAAGTTTTGCATCACCCTACTGGAAGTTCAACCCTTGAACTACTGTAAAATATAAGATTTTTAAGTTTGCATTACATTTAAATTTACAGCGTTTCGGTTTTCCAAGTTAGTTAGAAATAGCGAAAACTAACAATTAAACTAAAATCGCAATCAATTTAATGAAAATGGCAATAAAAAAACTTAGTTTGTTATGTATAAATCGGTGTCAGAATTTTAGGCGCACTAATATATAGCGATAAGAAAATGCGGAGCCGATAAAGAATGCCGCACCTTTCGAATGAACTTTTAAATCATTGTTTCGTCACCTTTTATCGCGGCGAACCAATTACTAAGTAAAACAGCGACGCTTTGGCGACCCAGCTCTCTTTAGTAATCTGCAAGCCAACAAAACACAAGGCAATAGCGTAAATAAGTTGAATTTAGTTGCAATCACTTTCCGCAATTTCAGTAAGCATTGGAGAACTCTCGCTCAGAACTAATCTCGATAAATCTTTCCATATGAAAGTACTGCAGTCAGCGAGTGACCACAAAGTCAAAAATCCTCTACTTCTAATCTAACTTTGAAGATCTGTAATGCTCTATTTTAAATTCTAACCTAATTTGAAAATGCAAAAATAAAAAAGCTATCCAAGTCTGACTCATAGATTTTTTTCCAAAAAACAAAAAGTTCCGCGTTACACCCGCTGCTTAGTGTATCGCGACACACAGTATAACAACAACTGGGGTTTAGCCACGTTTTGACAAATGTTCAAATCCAACCGCAGGTTTTCTTTTCGGACAGCCAATATTTTGTTTGAAATCACATTCTACACAGCCGACCGATTGCGGTTTGCCTAAAGAAGCGAATACGGTGTACTTATGAGGTTTAGCCTACAATAGTCTGTTGTAGTATAGGCTTGCGTACCGACATTGGATAACTAGCCACCCTTTTAATTTAATCTTTGCAAATGGCCGTATTCTTATCGTCACCATCATTACCGCCTTTTACTCGCGCTTGTGCTTTCATTTTAATTCTTTTCATTTCTACTTTGACCTGATGAAGCACGGTTGTGCATAAGCTTGTCTAGAATTCAATACAATTTGTCTTTATACAGTGCCACTTGATTCATTTTAGTTTAGAATATCATTTGCGAAATTGTGGTTACGTCACAGGGTTAATGTCGAATTTCCTTCCTTTTGTTGACAGCACGATTCAAATATGCGTAAAGCATTGAACTCTTTGTACATGAATAGAGCAATTTTAACAGTCTGCAATCGCTATAGGTTTAATATCAAGGGGGCAGGTTTTTATGCGAAATATTCCGTTTAGTATATAGACTGCTGCTACCAGGCATGGTAATATAAATCAAAAACAGCTCTGCATGCGACAAGCACCTGCTGAAGGACTAGAGGCTATTTGTCGCTAATTATTTTCTTATCGTTTCGTTGCTCGCGTTTATTTCTGCTTTGTCCTTTCGTGCTTTCCATTTATTGTACGAGTGTTCAGTGTCATTCACCCTGACGAAGGCGGCTTGCAAAGGTTGCCGAAACGTTGGTCGAGAATTAAAATTACCAGAGGAGCTGTTTTTGATTTATATTTCGTTTAGACTAGGCCCATTAGGCGGATATGGTAAGCAGAGTACTACATAAAAATTAAAAAAGTTATATAAGAAAATGGAGTGCTGATTGTTATCCTTACATAAATCAACGCTTAATAACAATAATCAAAAGCTATTATCAATCATATTGAAATACATTCAGTAGCAGACAATCGGTTTTTGTACAATTCCCAACGTAAAATCCTCATTAGACCGTTTAAATACGATGTTTTATTAATATTTGTTTTGCATCGCCCTCTTGAAATGTAAATTTTTTTTTAAAAAATGTAAAATTGATTACTAAGGCAATAAAGTTCTTAAAGCTAAAGCAAAATGTTGCCCAATAACCTATAGTCAAAATTCATTTAAAGATTCCATTTCACTTATTTTGCTTGTGTGACCATAGGAATGACGTCATTTAGTATAAGATCGCGATAGTTTTTGTCCATAATATCGGAACATGATATTAAATATCGGACATCCAGAGTTAGGACCATAAAGTTTAGACATATCCCAATAGGATTGTCTTCTTTCGTTATAGATGTTTAAGCCTAATTGGTTTTAATATGTGGTTGTTCTTAAAACAATTGGTGTTCTAGAATCTAAAATCTAGAAGATAATTTCGCTTTATATATTGTTGCTCAATAGATTTTGTTGTGTGTATTACTTGGCATAGTTAACCAACGAGATGGTCTTACGAATTTTTTTTTGTTTAATGCCCAACGTTTCAGTTTCCTTGGCCCTAGAATTAGCTAGTTTTCCAAGTCTGGCTTATGATTTAAAAATATTAGTTTTCTTTAACTGCTAGTAAACTATATTTGATAAATTTCCAAAGACCTTGGCGTTAAACCGCAAATCATAACTGAAATTCATAATTAATTAGGAAACGGATCGGCACCAATACCACCCTATACTATCGACTGATTTCTTGTCATTAAGCCAATCAGCTCCTACTAATTTTATCGGAAATTTTAGTCTTCTTTAACTGTTAATCTACTATTTATAAACCAGTAATTCCCAAAGTGTGTGCGGGTGTGCCTCGAGAGATTGCCAAGTGTGCCGCGAAATATTTTGTAATTTCGGAAAATAGAGTATTTGTATTACCAATAGGCATACACGCAAACATTTTAGACTTAAATACGCAATATCCATTACAAGTTATTAATATTGAGACGTTATCATAGTAGATTTTGTCGTGTGTTAAGGGCGATTGTAAAATTACTATTACTCTTACTCTATTTTACTCTATTGTTGCTCTATTGTTGTTCTGTTAAAAGTGCGTCGCGAAATAGTTGAGATTTTTTAGTGTGCCGCGAGCAAAAAAGTTGGAAACCACTGTTATAAACACTTGCTCTTATGTTCAAAACATATTACCTGGTGCAAAGCACGTGTATTGAATGTCAAGTGGGACGTTAAATCAACTTTGCTATTTCCACAGCCACTTTCCTTTTCATTGAAAGCGCATAATTCGTCTTGTTTGGATACGCAGCAGACCGTGACCACTGATTTTAAGCGGGCGTGCTTTGCTGTTCAAATAATAAACTGGTTTCAATGCGGCACATAAAGTCTCAGTAGATCAGGGGTTCCCAACTTTTTTACGATCTCGTACCACTTGGACGCTCTGTACTGCCACGCGTACCACTTCTTGCGGAACAACTAATTTGCTCGAATCACATTTTATTTATTTTTAGCATAAAACTAGCATTATTCAACGCTTTTGTAGCTTAAGTCATAAAACAGTAGATGATATCTATCAAGAGCAATTATTTGACGTAAATAATGCCCACTGTCCCACAGCGTTGTACGCTTTACAAAGCAACTCTATGCTCCTTGTCGACAATTAACATGGCCTGTGTTTTAAAGATCGCATTGTTTCGAAACAACAGGAATAGTTATCTAACAATAAGAATGGGCTTCGGGGAAAATTAGTTTATGTAAACAAAATATACAGTTGTGAATGCAGGGTTTTGTGAAAAAAACGGAAGCTGTTCGCGTACCAACTGAAAAACCTTGGCGTACCACTAGTGGTACGCGACCACAGGTTGGGAACCCCTGCAGTAGATGTTCGCGCACAATTTCTACAAACAAGAATTGACGCTGGTTTAAAACTCATACTACTTATCAATGTGAACAAATTAGAACAGACTTTCAACAATTATAGTAACCAACTTTTTCGACATTCAACAAACATTTTCAATTCAAACCTTAGGTGAAATCAGGTAAATTAGAAACTAGACGTTTTATTGTACTTTAAATAAACCTGGTTATTAATAATTTTTTTAGACGTAAACGTTGTGACTCCCGAAACGAAAATAAACGTATTAGTTTGAATATAAATAAAATTCTCATTTGAAGATAATGCTTTTAACACTAGCACTTTTTTATTTCGGAAAACTGCCATCCGCACCAAACAAGCTCAGTAAGTTTGCAACCTTTAGTTTTATTTGTGAAATAATAATGAAAGGGTTTGTGTATTAAACCGTGTTCCTAAGCCTTGACCGATATAAAATGAATAGCTTAAGCTGCAATGAATCCACTATACGAGACTATATTACTGCACCTGTAACGCATAAGTGGGCGCACCAGCTTATTTGATTACTGTATTACACATAATAAAATATAATAATGCACCATTTTCATCCGCACATTCATCCGCACGACGTTAGTCATCCGCATTACAATTTTTTTCATCCGCACAGCACAAGTGCGTACCATCCTACTGGTTGAAAAGCACTGAGCTAGCCATTTTATACTACTTAAGCCTGCTGGTTATCAATATTTTTTCTAGACTTAAACATTGCGTCTGCCGAAATTAAAATAAGCGTAATTGTTTAAATATAAATAAAATGCTCATTTGAAGATAACGATTTCAACACTATACTTTGTCCTTGTCAAAATTTATGCCATTTTACTGAATTAATTAGGTAAAAGGGTTATGGGCTGCTTACCAATGTATGCAAATTAAGACAGCCTTTCCACAGTTAGAATAGTCAGTTGTTCCAACATTTAACAAACAAATTTGCAATCCAAACCTTAGGTTAAATGTGATATTAAAGATGACTGAAATATATCAGTAACAGCTTTCTTGCTTAGGTCAGAAGTAGTTCAATTAGGGTTATTTATAAAAAGAGGCGATTTTAACGGTTTTACACTAAATATGAAAGAACATTTTTTCACTTCTATTTACAAATATTTGGGTTTAACTTAACTTAAAAACATGAGTTTAGTTTGTATAGCTTGCTTTACCATCGTCATAAACTCACTTAAAAAGGGCTTCACACTAAAATGCTAAGCATAAACGTAATCCACATTTTTAAGCAAGTAAATTTCTAGCTATATACGTTTTATTCTATTTCAAATGAGCTTAACTTTCCGCAACTGTTGTTTTGTCAAGCTTATCTGCTAGACTGGAAGTTGCATCTTAAAAGACGGAAACTGACTGTCTTTTTAGCCCACGCATTACTAATTTTAGCATTTCATGCACGGCTGGATTACCAGTGAGCCAATACAAGCACGTGCTTAAAGCATTAAGGGAAAGGGGGCGCCGTGAAATAATATTTGCCGTACTTATGTTGCACTGAATATGTGAATATAATAGAAATGACCTTGACCCTTGCAAGATAAATGTCGACCTTAATTCCTGATCAGTAACACCAGAATAATCTAGCAAAGCTAGTAATTCAGGTCAGACTCAATAAACAGATCTTAAAAGATATATATAATATTTCGCCAACCAAGGCATCGTCAGTAGTTCTTAATTGGAATGAGTGTTTACTTTATATTTGTTTTACCCTAATCATTTTTACGATAACGGATTTAAGGTAAAATAGGCGGAAATTCGTAATATATGAAAACATTTTTGAAAGATAGTATTTATAGTTGTTATGTAAATCAGTTTTGTTCGTAGTTTGCACTTGTTCATTTATTATTGTTGAATTAGATATATATTGGGGTGTAACACATGAAAGTGCTTAGTGCACTTAATAGGTTTAATCCGGCCCTGGTGTCATGCTTTACTTGGTCTGCACAATTTCCTTATTAGCTTGTCACGAGTTTTCCCTCGTTATGGATTTCCGGGTGAACTATTGCCTTGATGTGATCTGAACGTTCGTCTCAACGTCCTTAACAGATATTGTTGTTAGAGTTATGGGTACTCCAGTAAGACAAACCTATAGACGCTGGTCTAGAAACAATTATTAAACCAATGCACAATATTTGGGTTAGGGTGCGGGTTTGCGTTTCGGTGTGGGTGGGTCAAGTGTTACAGTTTATATTTAATAATAATACTTGACCTACCCAAGCCCAAATGCTAACCCGCACCATAACTCAAATAAAAATGTGCGTTGTGGTAGGATTCTGGACCAGCGCTCAACCCTAAGAACAACATAAACGTCCGAAAGGTCTGGCTTTTGATCCTTTTATTCCAGGTCTGGGCGAAAACTAACTGTGTTTTTGAAAAGCCAACCTATGTCAACAGCATAAGTCAAGTAGACCTACCTCTTTTAGGAGTAAGCTACTCGTGTAGCCAAGACGCACATTTATTTTACTTATTTTTTTTTACTACTAACGTTAATAAAAGTTATTTGGGTTTAAGTTTTATTATTTGTGCTGATTCAAGGGCTTTCGTACAACGAAACAAGTAGCGCACATGTTACGTAGGGTTGCACTTTCCACGAACATACAATTAGTTTTAACATACAACAATATCTACATGGAAATTATGTATGGTGATTATGCTTTGAGACGATTGGCATAATTGGCATCTTATAATTAAATAAATATACCGCAAAAGGATAAACATTAGCATCCTATAATTTAAAATATATAAGCGAAAAGCGATAAACAGTGCCATGACTTCGAAAATAAAACAAACCAGTGGAAAAGAAAAACAAAAATTTCCATCCGTGTATTAAAATCAGCTTTTTTGTTAAAATCGCAATCGCAACATTATCCACGATAAGACATAAACCCATTAAAAAGACTTGAAACATGAACACATTGAAATAAGGCTCAAATTGTCAAAAATGCAAAACCTGCTCAATAAAAATGTGGCGATCGTGTTTCATTGGTTTAGCGTTAACGTTAGGGTCCGAAATACGGTGCGGGATTGTATCAGAGAAATGTTTATGGGTGGGTTCAGGATATTTAGTTCTTATTCTTATAGCTCTAGGTTATGGTACGATAATGTTTACAAAGATTTCAAGCATGTTTAACAAAAAAATTTGGCAGGGCTATAGCCTTGACGTTTTTTCATTTTTGACAATTTCTATAAAATTCCATTTTCACGGGGAATTTACCGGATTTTTTGTCACAAACCGGTTAGAACCGCCTTAAACTGGTTAAATCCAGTATTTTGTGCCATTAGAAGATAAAAAGTTTTTCGGTCGAAAATGAAAATTTGGCAAGGTTAAAGCCTTGACGTTTTTTTAATTTCTATAAAATTCAATTTTCATGGGGAATATACCGGATTTTTTGTCACAAACCGGTTAGAACCGCCTTAAACTGGTAAAATCCAGTATTTTGTGCCATTAGAAGCAAAAAAGTTTTTCGGTCGAAAATGAAAATTTGGCAAGGTTAAAGCCTTGACGTTTTTTTAATTTCTATAAAGTTCAATTTGCATGGGGAATTTACCGGATTTTTTGTCACAAACCGGTTAGAACCGCCTTAAACTGGTAAAATCCAGTATTTTGTGCCATTGGAAGCAAAAAAGTTTTTCGGTCGAAAATGAAAATTTGGCAAGGCAATAGCCTTGACGTTTTTTTAATTTCTATAAAGTTCAATTTGCATGGGGAATTTAGCGGATTTTTTGTCACAAACCGGTTAGAACCGCCTTAAACTGGTTAAATCCTGTATTTTGTGCCATTAGAAGCAAAAAAGTTTTTCGGTCGAAAATGAAAATTTGGCAAGGTTAAAGCCTTGACGTTTTTTTAATTTCTATAAAGTTCAATTTGCATGGGGAATTTAGCGGATTTTTTGTCACAAACCGGTTAGAACCGCCTTAAACTGGTTAAATCCTGTATTTTGTGCCATTAGAAGCAAAAAAGTTTTTCGGTCGAAAATGAAAATTTGACAAGGCTATAGCCTTGACGTATTTTCAATTTTTGACAATTTCTACAAAATTCAATTTTCATGGGGAATTTACCGGATTTTTTGTCACAAACCGGTTAGAACCGCCTTAAACTGGTCAAATCCTGTATTTTGTGCCATTAGAAGCAAAAAAGTTTTTCGGTCGAAAATGAAAATTTGGCAAGGCTATAGCCTTGACGTTTTTTTAATTTTTAACAATTTCCATAAAATTCAATTTGCATGGGGAATTTAGCGGATTTTTTGGTCACAAACCGGTTAGAACCGCCTTAAACTGGTTAAATCCAGCATTTTGTGCCATTAGAAGCAAAAAAGTTTTTCGGTCGAAAATGAAAATTTGGCAAGGCTATAGCCTTGACGTATTTTCAATTTTTGACAATTTCTACAAAATTCAATTTTCATGGGGAATTTACCGGATTTTTTGTCACAAACGGGTTAGAACCGCCTTAAACTGGTTGAATCCTGTATTTTGTGCCATTAGAAGCAAAAAAGTTTTTCGGTCGAAAATGGAAATTTGGCAAGGCTATAGCCTTGACGTTTTTTTAATTTTTAACAATTTCCATAAAATTCAATTTGCATGGGGAATTTAGCGGATTTTTTGTCACAAACCGGTTAGAACCGCCTTAAACTGGTTAAATCCAGCATTTTGTGCCATTAGAAGCAAAAAAGTTTTTCGTTCGAAAATGAAAATTTGGCAAGGCTATATCCCTTGACGTTTTTTTAATTTTTAACAATTTCCATAAAATTCAATTTTCATGGGGAATTTACCGGGTTTTTGTCACAAACCGGTTAGAACCGCTTTAAACTGGTTGAATCCAGTATTTTGTGCCATTAGAAGCAAAAAAGTTTTTCGGTCGAAAATGAAAATTTGGCAAGGCTATAGCCTTGACGTTTTTTTAATTTTGACAATTTGTATAAAATTTAATTTTCACGGGGAATCTACCGGATTTTTTGTCACAAACCGGTTAGAACCGCCTTAAACTGGTCAAATCCAGTATTTTGTGCCATTAGAAGCAAAAAAGTTTTTCGGTCGAAAATGAAAATTTGGCAAGGCCTTGACGTTTTTTTAATTTCTTCAAAATTCAATTTTCATGGGGAATTTACCGGATTTTTTGTCACAAACCGGTTAGAACCGCCTTAAACTGGGAAAGTCGAAAATGAAAATTTGGCAAGGCGTCATCACTAAAAATACGCCCTAACCATGAGCTTTTAACCTACGCCCTAATAAAATTGGTTTCCATTTTAAAACGAATTAGAACGTTTTGCGCTAATTCTGTTACCAAATAGGGTTATCCGTCATGGCAGTTTTAGATTACTTTGATGAGTGAGGGTTTTATTTAACCTTTTTGTCCATTAAATCTATTTCCTTTTTTCGTAATAGTTTGCTATCCTAATCACTACGTTAAGGTAAGTTCGTTTTCTATCTATTGTTTTTTAATTTTTTTCCTTTGAATTTCTTTTCAACACTACGATGAAATTTCGTTTAAATGCAGGTAATAGGTTTATTATTGAATTCGAGCGCATCAATCAAAAACGAAAATACACGAAGCTACATGTTACATTGCGGCGAGTAAAGGCGGATTAAAAAAGTCAAATTAACAAAAAAATAGAGAAAAATAAAACACTTGGTCGGTAGGGGGGTTCTGGTGGTACACAGTTGAGTAACTACGGACTCATATCTTGCAAGTCTTGTATGACCTGACGACTTCGTTGTTACGGTCGGTGATGAATTCCACCATCACACGAGTCGACTTGCTCACACAAACTCCTGCAATGAAAGATGTTTGTTAGTTAAATAGGCAATTTAAACCAAGGCTTCTCGCGTATTCCAAGCATGAGTTTATGGGGTATTTTAGCATGAATTATGATCGTTTATTAGAGTAGAAAATGTACAACAAAAGCATCCTAACGTTGTGTGAATTTTCTCTGACTGAAAGCCAAAGGTTACTAAGCACATTGCAGGACTGTACAAGTCATTTTTAAATATTTTCAAATGAAGTCCGAAACAAGTCATTTAGATAATAACTTAAGTCCAAGTCAAGTCTTGTTATATAAAACAATAAGTCCCAATCCAAAACATCAGTGGTCCAAGTCAGGTCTCAAGTACTTGTCACAAAAATAAAATTTTAAACTATTAAAGCCAGTAACACCTGGTATTATAAGAAATAACTGAACTAAAAAAATATATTAAAAAACGTAACATATAGCATGTAAATAGCATTATATAGAAAATTTAAGAAATATAGCCCAATGTAAAAAACTGAATAAATACACTTTATTTCAATCCACGTCATTTATACGAAAGACTAAAGACAAGTGAAGTCATTTCTTCCAAAGACTTCAATGACTTGACTTAAGTGTACTTGAGTCACTGATTTCAAATGACTTGACTTAAGTGTACTTGAGTCACTGATTTCAAATGACTTGACTTAAGTGTACTTGAGTCACTGATTTCAAATGACTTGACTTGACTTGACTTCGTTTAGTCGTTTTGGTGAAATTGATTGACTTAAGTATTTTAGACATATAATTTGACTTAGACTTGAGTCATTGAGTCAAATGAATTGGGATGAAATTAAGTGTTTTTATTTAACATTTCATTGTTAGAATGAACTAGTTATTTCAAGTTTTTTACGTAAAACGATTAGATCGCTACTTGATATTTTTTGTAATTTTTTAGTTAAAATATTTGCTCATAAAGGACGAGTGTGTCAATTTTAATAGTTTAACAGTTTACTTTTTATGCCAATGACATGACTTGAAATTGACTTGCTCTCATAATGACTTGACTTGGACTTGGGATGGCCTTATAGTTTTCCGGCCCGCGATGGTGAGGCCTTACGGTTATGCAGGCCTATTGTGAAAAAAATGGTGACCCCCTATAGTAAGTACTAAAGGCTTCAGTGTAGGATATGCATAATGCATATGTTTTCGGCCTTACCTCCAGTGTTAAGGACAAGGTCGACCTTGAGCTGACGACATTGGTTTTGCGTCAGACGTGAGTACAGGAATACTGACGTCATATCCCCTGCAAGGTCCTCTGTGAGGTATGCCACAGCTGACATGCCGATGTTCTGTAAACAAGTGAAAAAAAATTAAGACGGTTTTTTAATAGTCAATTTTGCTGAGGGATCGTACAGCATTGCCGAGTATTAGCCGTAACTTTTTATTTTTGACTCGAAACTTTTGTGGCGCACAATTTTGCTATGCATGTGGTTTTGCTAGTAAGATCACTACCACCCTTTGTGTATAATTAGAGTACAGTGGATATAAATATATTTTTCCCACATAAGTTGTTTTGTGTTGCCCAGCTTCATTCATTGTGACATTTGTTGTGTTTCTTGTATTGTTCGCTCGAAGAGTAGATAGAATGGGGGTAACGAATAATTGAAACAAGCCTTTATAGCTTGGATAATTGGCGATTAACATAACACAGACGAATAGTAATCACCACAGGCAAAACAGTAAAAAATGCGGTACAATTAACGAAACACATGACTGTGAAATGCGCGTACGCGATTACTGCCTTAAGGAAAGTACACGAAGCGGAACCACAACAATATTGTTAAACTATTTAACGAAAATTGTAGTAGTGGTGCCGCAATATATTTATTTTACTGTTGGAGCCGGGCCATGGAAGGTTGAGAACCAGATCTGTTGCAAAAGGCATAGTACAGTATTGTCGAATAATAGCCGGTATTTTAATTATTTTTTCTTCAAGACCTTTCTTACATACGATGTTGTGTGGCATCTATTTCCGCAAAAATTGATCTTAATTCAGTGGATTTTATACTATGTTGAAAACCGCAATGTTGAAAAAACAGATTCTACTAAAACTAATGTCATGGTTGATTGTCAACTTGCTCTGCCATTAGCCCAGCGGTTCTCAACCAGTGGGCCATGGCTCACTGGTGGGCCATAAGAACATTTAAGGTGGGCCACAGACCAATTTAAAAAAGCTAGATTTGGTTTCATTTGTGTTACTATATTTAATTACAGGAAATAATGGCTTGGGGAGGAATAAAAAAGGAATGTAAATTTATTGTTCAGCCGCAAGTATCTCACTAATGCACGTTCTGCTGTGTTTTGTTCTAAACCTTTTTTTTGGTGTTTCTTTCATAAAACTATTGGGCCACGAGAAGTTTTTTGCAACGTAAGTGGGCCACGAAAGAAAAAAGGTTGAGAACCACTGCCTCAGCCTGTATAGTTCTTTCCAAGTAAAACGATTAGATTTCTAGATGATGTTTTTGTTGCGTTACCATTATACACCGAGTTTACCAATTTTAAGAGGTTGACGTTATGTTTTTAAATTGGGAATTTGACTTGGAGTTGGATTGCTCTTATAATGACTTGGACGTTACAACGATATTGTTTGAAAATTGTTGCGATGTAAACGTTGACACGAAGGAAGAAACGATATTTAATTTAAATATGTTTTTAGTACACCTTAACGCTTAACCTAATTTAATTAAATCGTTTAGCTCTACGGCGTCGTGCGTCTGATCGCATCACCGAAAAAAAGACTTGAACTTAGTTATTTCACAAATGACTTAACTTGGACTTAAGTCATTGAAAAACGAGTTCTTTACAACACAGCAAAAAAACGATCAACTTACATCTTGCACAGTCTCTGGCGCAACCACAACCAAGTTCTTTGCCTCAGCCACAGTGGACTTGAGCTCTTGCGCCGCGTAGCGGAGAGCTATCTCGGTGCTCTGGTAGTGGTAGGGGGCGCCATTGAGCTGCAGGGAGCGAATGGCTTGTCTCATGCTGCTTTCGCTCAGTTGGTGGAGCATGACAAGTCTGGGTTGTTCCGCGTCACCGCGCCCACCATACGTCACAAGGCCGATTGCGTCATAGTGCTGAAAAAGTAGAAAGAGCGTGTTTTACTAAGTGTTTATTTTTAGCTACATTTTATTGCATTATTCACCGGCAAAAAATAATTTTTGAAACAACTAATTTCGTAGTTTAATAGCTTTGAATTTAAACATATGGAAAAGTTTTTTTCTCTTTGATGATTTTTCCTCTTTTTTTATTGGCGGAGCATAAAAATACTCACTTTTTTTCATGTATGCAATATGGTGCCTTTTTTAATAAAATTCCAAATGTATATTGCTTGCGCTTAGCTAACACAAAATGAAGCGGTAGAGTATATCTTACGATTTTGTGAACGTTGAAAAACACTTGTTCTTTTAAATACGGGGAAAAGCTTGCCTATACAGTTTTGATTAATTGTCTGTTCGGTAGTTTTTGACGAAAATAATTATAAATCATATAACCTTTTTAAAAAGGTAAATGTCTAAAATACGCGGCATTTAAAGTCATTCTGTGGCCCAAGTAAACAAATCAGTCCTTATCAAAGGACACAACCCCACTGCTGTCTTAATGTTAATTATGGATCTGTAGCGACACTTCGCGGTAAACTCCACACAAAATAAATTGTCACGAGGTGGCACTAAATGCCAATCAGTACAAAAATACTCACGATATTAGAGTGTCTGGCCTTGACGAGAATTTTTCGCACGATCTTACTGGCCGACATGGCGTTCGCGTCACGGCTCAAAGACAGAAGAACGTAGAGGCTACGACGAACCGGCTTGGGACCTGCAATAAATGTGGGTATATTATTAACTTTTACTCTTTTTAATGTGTGCGAATTGCTGAAAGCGTAAAATTACAGGGAAATTTTTTTTTTAATTTTTACGCCGGTCTACGGTATTTCAGGGCGTTTAAGAAATGGAACGTGGAACATCGCACGTTTTGTGTCGCTTCTAATCAGTAGACATAACTTTCAGTTTAATTAAAATATTATATGCTGATGGGCCACCAGAGAGAATTTGTCCCAGGTTAAGAAAACGAATTCTGGTTAAATTAGCTTAAATGCTTAAATCTGATATATTGAGAATGTTGCGGAGGCAATATTTAGATTAATTAAATGTTCACTGATCAATGCTAACTTCTTATGTTTTTTTCTATTTAAAAAAATCAGTTGAGAGAATAGTTTCGCTAAGGCTTCTATGTTGTACTTGAGTTTTCAGATCGCCCTGAAAAAAGGTTGAGAAACACTGTTTTAGGCGTTTAAGCATTGCCGCCACTTTTAAAAGTGTTCTTAAACAAGTGTTAGACGACTCACAGCAGATTCTAGGTTGCCACATCATGCTCATGTGAATGGAGAATGCTTCCTGGTACAAACAAGCTTCAATCGGATGGTAGCTGGCTTCTCCCAAGGAACAGGCTTTCATGTAAGCGGCGTACTGCTTCGGGTAGCTGGTCATCATCGATGGCGACACCTGGTGCTTGCAAATCTCGCTGTTGACGACCACTGGGTGCGCCAGAGAAGCGGACCTTGTCTAAAAGCGGGGAAGTATAAGATTTTAAGGCTGTTTTTCAGGTAATACAACTTGCAAGAAAATGCATAGAAGAGAACATGTGTTTTATTAACAGTGAAATAAAAACGCAAAATAAAAAATGGTTTGTAATCGAAAAAGTCAACCCAGCAAACCGTTTTCGTTGCATACGATGATTTCTCTAATCCTGCCATTTTAATATTTTCAAGTGTTACTGACTTTTAAATGTTTTAAAGAGACTAGGTCTGTTTGATTGACAAAAGTGATTCAAGGCAGAATTCACTGCGTTGGATTGCAAATTATGGCCGAAATTTCTATGTCAATTTGGTATCGTATCGGCACTGATACTAGCCTAGCATCGGACGAGTACCGATACTACCACTCAGTATTGGGTATCGGCTCCGATCCGATTTTATCGGACATCCTTTAAAAAATTTAAACCTTTCGTCCCAAGACGTACCCAACACACTAGGACTTGCGACGAACTTAATATCTCGATTATATGATAATAACAATATGATTGGAAAAGTTCGACAAACAAAAATTACTAGATTTTGAGTCAAAACGCGCGTTTTGTGTACTCGGTACTCGCCTACTCTTACCATCGGCAGGTTTTTACAACTCGCGTCTTGTGAAAGCGAGTAGGCGGCGAGTAGCTGACTCGGGCTGGACGCCTTGTCTCCGTTGGGGAGTAGCATAAGTGGCATCTTGGCATTCGAGTAGGCTCCGATGGCTCCAGCAACACAGTTCAACTCTGGGTTCAACAGCTGTGAAAAAACGAATTTTGTTTTATTTTCAACTGTGTTGCACACAAGTTTGGTTTAGGTTTAAAAAAATGTTAAAAGATTGTCTATTTAAAAATAGAAGAGCGGTAATCTATTTTAATAGAAGAGCCTAATCCATGGGTTTAATTTCCTTTTATTAAACTGCGGCTTAAAAGTAACACTTCGATTGTTTTTGTAGCAATTAAAATATTTTTATGTACAAAGATATTCAAAAGAAACATATTTTTACGGCATCATCTGTAATAAAATCACAGTCTTTCACGCCTAATCGAAATCTTGTTTTAGTTCAAATCACACAGCCTTAACTTCCATTGTGACGCACAAATGAGGCGCATTGTTAGCGAAAAAGGCAATCAAGCTGTTTTGCTGAAAGCCGGTTCCCGGTGAGACACAAGTTAGCACACACAAATTTCCTCGCGATTATCGCGCGCGCGCTCTTCAATCACCGCTGTGACGTCATAGAAGCATCGTAGAACAGAAGCACAAACCTTGATAATCCGCACTACTTTGTTGGTGCCCAGGAACTTAGCGGTGAGCGAAAAGTTGGGGGTGTCGCACCTCGCCGTGTTGCCCTCGTACAGGCAGATGACGTCATCACTGACGTAGGGAAGGTTGACCAGCGTGCGCGTGCTGTTGGGTGACGTCAGAGCGGTGACGTAAGCAGTACGAGCGGTGACTGGTTCGACCAGTTTTCCAGGCAAGGCTGCGTTTGTAAAGAGAAAGGTTGGTTTAAGTTGTTGATTTATTGATATTAAAATGTAATTTAAGAAGAGAATAGTGAGTAGGCGATAATATTGGATCGGAGCCTAGACGTAATATCGGGCCGTGAAGTATCCCTACCTATCTGATAATACGGTTGAAAAAATATTATTTTTTAGTCTTAGAAAACCATCAAACTTAACATTTGATTTTTACTGTCTGAAACTTGTAGGTTTAAAACTTTTCGCACCGCAAAAAACATAATTTTTCTCTAAAAGTATATTTTTAAAAAGTAAACGATTTAACCTTCGAAACATTTACTCATAGGCTAAGGAAGCCTATTTTGTTAGACCAGCGGTGGAGAATTATTTTAGACAGGGGTCGCAGTAGAAACATAAAACGTCCTACAGGGCCGCGTTAAAAATGGGATTTGAATGCACATACTGTAAGCATCTTTGTCAAAAAGCAAAAAAAGCATTGAGTAAGGGAAAGTAAAGTTGCTTTACAAGCGTGGAATTTATCCAATAACATTATCTAAAATCAAGGTTAAAAGTAGTTTTACTGAAAAATGTTTTTTACCTAGTATGATATTCAGGTACGATGAGGGAAAAGCGAGGTTGCATTTATTTCATAACATATTCTAAAAATAAGATGAAAAACGTAACGAGCTATTTTTACTGAAAAAAACGTTTTATACAAATAAAAACGTTGCTTGTTCAAGTGTTTTTTACCTAGTATGATGTTCTGTCCCCTGGCGAGGATACTGAAGCGGTTAGCGATGGGGTCAGTTGCGTAGATGTACGTGCATTGGCTGTTAGCTGGCAAGACGGGCAGTTGTATGTATTCTCCGTTGTAAGCTACAACCTGGTTGATCTCAGGAGTCCAAAAGTTGTAGTAGGCGGGTTGACCTGTGCGAGAAATAACGTAATGGTTCAGTATTGCATCTACAGTAGGTGGATGGTTGTGTTGTAATGACTTAAGTCAATGGCCTGACTTAAGTGTACTTCAGTCGTTGTTTTTAAATCAGTGGTTGTTAAACTTCTTTTACCGCGGACCCCTACAATTTTTTGGGGGCCTTCCGTGGACCACGGTAGGGAAAAAAAATTCAAAAAAAAAAAAATGACGTCATAAATTTGGCGTCATAATGAAAATAAAAGTCTGCTGATTTCGGTCCAAAAATGTGAAAGTGAAATGGAGTCTAAATACATACAGTGCAAAGCCGTTTTATTATTAATTAAACTGTTTTCTTGGTAACTTTTAAAATATAGACGAATATTTCAATTAGGCCTTCATGGACCCCCTAAAACTATAGTTTACGAACCCCCAAGGGTCCATGAACCCCAGTTTAAGAACCCCTGTTTTAAATGACTTGGCTTGACTTAAGTCCTCTGAACAAAATGACTTTGACATTAGATTGTTTTGATTGCGGTTCGAGATTTACAAATTGTTTTTGCTTAAATTGGCAAGTGGCCAGTTTCTCACATGAAATATGATAAGACATGTCATAATACGTTTATATTTAAAGCTTAAACTGGTCTAAAAAAACGCGGTGTTCAGAAAACGAACAGCCATGACATGAAGTGAGTGGTATGCAAACATTAATAAATTTATATATTTTTATGCTGAATCAAACTTTAAGATTTTTTAAATTTGGTTAAATTGACGTTTGACTTGTTGCTACCAAGAAATAAACTACTTTAAATCCAAATGGATATAACTCCAAACAGCGAAATATATTCCCTAAAAAAGTATTTATATAACAAATAACTTAAATATCAAGCGAGTTTAATACTTTCTTAAAACACAAGGATCTAACTATTTGTTTTATACTTCAATTCTTTTTTTTTCTACTTTAGTACAACTCCGCGTCATATTTCTTACCTTGAATTGCAACGAAGAGGTTCCAAATCATGTTGGTGAAGTCCATCCGCTGGTAGATGTAGTTAAAGGCAGGCTGGATCTGGTTTGGTTGGGATGCCAGCTTGTTGCACATGAAGTGCACCAGGTAGACATTCTAAATAACGTAGTGCAAGTGTTATTAATGAATCCTAATTAATACCATCTATTTACCGGCTCTTTGCAAAATCATTCACTCGTTAAGTATTTTATTAGAGCTAACAATATTTTAAAAGGTAGGGCTACTTTTATTTTAATTTTATTTAACATATTTTAAATTTTGTTTCAATACTATAGTGGTTTATATTCAATCCGCTGTCAAAAAGATGTGTATTTTTATAAATTTCTATTTAATTTTGGTCATGCGTTATAATTTGAAACAAGGTTCCCTATTTCCTTGGGATTGAATTACCAATTAAACTTGTGTAATAACCCTCTTGTAAATTAAAAATTTCAAAGGACACTTTATAAAGAATTTCGTTAGAAGCACTTTGTCAAAACACTTGCTGGTGCACTTTATGGATTCGAAAATGTAATTAATTCGTCAAAAAATGATCTAATCTCTGACCTTAGAATAGAACAAGCCAATACAATATAAGAGTTACAGCCGGTCCGCTGTTATAGTTAAATAGGTTGGAACAAATGTAAGAGTTTAGAGGTTGAACAAATCTAAACAAGTATTAAAACAAACTTTGGAGCATAATGGCTGGAGGTTGCAGTAAGACGTAGTAAGACTATTAAAGCCCATACAGAAGTAGTAGAATTTTGGACGTTTCGAATAAATCTTCGTTCATTTTCAACATAGTGAGACAAAAATTATTAAATAGCTCCTTCTGTATGGGTTTTGATATTTTTATTACGTTTTAAAACAAACTATTTAGTTTTTACACGAATTGCGTAAAACCAGTATAGAAACCTCAGCGTAGTTGTTGGCATTCTGGATGTAGTTTTCAAAATCGAAGCGAAGGTTTGGAAGAGCGGGAAGAATCAGACTCTTCTTGATCTGAAAATCAAAATGCTTTCTTACTTTTGAGTAAAACATTTGTTCAGATCTGATATAAAGTAGTTTTAAACATTGTTTATCACCAAGGTGATAATTTGCTAAGACACTGCTTTAAAAACATAAATATATATTAAGAGAATTAGGGTCTTTTTGATTTAATGAGAAGAAGGTCAAATTTGTGAATTTTTAGGCAGAAATGCTTTCCTTTATCTATTCGTAGCATAAATCTCTTAATTTTTATTGACTGTGTAGACTCGTAAAACACAAGGGTGTTACTATGAATAAAGCGTATCATGAATAATTCCTATTATGAATAAAGAAGGGAATATTTGTTCCATTGCGGGCCGAAATAATGGGAAAGAAGGGGATAATATAATTGTTAAGATTATTTATAGACCAAAATACTTTCCTTTATTTGATTTGTAGCATGAGCATTTTTGTTACATTTAATTTACTGTGTAGACTTGTAACATACGAAGGGCGTTACTATAAATAGAACTTTTATAAATAAATCCTATTATGAAATTAAAATGCTTTCTTATTTTAAGTAAAATGTTCTTTCCGATCTGACACAAAGTAGATTTAAACATTATCCGTTTAAAACGGGAAACATCTTTCTAAACGAACGATTTCTTCGTCTGATTAAAAGCAAAACTATTTCTCTAGTTTATTTTGCTTGTTGTGCGAGTAAGTGCATCAATATATATTGATATAGCGATTTATAATTTTTTATCGCGTCTCGTTAACGATAATTCCTTCGTAGTGTTATCAAAGGACATGTATATTGAGAAGAGTTACATTCAATACAATTTTTGCATTAAATTTTAATTGTTGCCAAGCAATTTTTTGGCTAACTTCCTAAACTATTGATCTGAAAAACGATAAAAATTTATGATAAAACTACTAAAAGTTATATATATACTCGACTATTGAACGCAAAGATATTCCAATGGATCGGTCAGTATCCACAGCCTATTTAAAGCCAATGACTTGTTCAGAACTAGGCAAAGTTTTACATCGCGATAGCAATCAGTGCCATAAGTCCAACCTTGTTATAAAATTGTCCAATTTGTTGGAAGCCATCAGCCAATCTTTCGAAGCAAGCCTCCAAGATCGAATCCCAGATATCTTGTGAGCTGCTGTAGGTAAAGCGATGTTCAGTAACGAAAGAAGGTATGGTGTCGGCAATGAGAAGGTTTTCCAAAACTGACCTCATGGCCTCTGCAAAATGAAATTGAGGAAAATTAACCCTTTTGTTTGACGTGCAGTATTGAGAGACAACGAGTGATATAAAAGGGAACACCGGTTCGGTGTACTATATGATGCGTGCAGCTTCCTTTGCTTAGGGCTGAATCACGGAATGTAGACATTGGTTGAAAAACTACAAAAAATCGACAGCAATGCAAAGGGGATTGTAAGAAACGCAATAAGGTTAGCAAGAAACTAAAAACTGACATCATGGCCTTTGTAAAAAAAATTTTGTAAAAATTGCTTCACATGTGGTATTGAGCGATAATAGACTGGTAGTGCCTAATGTATTTCGTTGCCTTCGGTGAGTACGAGTTCAGAAAACTTGGCTCTTCGGCAACAATAAAATGGGGATTGTAAGAAACGTAATTAAATTAAAGTAAACATAACAACTGACCAGTTTCAACACTAAGTTATGATCTTGAACTAAATCATGTTTCCACTTTCTTACTTTAAGAATTAACTTTTGTGCAGAATTAGGAATTAGCAAACAAGATGAAATACAAATATAAACCTCAAAAAGTTACGCATTACGTCAAACTAGACCAATTTTCAACTATATTGGTTTAAAAAATGAGAAAATAACTAAAATTGTTAAATATCAAGTCGACTTTGATTTAGGTATTTTAATTAATTCACCTCGAGTCGCTTAACTTACCGAAGTAATACTCGGTCATCGGGTCTGCGCTGATCTTCTTAATGTAGTTGGCAGTTCGTTGGTTCACGAAGTTAACGTAATTCCTGCACTTGTTGCTTATGCCATTGCACAATACGTCACGTGCCTCGTTGTCGTAAAACACGAATTTTAATCCCTGGGATGAAAAAACAAAGATTGTTCAGGAAAAAGTGCCAGCAAATAGGTTGCAAAAACCAAATCTTGTCAAAATTGACATCTCGAAAAGTGGATTGTTGTTCATATGGCTAACACAGGATTTTAGATTTTTTGCCGCGGACCTCTAATTTTTTTTGGCCTTGCATGGACCACGGTAGGCAAAAAAATCACGTCACAAATTTACGTCACAATACAAATAGAATTCAGAAATCTGCTGATTTCGGTCCAAACATGTAAAAGTGAAATGAAGTCTTGATGCATTCAGTGCAAAACCGCTTTGTTTTTAATTAAACTGTTTTCTTTGATAAGTCTATTACTACTTAATTATACATCAATATTTCAAGTATGCCTTCATGGACCCCCTAAAACTGGTTCATGGACCCCAGTTGAAGAACCCCTGACCAATACCCAGTCAAGAAATACAACTTGCTTTGGTTATTACCATTTTGACGGCCAAAGTATAGTTATGGAATGGTGAATTATAGCCGAGTACCAACCTTTAACATTGTTCGTCTTTTAAACATTTTTCTCATCAGAAACATGAAATAAACGCCCTTTCCTATTTTAAAATCACGCATTTTTATGGAAACACAATATATATGTCATATATATATAAATATATAAGAAATAAAGAATTGTTTGATAATGGAGTATAGGCCGCGAGAAATCCTTCGATACACGATAAAGTTCGCTTAGCAAGAGCGTTGATTGATTGGCGAGTTATTTAATCTCGTTAACAGAGTTGCGCGAAAAAACACCTTATAATCAGCTCACCCGCGTGATACATTCCAACTATAAATCGTTTTGATTTGTAACATTATTAATTGAAAATCCTCTATTTGATTTTAAATTACATAATCGGCGAGTGTTACACGACATTTCACTCAGTCAAATATTCGTAAAAAACGAACACATCATTACCACTAGAGGCGCACTCACCCGCGTGAGGTTACGTTTGAATTGTTCTGGACTCGCATTTACTCTGTTTATAAAAAGCAATTATTTTAAGGTTTGTTTTGAAACAAAAAACACAAGGGTACCAGCACGTATTAGAGGTGTTTTTAACTACTAACAAAAGTGCTCTTTTAAAGGGCTTGACTCAGTAGTCATAATGGCGGGCTGAATATGAAATTTTGCTTTGAATTTTATCAACATGACTAACGTTAAATGAAGGATACACAAATATTTATTTAACAAAAACTATACTGAGTTATGTGAAAATGTCGTTTAGTGTGAAATTCCAATAAAACGAAGTTTACAATTGGATCCGACAATATTTTAACTGTATGTTATCTACATATCTACGTTAACAATTAGTACTAGTCACACCAGTCGGCTAAAACTGTAATGCTTCTCGATATAGCCACTAACAATTCTTATTTTATAAGTTTAATTTCAATCTAATTTACAGTCTCGGAGAGCAGTTACACGACTAGTTGTCAGAACAGCAAATTGCAATTTTCACTGGAGGTGCACTTCTACTAAATAGTTTTGTTTTTATCATTTTCAATTAATCCAAAAAAAATCTCAATATATTCTTTATTCCATTCTCAATTACAGCAATCGCATAGTGGTTACATGAGATTAGTACTTCCCTCCTAGTCAAAAATTTGTAAAAAATAGCTTACATTCACCACTAGAGGAGCACTCACCCGCGTTAGGTCACGCTTGAATTCTTCTGGACGCAGGGCGGCTCGGTATACCATCGGGGTAACTAATATTCCCGCCCTGACCAAGTTGGCCCAGGTACGCTTCTCTTGGGGCAGCTGAGCAGTGCACACTCGCACCCTGTTGCCGTTTTTCTGAAAGGAAACCATAGAACATTGGAAAAGCGTAGGGCAGGAGACTGGAGTAAGATGGAACCTTGTTTTATCTACTTTGTTTTAGTTAATCTTTTCTAAATTTTATTTGAGATGTACAGGTAATAGTAAGTATATGCCTTTGCAATGTTTAATCTGGTAAATTAAGTTTTAAGAGCGAAAATAAAAAAAGCTATATAAACTGGATAATTTTGGTGACATACTATCTGGCCTATTTTGATTTTAAAAACCTTTAAATTTTATTTGAGTAAAACTCAATAATGTTGTAATCATGATTGTAGCCAAAAATCATTAATTCAAAACCGGTTGCATGTTTTCCATTCTAACAAATCTATAGCCGATAACAACAAAAGTTGAGTCATGTTTTATACCTAAGGCAAGGCTGTACAACTTTCGCTGTGACAAACTTCTATAATTTAACAAAAGAACAGAAACAGGTAATGTGTATGTTACATTGATGGTTTAATGTTTAATTTCGATTGCAGATTTTAAACCTTAATGTCTTAATTCAACGTTTGACAAAATATGGCGGCCAAATGTGAAGTTATTATCTTACGGTCACGTGGCACGTGAAGGTCATGGCGCCGGTTGTGGTGAGCACGCAAGTGTACGGGGATCCATTAACGTCATTAAAGTTGAAGATGATGTCATTTCCGTTTGTCGAAGTGGTGACGTTGATGCATTCCGACGACATCGGCATCAATATGGTGGCGCTAACGAATCGCATCGTCCTGAAAAGAAAATAACAACAGTTAAAAGGTGCATCAAATCATAATTATTTATTAATTTGCTATGAGTACACCTAGATACGTAAGCCGTAATCGTTGGTCATAAAGCAGCTTCAGACGGGCTAGACCACCGCTTTTAACCCGCATATCTGTCTGCATCATTCATTTGCTATGAGTAATATGATTAAATTTAAAATATTTGTATTTTTCACTGAAATTCGTGATTTTCACTATGACGTCATAGACCGCCTTTGTGTCGTTCTGTATAATGTTAGGGGGAGCAAGTTGTTGAAGTTCATTGAAAGGGACAAGACTCGTGGAAGGTTCAGGACCACTTTAGTAAAAATACTATAATAAGTTTACTAAAAGTTTGGCACCACTAGTTTAGAATTTTACAAACTTTCTTGCCTAATGTTCCAGTTGGCGGTAATTTTCATCATTTGGTTGTTGCTGATGATGCGCAAAATAACGTCGTTTGCTTTCTGCAAGACGTGAACTTTCATGTGCTGCTCCAACTCTGGCATTCTGGAATTTTAAATTTATTGACCATTTACTCCATATTTTTTATTTATTGACTATTTACTCCATATTTTTTTTTAAATTATGTGAAATGTGTGTCAACTTTTCTTAGAGTTAATTTTTCATGTGTAATGTCACCACACAAATTGCATAATCTCACTGATAATCAAAAAGTATAATTTCCCTGAATTTATTTTGTATAATTTTGTTCAACTTGTGATAAAAAACTGCACAAAAAATAAATCAGACGATGCTTGTTATTAGCAATATTAAATAATTAGCAATATTAAATAAAACTTTTAATTAAACGATTAATTAATTTCAACCTAAATAACACAATGCAGTTTCATTAGGTTTTCCGTAAACTTACGGTTAGACAAAAACCACAACGACAGACAAAAAACAACGATGACGTCACGAATCGACTTACGTCACGGATGTTACGTCAACGTTGAAACCGAACTTGAGTTGGTCGGTTGGTATGTCAACACTGAACAACAGCTGGGCGTAGGAAAGATCAAGGCGCCATATTGGAATTGAGTTGGCCTCTGCATAATGAACAGTAACACAGAAGTTAAAACACTGGTAATGATACAGTAGGTTATGTTGGTGATATTGTTTATGCAAATTAGGAAATTGGTTCTTTAGAGCTGTTTGGTTGAATCTATTTGTCTTTCGTGTATTTAGCGCTATTATTTCATTTCAAAGATAAAAAAGGTTGTAGTAAGACGTAGTATGAATGTCAAAGACCATACAGAAGTAGGTGCTATTTTGAACGTTTCTACTCTATTTTTCTTATTCAATATAACCACAAAGTTAAAAATTAAAAAGAATGTTGAAAATGAGAAAAATGAGATATTCAAAACGCTCAAAATTAGATCTACTTCTGTATGGGCTTTGATATACTTTCTACGTTTTTCAACCTTGCTATTAGTATTAGTATTTATTAAGTTTGTTAGCGATGTGACGTTATGAGTGTTTTCGGTCGCTTATTACCTGCAGCCATCATTTGGTGAGTGAGTTCAACAATGTAAACCGCTATGTTGGAGACGTATCTGTCAACATTTTCCTTCATCTCTTGATTGTGGATTCCGAGTTCCTGAAAGAAAACATAGCCGTAAAATTTTTCCAGCTCCGTTGAAACGTTACTGGTGCATGCAGGCATAGTTGCGACAGTACAACTATGGTAAATAGTTATTACTATAGTTGCAATCAAACTTGTTAATAGCTTTTCCAATGCAAGTTTTTATAGTTTAATTCCTAATTTTACCGGAAAAACTATTTGTAAAATGATTTTTTAGAGCTCTACATTTGAACATCTCTAATTTTAATCTAATTGACATGATTTAGTTCAAAATGAATTTAGAAAATTGAATTTCAGAAAGCTCCCATTAAGTGTTATTCCAATTTGTTAAAAATTATATAAAAAAAGAGATGTTTCTAAATGAACTCTAAAAGGCTACAATCGTAAAAAAATTCTAAACTCTAGTTTAATTGTATGTATTTCTTATAAACTTCTGTATGTCACAACCAAGGGCCACATGTCCATTGTTTTGTTTAATGCTTATTCAATTTGTTCAAGATAGTATGAAGTCAGAAGACACCTTTGATTGCCCAAGTAACAACCAAGGCCTATTTCCTCTTTATACCTGCTTGATGGTGCTCGAAATGTGCATAAGGTTGTCCAATGTAGCCAGGTTGTAGATCTTACTGTAGGTTTCACTGAGGAACAGGATCGGAATGTTGAATCTTGCCACTTCGGGACCAAGAGTTTCACCCTGCAGAACGAATAGAAAATACTTTGAATTTTAAGATCATTTCATCGTGGCTTTAATGATTTTTACAGCGATAGTTGTCAAACTGAGATTGTTAAGTTTGTCTTCAAACCTTTGTAGAAGTTTGAAAAATATGTTTTTGTGTTACAAATATGCATACACGCAAGAGTTCCCGGCTATAATACGCGCTGATCAAAATATTAGTATTAAAACACTTACATATATAGTTTGTCGTGTGTTAAGGGCGGTTGTTGTAAAGTAACAATATTGTCATTTACACAATGAAGCGTTAAAGTGAAATGCAAAAATAAATTGAAAATATTCCAGTTTTATTAAAACGACTGTTTTTCATTTTGTGTGGCAATTTTAAATCCGACGATAATTTAAATCCTTTTAATTTGATATGACTTCAATAATAAGTAGCTTATAAAGCGTTTAAAAATTTAACAACAAAAATTAAACTGAAATAAATAAAAAATAGCGCAAGAAACATCTGTGGCAAATATCTACAACCCAAAACTGCCTGGCGACATTATTCCAGCAAATAATACCAAAATTTTTAAGAAGTAACCATTACTGGATCCGCATGTGACACAGTAACATTTAAAGCAAAACTTAAAAGCTTGTTATTTCATCCAATACCGACAGTTTTACAAAGAAATCATCGCTCGTTTACCTCAAGCTTGTTGCAGATGCAAGGCATGCTCATAGCTGTGGAACTTCCCCTTTCGGCAGTACAGCGGTAACTTCCCGCAGTTGAGAATCGAGCGGTGGCTGTCAAACTCATCAACTCGTTGTGATCGCTGTACTCGCATGCAGTCGTTACACTGTACTCGGTCATGGTGAACGAGTAGGTAACAGGACGAATCGGAATTCTGGGGAAAATTTTAGAGTTATTTGAAAGTATTCGAAGTGCTGGGTGGCAAAGTAGTTCCAAGCTTTGGGTATAAAGTTTATTAAAGGTTAAACACTTAAGCCATCTCAGATTCACATATTCAGTCGATCAATGATGCAAGCAAGGCAAGCTGAAAAATCAATATTCTGTAGTGAGGTTCGAACTCAGGACCTCGGTCGTACCGGGCCCGTCGCTCTATTAACTGAGCTACAAAGGCTCAGAGAGAGCAAGTCGAGAAACAACCATACGCCAATTCTTGCTACATTCTGCTGGAACGAGAGAGTAATTTGAAAGCATTCGAAGTGCTTGGTGGCAAACGTTTTCCACGTTTTGGTAATAAACTCTTATATAGCAGGAGTGGGCAACCTGCAGCCCGCCAATGTCAGGCCCACCATCTCATTTTTTAAACCCGTAAGGCCATTCCTTAATATGTGGATATTTCGACTACATAAATGAGCAAATGATTCAATTTTAGGCAAATTTTGTGTTCATTGTTTAATGTGTTTGCGTTTTGAGAAAATCTTTTCAGGCTAGAAAGTACACATTTAATGATTTCCCGCTAAAATTTAACGGCCAGCGGAGGCCTGTTTTGGCTTGGGTGCCGACCCAACAAACTAAAGAGCGCAAAAATCAAAGAGTTATGCCGATAACACTTTATTATCAAGGAGCAGACCAGAGACTATAGGTAATATCTACCGATAAAAGGCACACCCCCTTACGTTGCCATAATGGTTGTTGCGGTGGTCATCATTGGTGTTGTGCAGTTGATGGATGCCATCGGCCTGTTCCGGTCATCGGTCCACATTCTTATCTTGAATGAGGCCAGCACCTTGTCACACCTTAATAAAGAAGGCCGATGTAAACTCACGGAGGCAACGTAATAGAAGGTAAAATGCTAGGTGTGCTTTATGTCGTTTCCTAATTGAATATTTAAAACTCCGTTAAGTTATATATAAAAAAAAATTGGGATGATGTAATATTATATATTAAGTTTTTAAACTTTTGCTAAGTAACTGATTTTAGTAACTTATACGTAGGCTATATCGATATCAAGTTTTCATTACCACGTTTGTCGTATTGGGCCGAATTCGACTTAGATCGAAATAGTAAGCCACGCTATATTTTGTTTTTCATTTTTTTATATAACTCCTATATATTCCCGAATTGTTAAGTATATCTATAGCATTATAATTAAACAGCCTATTCATCTTAGAACATTTTATGAACTGAAAACGATTTTAAACGTTTTTATAAAAAGAAAGGCCAATTCAAATAAAAGAACCTCTTACTACTTTCGCTGGCGTTCAACGGACACGACTATACATCTCCAGACGGCTATATTTGCTTAATATTTACAAATTTGCTGAAGTGTAAGGCTACACCTATAGCATCAATAAATAGCAGCCTATTAATCTTTGACCATTTTAAGACGATTTTAAACGTTTTTATAAAAGAAAGGCCAATATCAATGAAACAACCTCTTAATACTTTTGCTGGCGTTAAACGGACACGCTTATACATATCCAATAGCTAAAAACGCAAACGTTCTCTAATCCAAGCGGTTATTTACTTGGGACACGTGATATCCATGCTGATGAAGGTGTTGTCGTTTTCGTTCCTTAAAGCCCATCTGAAGTAATTGCTGTTCATGTACTTGGCGAGAGGTCTCAGGTAATCCACCAAGTGCTTCACGTATTCCAGGGGCACAAGCTTCTGGTAGGCCATTCCCATAACTTGATAAGCTGCGCGAAACAACAGAGTGAATAACTTGTTAGTTTGAATGAAGGTTGACAGTTTAATTGCTGAACAGTCTGGAAACTTGGCTTGGTATTGACGTTTGTCCTTACTGGCGCAAACTATAGCCAAGGTCAGTGTTTCTTAATCAGGTGAATGGTTCCACCCAGGGTGAGTAAAATTTTTGCAAGGGTGAACCAACCAAAATGGAAAAATAAGGGTGAACCGTCAGAAATGGATGATAGCTTGCGAAACAAACCAAGTAATTTTGTGTTGTTATATATAGACGAGGTAGTTTTATCATATCATGAGACAAGGGTGAATGAAATCTAGGGATAGATGCTAGGGGTGAACAAAACTGAAAACAGTTTAAGAAGCACTGGCCCAGAGTTCTACAACTGGACAATTCTAGTTTTGCAATTTCATGAATTAGATCAAAATGCGGCTTATTCTAATTCTAATTTTAAACAAATATGTGAAATGCTGTGGTCGAATTCTAGTTCTAATTTAATTTGAATTTAACCAAAAATACTGATTTTCAAACGGCTTTTTTAGTCTTCATTTAAATCAAAGGATTCGAATTAATACTCTTTACTAAGAAAAAACTCGTAATCTTTTATTTTATCCTATTTTGAACTCTAAGTTTTACCTCATTTTTACTGTAATATGCAAAAATAAGGCAAAATACATTTTCCTTTAAAGATCTTAGAGCAATGCTCTTTTCATGATGCACGAAAAGAAAACGATTATATTTTTAAATAAATTGACTAAGATAACAGCGTTTTACAAACCCAGTTCTGGGTTCCATTCCCTGTTGATGGTTCCTTGTATTTTAGCGCACTCAGCACTGATGTAGGTGGAAAATCGCGCGCAAAGATCAGGGTCAGTCACATGGAACCGCTAGATAAAAAGGGATATAGTTGGTGTAGAAATCAAGCTTTGTAAAACTCAGCACTCCTTTCTTTTATTGCTTGCGTATTGAAGGACGGTAGCGAACATACACTTTTCGGCGCTCTTTCACTATTGTACGTAAAAAATAATAAATTTTTTTTTCTTCAAATGCCGCATACCACAACACGTATTGTTTGGGTTAGGGTGCGGGTTAGCGTTTGGTTGAGGGTAGGTCAAGTTATTATTAATAATAAACATAATATTACTTGACCCACCCTCACCCAAACGCTAACCCGCAACCTAACCCAAACAATATGCGTTGTGGTATGCGGTATTATTATTATTATTTCTTTTTTGCATAACTTTTCACGTACAATAGTGAAAGAGCGCCCACTTTTCGCACGGTAAAAAGTAAATACAGTACAAAAACGGTGCAAGTTTTCAAAGGTTGATGTCTGGCGCGTGCAGTGACTTCGTATAGGTGCCGACTGCACCACGAACCAAAAAACAAGAGCTTTATATAGGAACTAAGTTGGCCCCAAAGGCTAGAAGCTAATTACACTTTTTACGTGGAAGGCGCGCACTAATTAAATGATTGTGCTTATGCGATGCGTCGCGTCTTAAGCGCGCGCAAGACTGAAAACTATAACAGAAGGGAAAAAATTACGGTTGGTATAAGGTAATTAAAAATAAGAGGTTTTATCCTAAGCCAACAAAGTACTGTTTTCTAAATTTTTTCTCGAATAATCACGGTTGGGCGTTTTAAGGTTTTTATCATCAATCTTTGAGTAATTTTTTCCGAGATGAACAATAGAGTTCATGAACCTAATTTACCCTTCCCTAATCAAGGGTAAATTAGGAAAAAAATTGAGTCTAAATTCATTCAAAACGTTCGAAAAGTTTTTTTAATTAATCTTTTTCTTTCGAAATATGTATTACATTTATAATTTTATACTAAGTTCAACTATAGGCTTTCATAAACACTCTAAAATGTCTACATACCTACGTTTAAGAACCATTGCGAAAGTAGCCAAAGTAGTAAATATTAGATAATAGAGTGGTTATCATAAAGGGGATACAAGTGCTGGAGTAGATTTTCAAAGTTTTAAGCGCTTTTATTTGGTTTCCCGCGCCAAACAGATTAATCTAACCAGAAGTGTATAAGCAAGTCATTTTTAAATGACTAAATTTCCAGTCAAGTCATTCGTAAAATAACTGAAGTCCAAGTCAAGTCTTTTTCACTAAATCATAAGTCCAGTCCCAGTATAGTCAAAACTATAGCAAGTCTATCCCAAGTCAAGTCCATATCATTGAAAGTAAACGTTAAACTACTAACATTTGTAAACTAGCTCGATTACGAGCAATAACTCAACTAAAAAAAAAAAAAAAACGCACTATATAGCAAGCAAACTGTTTAATGCAGAAAAAGTAAGATGAACAACTGAATTTTATCACAACAATTTTTAATGAAAATACCTCATTTTAACCTAAGTCATTTTTCCAAAAGACTTACGTCAAGTCATTGTTTTCGAAAGACTTAAGTCAAGTCATTGTTTTCGAAAGACTTAAGTCAAGTCAGGTCATTGGAAAATAGTGACTTAAATGCAATTAAGTCAAGTCATTGATTAAGTGATTACAACACTGCTAACCAGGCTTACCGTTCTCAGTGTTTCCGCAATCCAGGGCTGGTCAAGGCACCGTGAGTAGTTGAAAGTGGCCACGAACCTTAAAACCTTTGCCCAGTTGGTCGCTGGCAAGTCGTAACCCACGATGAAACTGGCGTCTATCTGGAATTCGGCCACCGTCACCTCAACAACACGTTTGTGGGGTCTTGGGGCCTGCGAATAGAAAATTATATTTTGGGTAGTTTTCTTTGTTTTTATTTTGTTGACGGGGATAGGTTGTTTAAAAAAAAATTAAATTCCTAAACGAAATGTTTTAAAAATGCAAACTGAAAATGTAAAAAAGGAGATATCTCCTCGCCCTAAAGCACGTTAATGACGACAATGACTTCAAATGCAATATACTTTAGACTTTCTTGTCTCAGTCAAAATCAGTCACTATAGGTTCTAGTGGGTTCTAGTGACTAGAACCTATAGTGACTGATTTTGACTGCGACAAGAAAGTCTAAAGTATATATGTTTAGTAAAGATCTTAGTTTAGTTGTCTTCTGAACTGGAAACAATAAAAAAATCAGAGCTGAAGTAATTTAGTCAAAATTTAAAAAAATAAGTGTCGCATTTTAATCGTTAGGAGATCTGGAAAGCTAACAAGAAAAAAGACCAGATACAATTTTAGTTCAAAAACAACAGTTATTCGCTTTAATCTATATTAATTATTAAAAATCTAAAAAGCAAAAGCAGACCTGTTTTAGTTAAAAAAAAAAAAAAAAAAAAAAATAACAAAAATATTAAAAAATCCTTAAAGTGTGTCGTTTTAAAAGTCATCTGATTTAGAAAATCTAAAACAAAAAAAAGAAACGATTCTAATTAAAACAAATATAATATAATATAGTTCAGAAAAAAAATATAATATATATTAATATAGTTCAGAAAAGCTGTGTAAAAGTTTAATCAAAACTGATATATTTTAAGTCATCCAAAAAACTCAAAGTGTGTCATTTTAAGAGTTATCTAATCTAAAATATAATTCTTAATGGAATCAAATATAAAAAAGTAATAAAAGAGCCGTAAAAAATGTTTGATTCTACCTCTTTGCGTACGCAGCGGAACGCCAGGGTGTTAGCAGGATTCTGTATCGGAGTTGCAGTGCATCTGTAAACCATATCACGATCAGTATAACTCAGCACGAAGGCTGTTGGTTGACCGGCTGTAGGGGGCTGGTCCCAACTGATGGTCACTCCGTTGCTATTGTCCGGTAATCCCAACTCCGAGTTGATCAGGGCCACGTGGTTAGGGGTCACCTTGACGTTGGCACGTGACCAGAAGACGATATTACTGAAGAGGACAGCTAGTGTCCACTCTTGTCCGGGAATTGTGTTGACCAGGTTGAGGCCCATCACGTGATTGAGAAGTGGAGTGCTGTTGACAGAACTTGGTTAAGTTCAGTTCAACAATTCTTTTTACATTAACTAAATATGATACAAGTTCGTATCGAAACGTCTTAATAATCAAGATGATGTCGATCTACTCGACCATTTTGGCTTTGCAATTTATTATTAAGCTACATTTCAGATCGGTACATAGTGTACCCAAATTATTTTACATTTGTACATAAATACCCCTGCAAATAACCCAACGGCCGCCCGCGCAAAAAGAGTTCCATCTTCAACTTATAATAAATCACAATTAGGGATGTTCGATATTATCAGTTCGGAGCATTTACCCAATTTCAAGTGGGTCACCTGTCATTATCAGTCGTAGTATCGGTAGTCGTCCGATACTAGGGTGGTATCGGTGCCGATCCGATACTAACCTAATATATAACTATTAGCTATGATTTGTGATCCAAACTCATTGGTATTTATCTTGAAAGATGAATTTATTAAAAAATAGTAATTAACACTAGAATTCTAAACGTTAAAGCAAATTTTGGTTTAATAACTTTAAAAATTAACCTGTTAACGTTTTTAATGTTTTTTTGTTTTGTTTAAGCATAGTAATGACGTCATTTTGTATCGGATCGGTATCGGAGTAAAATGTCAAGTATCGGACTTCCCTAGTTTGAATACCATTGTGTTGCGGGGTTTAACCGTAAGTTAGACAATAACTAAAACTATACTAATAAAACTCTTCACAATATTAGACAATAGATTTACATTTGATGGCATTTCTCTCTAATTCGTCGAAATTCGAACAAACTTTACAACAAAATACCTTTGTGTTGCAAGGCTCCAACGTAATGCAACATTGCTGTAAGTGCTGTCAACTGTCATCGAGACGTTGGCCTTGATAAAAGACGGTATTTCGATGGCACATGACCTCAAATCGACCTTCCACACTGCTGTGGAGGTCGGCCACGTGTATTCAAGGTCAATGTCGATCGGGATCACAGTCTCAAGGTCACCGATGGTCTTGACTTTAAAGATGACCTCACGAGGCATGAGCATTGTCGGGCAGACCATTTTGGTGTGGTAGGTTATGCTGCAATGGCACAAAATGTAAACAAACTTTAAATTACATTATAATATTTCAATAAACAAGACCCAGACAAGTAAAAAGCTGGATGTGCTATATAATATTTATTATGTTCCTAAATCACGGAGTGGTGCATTTTTTACATAAATTACATATTTTATAGCAAAAAGTGTAAAAGATGGTAAAGTAATTATGTAGGATGATGCGCCTAAAAATATTATGTAAATCAGCTAAACTAATTACAGCATAAAAATAGTTTTTGTTGAAAAAAATCGGAAACTGTTAAACCAAAAACCATCAATACTAAATTTAATGCAGTTTATAAAATATTGTTTACCACTTTTTTGGCAGTACTGTTAAGTGTTTGCCATTTTATAAATTTTCAACAAAATAAAATATGTGAAATTTCTTTCTAGATAATTAAAAAATATTACAAAACGAACATTTATAACGGCACCCAAACAGCAACGACAGCTTACCAGTTTAATACACATTTTCAAGTTTGGTAAAATACAAACTTACAAAGGTGCGTTGAGTGTCGTTTCGCTGGTCATTGCCATCGAATCCAAGATAAAGGTCGTCATCGTCATGGCGTTCCACCGGTTCAAGGTCGTTCGCCACGTGCACGTTTCCAAGGTCATTGTCAAGGTCGAATCCATGACGAGGTTCTCGGGCATCGATGGTCCATTGAGTTCCACGTGGCATGCCGTCACGCACGAACGCTCGTGGCACGTGACGCTCCACGTGGCCGCTGACCCCTCCAAGGTCAAATCGAACATGCCGTTGTCGGGTATGACGTCACGCAGCATCGGGATGTCACGCAGTACTGACGTCACGGGTAGGTTGACGTCAATGTCGCTGAGTGTGATCGCGGTTGGAATGCATAGCCACGTGGGGAGGCCGGTCATGCAACGGTTGAAGGTGACCTTGGTGCTGAAGAGAAGGGCGTCGTTCCTGGTGACCCGGACAATTCGAGCGCCGTTCGGGAGGTGAGGGGAGAAAGTGATGACGTGCGGGACGCTGTTGGGAAGTCTGCACGGGGTCAAAGTAATAAGACATTTACAAACAGTTCTCTTAACAATGCATTGCTTACATTAAACATTTTTTTTTTGACAAAAAAAATTTTTCAATGGTTAATTCTACTTTAACTTGAGGTTGGCTCACACCAATGTTAAACTATCACAAAATCAAGTGTTACCTGACGATGATGCTTTCAACAGTCGAGCTTCCATCTTCAGTCAAGTCCATTTTGAAGTCCCAGTCGGAGCGGTGTTCTATAGGCCACGTCAAGGTTTGTGTGTAGTTGTCCCATCCGTACAACAACTGACTGGCAGTCCAGCGCAAGTCAAAGTACTCTGTGTAGTTAAACAGCGGCCTGGTGCCTTCAACAACAGCTAGTGGGAAGATGCTCAGCAGGTTGTGACCTGCAACTCTAGCCTCAGTCCAGTCCCACCTTACAGCAGCCTTGATGACTGGCAGGTCTACATTGCTGTCGATGTATAAGAGACGTGGTGAACAGACTTGGTAGCCGAAGACGTTGTAGTTTGCAAGGCAGGCGTCCGAGTACTTGAAGACATTTGAGGCTTTCCAGTCTAGTGCCGCGAAGTTGACGGTCACTTCGCTTCCTTGATATTCGGCGTTGGGTTTTTGTCGAATTATGAAGGTGGTCTTGACTGGGTTTCTCGGGTACCTAAAGTTATACGAAAAGAGAGGTAAAAAAACAACCAAAATTTTCAGATTTTTAGACACACTTTTAGATTTTGATTCCAAAACCATGGTTTACGTTTGTGTTTGTGTTGGGATTGGTCGGGTTCCTGAAGTAATAGAAACAACAAAAAAATAAACAACAAAGCGTTTTTAATAAAGTTTTGGAATTTAACTCTATCACAGTGGCTACCTTTCTGAAATGTTACCAAAGTGTACATTGATTTTTAAAAAAACACTTGTGTTTGCGCATTTTTTTCTACACTTATTTCAGGTTTATTGCTGAATTCTAATAAATAATTAATTGATTGCACAAATGAACGGGGCCATTTTGCTACTAGATTTGAACTAAAAATAAAATATGATTCCTTACTGTTGTAGACCATTTTACAAACCACTAATCTCGACTAATTTTGATTAATTGGGAAATTGTTCAACAGGGAATTCTACCCTTACTGAAATGTCATTCAGCAAAGTTAATCGCTAATAAATAATAATAAAAGAAGAAATAATTTATACAGAATAGATTGTTTATGTACTAAAGTAATGTTTTTTACCAAGTCAATTTTAATAGAAAATTTATTTCATAGTAGTTCTTAAAAGTGAAAAAAGTAAGTATTTCTTAAAAGTGAAAAAAGTTCTAGCAATACAAGCCTAAACAGTCACTGAATTATTACAATAAAATAACTCGAAGTTTCACCCACCAAAGATCCCACTGGTAGGTTGTGTGCGTCATAAAGCCGCTCGCGACGCCGTTCACGCTCACGTAGCTCACGTTGTTCGTGGTCCTTGTGAAAGGCATGAGTTTGCCACTCACGGGGTTCATGAGCTCCATGATTAGGCTTGCGTTGCTGTAGATCTCAGTAGCCGAAAGAAGGGCATTTTGGGCGGAGTCGAGAAGCATTACTTTGCTGTTAATGTAGATGCGGTGGTTCATGGTGATCTTGGGACCTGGTTGCATCACGAAGGTGATGATGATCAGCTCACGCTTTGTATCGTGAAAGTCGACGTTCCATTCACCGCCGATCTGCATCAGAGCGTGACCGACGATTGTGAGGGCACATTCGCAGTCGACCTTGGGCGAGCACGTGCAGATCCGCCTCAAGGTCACGTCGCGTACGTCTAAACCGTTGGCGCGACCTTCAGTGTCAACCAGCACTTGGGCCGTCATCCCGGTCAGAGACCAAACATGGCGACCGATTTTAAAGCGTGCGTCACGAACGGTCAGCAGTCCGCCGCTGGTTACGTCAAGGTCAAGGCGAAGGTCAGCGTCCCGCGTGTTCGGGTAGCTGCACAATAATTTGAAAAAATGCACTTATAAATCCAATATGAAACGCCGAGTATTTATGTAAATATAATTTTAAGAAAAATATTTATTTTAAACAAAATAAAATAATTTACGATTTCAGACTAACAACTGCGTTTCTAAAATCCATTAATGAATCTATTTAGCTGTGAAGGGATTAGAAAACGCGGTTTAACCTAACCAATCAATGGAAACGAATGTTTAGGCTACAAAACGACCAATGGTCATGTAGTTTGTACCACTTTATGTTTTGCATGCACCAAAGGGATAAGCTGGCCAGGATACGAACCTAGGCAATAGTTTGTATCGATTTAAGTGCAATAGTTTGCATCGATTTAAGTGTTTTTCTATTTTATACGGATCAAAGTGATTCGGTAGTTAGATTAAATGTCAAATGAAAAACAAGCTCGTTAATTCGCTTTACGCCCTATTTACATGTTTCTTTACAATCCTTATATCGAATAACAACAGGGTGCTTTGGTTACACATAGAAATTCATACCTAAAGAGCAGATGAAGGGCGTTGTTCTCATACGCGACCAAGTATCTCATGGAAGTCTCCTTAGCGCGCAGTTGCATTTCAGCTGTGAGCGCCGCGTTGTAGATATTGTTCCTACAGAAGAACACTAAGTTGTTTTCTCCGTAGCCCGCTGTACGCAAGTCGATGTCAAACTGTGCCTTGAAAGCTGACTGAACGATGTTGAAGGTGGTGGCTAGGGTCGCTGACGGACTTGTTTGAACTGTTGGGTTTCCGTAGATGATCTTAGTTGCTCCGTTTAGGAAAATAGCATCTTCTGCTTCCAAAGGACCAAGGGCGTAGTTCATGGAGATCTGCCCGCTTTCGGATATAGTAGCAGTTATATCGACCACTGGAATAGTTTGCTGTGCAGCGTCGTACTTGGCAGCGATGGTCATTTCTCCTAAGCGGTTGTGGCTATTGAAGATCCATGCGTTTGAGTTTGCGTTCAACTCCGCGGAGACAAGTCTGTCCATGAGCGGCGTCCAGACGTACGCGTTGTCAAGGAGGACTTTGGAAGAGCAGGCTACCTGTGAGAAGCGGACTCGGAGGATTTTGCTGGTGGGTGGAGCAGATGCAACGTGTACTGCTGGAATCGATGGATCATTTGTTCCGTAGTAGTAAACGAATCCGTAAGTTGTCGATACTCCTGCGTTCCAAGCGATGTTAAGGTTAAGAGGAGCTTCCTGGGTGTTGAAGAAGTTGCACGTCCACGAGTAAGGATCCTGGAGTCCGGGGATGCGGAGCTGATGGCCGACAGAGTTCAAACTCCTCAGCTGGCCGCTGGCGTACTCGAGTGAGTTAGTCATAACTCCGGGTATATTGAAGATGGCGTTGACTCGGAGTTCTGGGAGCATGATCGCGCTGGCGTTGATTACGACTTTCGGGGTAACAAAGAGCAACATCATGTTGTTCCTCTTTAGGAGAAGTCTTGAGTTGAAGGATTCGGTGATCTTGGCGGCAAAGTCAACGGAAGCGGGAGTGAAGATGGAGGTGATGTTGATCGGATTGATGCGGTTCACTGGGGTTCCTCCTAGGATTGTGATCCTACAGTCCACCGAGCTACACACGACAGCTGCGTTGAAGAGCGGTTTTCTGTCCTCCCGCGCTTCCGAGGAAATCCTAAAATCCCACAAGGAAGAAACACGAGCTGTGAGGCTGGAGTTGTATATTCTCTCTTCCGCAAGAGGAACAAAGCGCAGGGAGCAGCGTGGGATGGCGAAATCGAGGATGTTGGAATCTGATGTTCTCTGGTGGAGCTCACACTCTATCGCAAGATCGTTGAGAGTCAGCGAGATAATGCTCTCATCACGCTCCTCCACGATGCGACGGAGGATATCGATCTTCATCCTACCAAGATCCGCTTCGATCCGGAAGACTTTTGGCTTCATGAGTAAGCCGATTTTCCCGGTTGTGGGGACGACGGACATGATTGGACTCGCGATCTCCCAGTTGGCATGGATGTGATGTTTTTCTGGGATGTTTTCCATCAGGATGAAGAGGTTGTTGATGAGGAATGAAGGATCACCGTCTCCCACCACCCGGATGCTGGTGTTGTACCTCCTGGATCCAGAGGACACATGTTCCAACTGCATCTGAGCGCAGTGCGTGGTGGTATAGGCGTGGAGCTGTGGGGAGCCACCGGCGTAGAAAACGCTGAAGTTTGCACAGTTGGTGTTCTTTGAAAAAATAAAGGTTGTTTTAGTATACATAATTGCAGAAATTTTATTTCCTTTTTTTTCTTATTACTGTTTTTTCCGCTTTCAATTTTTTAGTAAAGATAACAGAGATAATAAATTGCCAATATTTTATTAGATCTATTTTATGTTTTCAGTAATGCTTATTTGCTGTTATACGCCATTAATGTTCGATTTTGCCATTTTTTGAAGTTTGTTTTTTACAATTTTCAAAACTTTAATATGCCGAAATAATGACTTTCAATGACTCATTTAAAGTGTCAAAGATTCTAAATAACCAACATATTAAGAATTAACATATCTTGTGTCCGAAAATTTCGATTTAGTTATTGTTATATGTAAAACGCAAATACTTATTAACTTTTTTTACCAGTAAAAAAAAAACGATTAATAGTGCAGACCGATTTTATAAAGTTTGACAGGAACTGTGCTACCGTGTACCCAAAATTAAAAACCTGTTTACTTTTTGTTTGAATGTAGCCTACTAAAATAACACAAGATATTACATACCTTGGTGAGTGTGATTGCTGTGCGAACGCAAGGAGTTCCTGCAACACAAACCAATGGGAATCGCTCCGAAGTAACTACCTCCTTTGAAACTGTTCCATCCCAAATCATGGAGGGTCCGAGTCTGAGTCCAAGGTTATACTCGGTTGCCCCGGGGTGAGTAGGTGTGTCGGAAACCGTAACGTTGATGTTGATCGGGTATTCAAACTCGCTACTCGATAGAAGTACTGTGAGCAGTGAAGGTCTAAGAGCTGTGTACTTAAAGTTGCTGCCGATCACAAGTCTTCTAAGCTCGGTTCTCTTCCAAGCAGCTTCAGTGTTTATAAAGGTGCTGATGTTGGCTAATCCGACGTGACTATGCTGTATTGACATGTGCTGTGAGAAGCCGTCTGAAGCCGCTAAGGTTGTGAGTCTGCTTTGTGCCAGACGCTGGTGCGTGATCTCTAACGTGTTGATAAAAGTAACGTCAAAAAGTGGGACACATCTTGTGCAAGTTAAAACCGTCTTGACGTGAGCTACAGGGTCCTTGAAGCTGGCTGTTATCTTAGCGTTGAATTTGCGCGCGCCCAGACGGTATCCGAACTCCATTCGGTCGCCTGACAGCTGCTCCAAGATGCCAACCCTGAGCCATCCGTCTGTGAAGACAAAGCGGTCTGCAAGGTTTATCAGGTTGCTGCTGGCTCCAAGGTAAGGCATAAGGTCTCTATGTAACTCAAACCCAGCGTCGACGTTGTTGTTCCAGAAGGAACTTTCAAGTCCTTTAACCCTGCTGTAGAAGTTAAGGTAAGGAAGGCGGACTTGTATGTCGTGACAGTAAAGACACACATTAGGGCTAAGAGTCGCAAACGCGTAGTAGCTTGTCTTGTCCGGTTTAATCCAACGCAGGAATCGACCTTTGCTTGGAGCTGTTGTGAACTCGACCTTGACCTTGGTCTCATCTTCAGGTGACCTTGCGAGAAGGGCGCGTGCGGTGATGCAAGTGGGATTAAAGATGGCGCTCGTTTCTGTAATACGAATCGCGTCTTGGTCTGTTGACGTCATCAGTGACGCAGGGATCTTCTTTTCGGGCACGACCAGACGCACCACGTTATCGATGAAGGTCATGTTGGGCGCGGCAAGGTCAAATTGTGCTTGCCACGTGGGGCAAGTGAAGGTCGTGTTGATAGCAACGGGAGTTGGAGAGTTTGGCACCGTACGCCTGATATTCATCCGCCAGTTGAAGAACTCGGTCGGATTGGTATCCTTCCGCAGCGCTTGGCAGTGGACAATGGCCTTCGAGTGACCTGCTGTGTCATTCATAGTGGTCAGTTGTATGCTGATCTCTCTGTAGGGCAGTGCTGGTATTTGGATGGATTCAATGGAGGCTGTGGTTCTTTGACCGTTGAGTGGTCCTTCAGAGATGGGCGTGGTCTTTACCGTGACGTGGCAAAGGGGCGTGGCGCGCAAGTTGCTAATGAGACCTTTCTGGATCTGAAAAGGCGAAAAATGGAGGTTTGAAGTGAATTGAAGTATGGTAATAATACTATAATTTACACCAGATTATGGCATTTGGTATACTTAATATTTGTTATTAATGTATTTTACAAATTTTAGTGTATCATAATATTTGAACGCTCTATTGATGTATATCTATTGATGAATCATTATAAAATCTGTTTTTGCAATACAAGAAAACACCAACTAAACACATTTGTTTAACATATATTCTCAAGTTTTATGTTACTACGGAGTCTTGTTTAATAACTTATGACAAACTTTAAAGTGACTTTAGGTTTAAATGATGTAAAAAAAGTTTGATATTAAACAGACAATTAAACTAATCCTTTCAGATATCCGATCTGAGAGTTAGCCAACTACGGTAAATTAATTAATTAATACACCAATATTTTTATCCACAGATGAATAACCTCCACAGCAGAAAGTGGAAAATTTAATTTTGAAAAATGTGAAATTTGTTTAAAACAACTGTGCACCTAGGAGTCATGTTGTGACGGCCACGGTTTTAATTAGGTTTTACATCTCACAGAGTTTGTTATTTTCCAGTAAAGTGAAGATTTCCAAATAAATTAAGCAAGATTTCGAGGAAGAAGAATACCCAAATTAAATAAAAGACACGCGCACATATGTGTTTATTAACGACCCCCAGGTTTTGAGATTTTGGGGATATTAATGACAATAACTTAAAAACTTTATTTACCTTCATTCTTAGGGTGTAGGATGGCGAGTTGATCACTTCGTTCTTGATCATACCAGAAAGCGAATATACGCCGACAACTGGCAGTTCCATCTTTCCGTCCACTGTGTAAGTATCAGCTTCTTCGGAATGCTGCGTGTTGAAGTTTTAACATTAAATATAAATTATAACGCCTAAGGTAAAGGTTTTATTCAATCTCTGAAACTACTGGTTTGAGTCTTCTATTGCATGAAATATTGCTATAAATGCTTGAGGTTTAACATTGTTTTGTTAATGGTTCGTTCCTCATGCTTAAAATATAATGCTTGAAATGTTGCTTATATATCCGTGAATTTTACATTCCTATAAGCGAGAACTAGTTCAAAAACTTGTTTATTTATGTGTCCGTCCATGCCATAAATATATAGTTTTCGCATCCGTATACGCAACATTACGTATCCGTGCGCTCTGTGTTTACCGACGTTAATGTAAATCCGCGAACTACAAGTAATTGTCCCAAGCTATTGTTGCGAAAGTTTGGAAAACAAAAATGTTTACGTCTCCGTATACGCAGTGTTACGTTTCCTTACGCACGCGTATGCTCCGTTTACTTAGGTTAATGTAAAATAAGTAGAATATAAAGTAATAGTGCAAAACGATTGTTGCAAAAGTTTTAAAAAATGAGTGTTTCGTGCGTCCGTATACGCAACCTTACATATCCTTACAAGCTACTCGTTTCTCTGTAGTACAGTTTGAAAAGAGGAATATACTTTTGGATATAGTAGCTTTGCAGCAGTAATTGACAACTAAACGCTAGAGAACAACGTCTTCTTGAGCAAACGTTTACCCGGATAGAACAAAACATTTACAGTTCCGTCAATGTTCAAAGTTCGCCTGGGTAACTCACGGGCATATAAGTGCTAATAAATAAGCAAATAAGCAAATAAGCAATTGTTTCAAAAATTAGGGAAACAAAAGTTTTTACGTATCCGTAAACGCAAAGTTACCTATCCTCACGCACGCGTACGCTCCGTTTACTTACGTGCGCGAAGTAGCGGAACATGTCGAGGAAGTGGGAGGCGGTGGGCTGACGTCGCGCGACGCTCAGCTCGTTCTTTGTGACGTAACTACCGTCAGGGCTCGTAACGTCAATACCGGCAATGTAGTTGTCGGTCGCAACGGCGCTGACGCTTTTGTCGGCGTTGAGCCAGGCAGACTTGAGGATCACTGACCAGGGAAGTTTGGTGCCAGCACTGTACTCGAATCTGAGAAAAAAATGTTGCCGGTTTGAATGTTAGAAGTCAAAGCAGGTGAAATTACATTGATCCCTTTACTTAAAATATTACTGTAGTCTACATTAAATTTCACCCTTAATATCGAAATGCGTTGTATTATCGTCAAAAGGTAAGTCTTTTGTATCAGCCTGTTCACTTTATGCTTACCTGAGTTGCGAAAGCGTTGGCAGGTATTTGGCAGCCAAGCTCAGGACTTCATTTCTCGCGGCGTTTATGCTTGCTTTGGTGGCGACCTGAATATAGCAAATATTAGGTTAGCAAACATTAGGTGGTAAAATCGTAAATGTTGAGTATATCTTACTACAAAACTTTCCGAAAGCTTACTTTATTTACTATTTTATAACATTTAGGTATAATATATCTATTTTAGGCCAATTACGACATTCATTTTGAGTGCACTAAAATCTAAACATAATTAAAGTGTGAAATAATCTAATATTTCAAACCTTTTTTATTACAACCCTTTGTCCTTTGTTCTTCCCTGATTAACTAAATAAAAATTAAAACAACAAAAAGTTCTTTTTACGCTGATTTCGACCCCCTTGCATTCCAAGCTCTCGCCCTCGACGCGCGTCACAAGTTCGCCACTCTGCATTATGACGTCATAGTGCATTCGCTGGTCGCTCTCGACGAAGAGTCCGAGCGTCATTGGTTGGTTCAAGCAAGCCTTTGAACAAAAAAATCGTGAAAATTATGAATGTTCGGCATGTTTTATTGCATTTATATTTTTTTATGAGGGCAGACTAAATTCCTAATAGAGAATATAGTTATTTAACTTTTCAAAAATAAGTAAAATAACAAGTATATGGCATAAATACAGGCTTGCAATAAATTGGTTTGTTTTTACTTTGGCAAATCCACTTTTTTTAGATTTAAGCATGCTTTTTAATTGTAAGTTTCTATTTACTTTTTTTTTGTTTCATTTATGTTATTTGTCATTTATAGTTAGTAGCCATATTTGTCTAACCAATAAGTGGTAGCGTAGGCACCGATGTGTAAAATTAAAAATTATTTAGGAACGATTGGATTTGTATACTTAAGTCCGTATGTGTATACAAATGACTAAAAATCGAAACATGAAAAAAAATAGATAGAAAGTAACAATTGGAAAGTTTTCATATATCCTAAAAACCATATTTGCTAAAATAAAAATTAACTGATTTATTTTACATTTATTAATTTACCTTTTTTTTAAAGTCGATTATACAGTATATTCTATTTTAATTTTTCAGTCTGATGTTAAAATTTTAAATGACACCATTTACCCAATCTGTTGGGGGAATTTTTCAATATATTCATTTAAACAGTTCAATATTAAAAAATAAAGTGTCGGCGATACCTGATACTTGATGTTGGTTCCTGCACGGCAATTGCCAAATAAGCAGTTGCTTTCACAAGCTGGTCTCGGCTGCTTTGCAGGGACTGTCAGGGCTCCGTTTACAATCCTCAGGGGAGTTGAACTGCGCAAATAAAGTTATATTGAGACTACAAATGGTTTGAACCGTTTGGTGAAGATACGAAGTGCAACATTATCGAAATCAGAATAACCACATTACACCATTGCATTAAGGTCAACGACATAATAAATCCAGATACGCAGCAATAACCACGATAGATTAAGAGCTAAATCCGAATAAGACCAAGTCCTAAATGTATAGCAACAACACCAAAATTGACAAAATAATTAATATTTAAGGGATAAAGAGTGACATGATTGAGGGACACCTGTTTGACACTGGCCGATTTTGATGTCGAGTTTTGGGAGCCCTAGTTTAAACAGTGCCGCTTGTGCGCCGCTGTTTTGGTAAAAGTTCGCACCCCCTTGGAACAGTTCTCGCCCCCCTGGTTAAGAAACCCTGGTATAAACCAATCAGGCTATTTGGCTCTTATTCCAACGGGTTTAGGACTCTGTTTTTATTACGACTGTTACGTTATTACGACTGTTATGTATTAGTCCTAATTTGGTGTTATTTCAAACCGTGTTTTATTCCAGCTTAAATTGTTAAATATTTATCATATTTAAGCGTACAAAAATAAGCTATGAGAAAATTAGAAAATGCCGATTCTGATGATCATTCTGCTCTTAATGTTTAAATTTGTTGAATATGAAACAATAACCCCACAGATAAAATTTAAAATCGCCTGAATAAGTCCCAATTTCTTTGGAATAAGGCCTAAATCGAGAAAATAACGCCCAAACTCACAGGCAGGAGAGTCTGGGATGATTGGAGGACACCTGTCTGACATATGCCATGTTGATTGTGAGGTTTGGGGGTCTATAGTTCGTTTACTTATACGGCAAAACGTTCCGACTTTTTAAAAGCGACTTACCTGAAGCTGATTATCTCTGTAGTGGCCGGTAGTGGTGCCACGTTCAGTTGCACTTGAGTAGGTTCGACCTTCACGCTCACATTGACGTCACTGCTGTGTCCCAAGGTCATCACGTAACCTCCACCGCACGTGGCGCCGCCGGGTAGCTGGATCTTTTGGCTCACAAGAAAGGTGGTTCTCAAACTGGAAAAAACAATGATTAATCGGTTTGCACTTTTAGTTAGTGTTAAGGATATTTCCCGTTAAGGCGTTTTCTAAGTTTTTCATGTGTTTGGTGTTTAATGTATATTTTCAAGAAATACTGAAGTCGTAATTTCAGCCTATTTTGTAGCTAAAACTTTTCCTATTTGTTAGTTTTAAAGGTAAATTGAAGTCTTAGTCCAAATCTATAAATCTCTTACTTTAACTTAGTGAATCAAAGTTGTACGAAAGTTATTTAGCAATAATACAATTCGCCAACGGTATCAACTAACTTTAAGAAAACAAACGTTTGAGAGTTATTAAAAATTATGGAATTCCAACATTCGAGCAAACTAAAGCAGACAAGTGTTTGCAGCAAATATTACAAGATTCGCGAATTGTCAGTTCATCAAAAATCATCAGTTAATGTGGACATTTTCTATCCATTTTCGATTAAAACAACTAATTGGTATTTTGACCGCATATTTCATCTTTCTTTAAAACAAATTATTCTGAGCCAAACAGCAAGGAAAATTTTTAAATTTAAATTTTAACGAGAAGATTACCACGAATTGTCAGTTCAACTCACATAGGTTTGGAGGCAATTTGAACGTTTCCGCGTCCATAGAGGATCATATTCCTGATCTGGGCGGTTAACCTGGCTTGGGCGTTGAGGTAATAGGCCAGGTTAAGGTGGGTGACGTGGGGTAAGCCGATCGAGGTGGGGACGGCCACATGGGCGTGGAGAGTCTCGTCCGCTACCAGAGTTGATAAGTTGATTCCAGTGGCTAAGTTCTCGGAAAGCTGCGTGAAATATACGCTGTCGGAACTATACTCTTCATGAATTAGCTTAGTATGAAGGTTTAACGATTTGTTAACAACTGTAATCTAGCCACTCGGATGCTGCTTTCTGACCAACGTTTAGGGTGTTGGGAAAGTATAATCTTTATAGCTTAATTAAAAAGGTAGGCCAACCATTGCTTATCTCTTTTACCGAAATATAAAGACAAATCAACTCCAACGGTACATTTGTTTCTTAATCAAAAACCGCTTTATAAAGGTAAAAATAGTTTACTACACCTTGTCACGGGAATAAGTTAACAGATAACAATTTGCACGTTAGGGTGTATATTAACACTTAGCATATAATCGCTCCGATTTCACATTATCGCCTTTCGGGACCCTAAAACTAGGCCACATTCCAAAAGTGGCCCACGGACACCAGTTTAAAAAACCCGTAACTATACGATATTACAACGGTCCCAGTCTCACCTGCCACATCCTCATAAGGTTGAGTTCGCGGATAAATGGAATCTGGAGGATTGAGTTGAGGTCGATTTGAGTTCCCAGTACTTTGATGAACACTGGGATGTTGGACTGGGTCTTTGCCATGGTGTAAGCCATCGAAGCCTGTCAAAAGGTAAGTTGGTTTTCGATTTATATTGATCGTTTGAGCACAATCTCTGTTGTGTAACCCTATGTTATAATAATAAAAAACTTGCGTTATGTTGTTTCCTCGTTGTTGTATAAAAGAAATGTTAAGCGGCTTTTTAATTATCTTAATAATAAGTGTCAAAGCCAAAAATGAAGATTAAATCGACATTATCTTGATAAAGACTATTCGATACGCACTTGTATCACCATCAGTTGATGTGACTGAAATATATCGAAACCTCGCTTACAAAAGGTGAAACGCAATTCTCGAATTTTCTATTTGAATGATGTCGATTCACTGGACCTTTTGGATTTTAACACTTTTATTATTTTAAGCATTTTTTGGTTTTGGAATTAATGCATATTGCTGCTCATTAACTATAGGTGTTCTCGTAAAGCTACTATATACTGTAGTCAAGACAAAGCAAATATCATTAACCCATTGGTTTTAATCAGCAACAAATATATTGGGTAAAAAGTAGTAAAGCTTTAGAAAGAAAAGTGTATACACTTGACAGGTTTGTAAATAAATGGACATGTTTTTGGCTTTAAGGTAAACAGGACTTATTCCTAAAGTCATCTTTTCTACAAAAATGAAATTACGTTTTAAGAATTAGTGCATATCAATTTTCTAACTAACAAAAATTAGCCGAAGTACTGCCCTACGAAATGGTATAGTATTATAACTCAAAACATTTCGTTGTTTTTATCAGAAACCGAACAATTTGCAATAAAAATTAGTTTAAAAGTTTAAAACGTGTAAATAAACGGATCAGTCTTTTAAATGTGTCGTGTAAACTAGACATCCTTGGTTGTTACAAATTATATACATAACTTGCACAGCTAGAACGAAACAACACACACCATACACGAATCTATAATGTAGCTTGGTAATGAATTTCAAAGCGAAAAAGGTCGAGTAGATTGACATCATCTTGATTACGACGTTTCGATACGAACATTAACAGAAGAAGATACAGTTCCAATCGAAACGTCTTAATCAAAACGATGTCGATCTACTCGACCTTTTTGGCTTTGCAATTCATTATCTAAAAGAAAACAGATTTAAAAAACGTGGACAAATTAGTTACCTCGTTTTGTACGCGTGAAAGTTGTGCCAACTCTTGTGCGTTCAGGGGAGGCAGCTGATTGGTCGCTCCCGCCAGCAACTGACCAATAGGAAGGCTCAGCAGCTGGCTGAGTTTCGGTTCGGGGAAGATCCCGTTGCTGCCAAACAAAGGCTGAATGATCGAAATCATCTTGGTCATGTCGATTGAGAGATCGAGCAGGGAAACATTCTTGTTTGACATCTATGGAGAGAATTAACTCAAAGTTAGAAAATGTTTACATGCTCTAAAGCCTAAAACATATTGTTCTTTGTTAACTAATAACTTAAATAAATGTTGTTAGAATCAAGCCGTTTACATATATGTTTATCACTAGATCAAGCAAGGCAGTTTCAAACACTAAATATTAAGGTAAATGGATTGGTTGTAATGAAGATCTATTTAAATTTATTTCATAGCTGATGTTTATTTGCCTCCTGGACCCATGAAATTTAAGATTCGATTGTCAGTTTCATAATTTGAATAGATTTTGTTATAATCGTGTTTTATGCTCTATAATCAGTGTAAAAAATTCAAGTGAAGATAAAAGAAAGAAAACAAAAAAAATGACAGAATATTTTTCACTGAAGATGGCATGAGATATTGCCAAAACGATTGCGAACACCAAAATGTCGTTCAAATTTAAATATTATGTCTTTATTATTTTTAGTTAAATTACTAATTAAACCAGTGTATTGTGTTCCATTTTTATACTGTAATTGGGGGCAATAAAATGTAAAGAATTTACTTTAATTGTTGTTGAGACCCGTTATTACGAGACTTTTGACTTTTATTATCAGTGTTGTACACAAGTCATTTTAAGGTTAGGCTCAATTAAACAGTATATTTGGCGCCTTAAGTAAAATATTTTGCATTAAATATTATACCGCTCACTACCTTTCCCATAATGCCTTTTAAAAACACGAGCTTCCAAATCCAACTAAATTATAATTAATCATTGTAAATAACAACAAACATCTAAACAAATACTAAAAGTCAGTATATTTGGGGCATTAAAATAAGTCGTTTTATTAAACATTATTATACTGCTTAATACCTCTCCCATGATGGAAACATTCACGAATAGTGGGATGAAAGCGTTCTCAGGCATCACGACGTTGCTCCTCACATGACAGATGATCTCACGGTTGAGGTAGGGAACAAAGATGGGCTTGGATGTGATGTACTTCCTTTCTTCAACTTTTGGGATGTTGCTGCGATCAACTCCGATCCAGTTGTTCTTGTGCATGGATTTCTTGAGGATTTTGATCAAGCTGGAAATGTTGCAATTTGTTTGAGTCAAAGTTTTTTGAACGGCTTAGCCTGAACTTAAAATCGTTGAGAATGTTAATCATGAATGTTATAGTTAATTAAGGTCAATATTTATTTTCGTTGGACTTTATTTAAGATTCTATGAGTATTGATTATGAAAATGTTGTAATCAATTTAGGTCAACATTTTTTTTCAAAACTGGAAATGTTGTCATTTGTGTCAGTCAATGTTTTTGAAAGGCTTAGCCTGAACTTAAAATCGTTGAGAATGTTAATCATGAATATTATAGTCAGTTTAGGTCAACATTTTTAAATTGTTGGACTTTCTATAGATTCGATGAGTGTTAATCTTACTGCTATTGTTATTATTCAGTGTTCTAAACAAGGTATTTAGAAATGACTTAAGGGGTGTCCAACATGAGGCACGCGTACCAAATGTGGCACGCGACCTAATAAAAAATGGCACGCAAGACCCCCCCCCAAAAAAAAAAAAAATACTGTAAATTGTTATAAAAGCTAAAATTGTTATACAGCCAATTGTCATTGTTTATTCACAATACAAAACAATTACGGCAATTACTTCTGATATTATAGCACTAAGTCTATACTCTTTTTTATTTTTTTGTATAAAAGCGCTTTCAATATTAAAAAAAATAGTTGCTAAACTTTGGCACGGGAAGAAGTTATAAGATAAATATCAGTACTTCGGCATGTTTGAATTGGACACCCCTGGTTTAAGTCAATGGTTTTTCGTTTTTTTCAACGGCTTAGCTTGACAAAAGCTTCTGTGAGAATGTAACTTCATGAATGCTGTAGTTAATTTATGACCTTTAGGTCAACAGTTTAAATCGTAGTACTTTCTGTAGATTCGATGAGTGTTAATCTTACTGCTATTGTTATTATTTAGTGTTCTAAACAAGGTATTTAGAGTCATTTAGAAATGACTTGAATACAAGAAATGACTTAGTACAAGTCAAGTCGTTTGTAAAACATCTCACAGTGATGTTGATCAAACTGCGAATGTTGCCTTTTGTTTAAGTCTATTTTTTGAAACGACGTAGCTTGAACTAAATTGTATGAGTATTAATCGTGAAAATATTGTAGTTAATTGAGGTCAACATTGAAACATCTTACAGTGATCTTTATCAAAATGGAAATGTTGCAATTATTTTAGTCTATGTAGAGTAGACGTTCCATAGCGATAGCTAAAGCCTAGAGTTTAAAATGAGACACACGCGAATTTTCCTGTAGAAACCACTTTCTGTAGAAAACCTTGCAAAAAATATAAACCAAAATAATGTAAGTGTTACCTTGGCTTGAGGGTGCAATATTGCGTTCCTCTGAATCGAATCTGTGACTTGAGGTGTTCTTTGACGTAGTATTGAACAGCTTTGGGGGTTGCAGGCAGCTCAACTAAAACAAACAGCAAGATTCGGCACAGTTTAATATTAAACCCAATGAAAAGCTTGTAGTAATTATAACACATTAAATATTCCAAGTGTAATTTTTGTAGTAACCATTAGGTAATATTTTACCATATTGTTTTACCACTATTTACTTTTTTTTGTACATTTTACTTTTACTGTAGGCTACAAAAATTAACAATTTTTACTTACAGAGTGTCTTTTAAATGTAAGAGGTTCAATATTTTAGCAACAACGTAGACAAGCCTAAATTTAAATTCTAACAGACCACAGGAGCTCTTTTAAAACGTCAGAATAAAGCTAGTTTTTTTCTAAATATAAAGTTTTACTGATTTCTTGAACCCTGTTAATTTGGTATAGGTTAAAAAACCCAATTTATAAATCCTAGAAAAAATATATTATATGGAGAGGCGTAGACAAGCTTATCTTACAGGTCACAAGAATACTTTTATAACGTCGGAATAAAGCCAAATAGTTTTTTTTTTAAAGTTTTGATATTTTACCTATTTCTTCAATGCAACCGACTCTGAAACATCTTACGCGAAAAACTCGTTTAAAACGTCAGAATATAGCAAGTTAGTTGTACTTTATCTAAACGTTTTGTTATTTTACCTATTTCTTGAACCCTGCTGATCTCTTGGGGTGTCGGGTCATGGTTGATGATATAAAGGTAGCACGCTAGTCGCAGTTCAATTGGACGTTCGTTCGATGCCAGGATCTCAACGATTTGTGCACGCATCTACAAAGTTGAGTAAAAATGGATTATTTTTAAAGAATTAACCCAAAACATTTTTCAGCGACACAATTTACCCCAAAAAATGGTTAATAAAAGTTAAAGTTGTGTGCACTAAGTGGTTTAAATTTTAGTAAAAGCCAAATTTTGGAACAGCGGAGTGGGTAAAAGTACAAAAGAAGGCGGAAGACCTTACATGAGTTATATTATGCTCATTTAGTTCTTTATATTGGTTTCCGCCTTGACCAGCCAATAACGAAGAAAAACGTGATGTTTAGGCACAAAATTACGCTTAACTTCTGACTTTTCAAGTTTCGTCGCTGTTGCGTCACTGTTACGTCACGTTCGCAACATGTAATTAACTTACATGTGGTTGTATCAATCCAATTAATATCTCGCCTGCTCAGCTGCGTAGAAGTTAATTCTGGCAATTCGGTCGGGAATACCAGCCAAGTTACGAGCTGAACGCCAGACGGAAAGGCAGACGCTAACTAAAGCTCTCCAATTCGGCTGCCTAAGCAGCGGCGACGCTTTGTGATTTGTCTTGAGTTTACTTTGGACATGTTAAGTTTATCGGTTGTAAGTTTTCAATTATCAATTGTCAGTTAATGTTTTTAATTCGTAATATGTTAGAATATTCGGAAATGTAAGACCATGGTGTTTTGTGTACATCAATCGATTCGTTTGGCAATAATTATGAATACTAACTTTAATGCATTTAATATATCTTATCAATTAGAATCGAGTGGTGTGTGTTTTGTTGCAAGCTTCAAACAAGATTAATCTAGGAAAACAACACGAACTCACGGCGGTCGTTGTCCTCAAATAAATAGGCAGAATTAGCTAGTAAAGCATATTAATAAAACTAACTAATATAAGACATAAGGCCGCTACAGTCACCAGCAAATCTACACTAATAAGCAAATTAATCTCAAGGGGTTACAACGGACCCAGGGAAGAACTGCACTTACGGTAGGGTCCAGGGCGCGGTCTTTGAGTGCGTTGGCAGCTTCAAGCGCAACTGGTTTGGGGGCGTTTACGTTGCGCACACACGCCACGAACTGAGCAGGACTGGCGATGACGCTCTGGGGAAGCACCGAAAGGGACTTCACCGCGACCAGCATTATTTGTTCGTGCTCTGAGAAGATGTGTGGTTAGAATGGTGAATTTTGCGCTGATGTAAGCAAACGTTTAAGACAAAATCATGTGCTCTGAGCAAAAGGTCATAAAATTGAATGAAAAATTTCGTTGAATAGGCAATCGGATTTCATAATAACGTCGACATAAATTGATCATAGTTAAATTAACGCCAACTAATGCTAATAACACTTAAATTTGTTTTTAAATCTTTACCTCATTCCTTATAATGCGTTGAATAGAGAATCGGGGTGCAAAAAATGTCGATTAAATTCCAACTTTTGTCGTAAAACTCACCTTTTGAACTTTTAATATAAAGTTTAGAAAACTTAGTAATGCTTTTCAAATTACATTAAAACTTCTTTCCAAATTATTGCTTGCGTTCCTTATAGTGCGCTAAATAGAGAATCGAAATATAAAATAGAAATCTAACTCACGAATGACGTCACTGCTCAGGCTGCAGTCACGGTTGAGTTGGCTTATGAGGAAGGCAACCGCTTGAGTTACGATCGGTTCAGTGGCTGGCGCTGACCACGTGTTCGCGTGAAGGGCGATGACCTTGCCCAAGGTCAAGATGGTGAGAGGGGTGGGGCGGGTACGCGCGATCATCTGGGGTACAAAGGTTTTTTTCTGTTTAAAATGTTGTTTATCGAAACTAGAATTAATCACAAAAGGAATAAATTGTTTTGTTTTATAGTTTTTAATTGATCCTTTGTAGAGTGAAGAGAAATTAACCGTTAAAGGACGTTGTTTATAATTTGATGAACTAAGTATGAAAAGACTGTTTCTTGTTTATCAAAAATACAATTAATCAGCAGCACTAGACAGGGATCTGTTCATAATCTTCACTAGGAAAAGAGTGGCACAAATAAATGATAAAATATTCGCGTTTATCTCAACCTCATTTTACCGCACTGAAGATGGCAGAAGCACTTGCCGAAACGATTGCAAATAAATCAATGAATCTTTTATCATTTATTTGGGTCACTCTTTTTCCACTGAACAGTTAATCAAAAATGCCAAAAAGTTTTATTATATGATCTTTTAATGGATTCTCTATTTATTAATGAAGGTAGAATTAACAAGACAGAAAGAAAAACATTTTAGTCAAATAAACGATTTGATTTGGCGAAACAAACGTCACAACTAACAAAATACAAATAAAAAAAAACATTAAACTGCAAAACTTAAAAAAAAACAATAGTTAAAATGAGAAAAAAATACTTCTTGTTTCGCAAGCAAAGACTGTGAAATTTTTAGACGATGTCTTATTTTTAAATCCTCATTTTATTATCCAAAGGCTCAGGAATTGTTTAAATGTTTTCAAAAAAATTTTTGAAACAACTAGCCTAAAATCATGACATAAAATCAAATATAGTCACAATGATTTTGAAAACATACTTCCTCAAAGAGATAAAAACCTACATTTTTTAGTCCCGAAAAATTAAAACAAATTTAACCGGAAGTTACGCACCAGAGCAGCGCTGACGACTTCCGGTGCTGGTTTTTTGAAGCTGACCAGAGCCCGGGTCACCCCGGTCAAGATTTCAGCCGGCCACGTCGGAATAACGTCAACAGAAATGAAGCTGCTGAGCGCCTGCTGACAATAAATGGCGGCGTTGCAAACCGGTGGGTGACACCATTGGGCAATGCTGCTGCAGCGGTTCAAGATCTGAACCCAAAGGGCCCTGAGAAAATAAAATTGAGTTAGATTAAGGGTTATTAAAACAAAATTTGAAATTTGTTGATCAATATGAGATGAAACTAATTCGAATTCAGTAAAGAGGGTAAAAACTTTGGAGCATAATGGTTGGAGGTCGTAGTAAGACGTAGCAAGAATATCAAATCCCATACAGAAGTAGGTAGAATTTCCACGTTTCAAATAACTTTTAAGATAATGGCTGGAGGTTGTAGTTAGACACAGTAAGAATATCAATGCCCATTCAGAAGTAAGTAGCATCTTGAAGCTTTCAGAATAATTCTTTAGACTCTTTTTGGTGTTGAAAATGAATAAAGAGTCATTCGAAACGTTCCAAATGCAACCTACTTCTGCATGGTCTTTGATATATTCTATAACTATAGGTTAACAACTGAAAATAAGTTTGTTAAAATTTCACAGGCAATTTACAATTTTATCTAGGAGCATCAGCAACGCAATCCTTTCAAAACTTTCTCGAATTCAATAAAAACAGGAACGATGTTTTAAAACAAGACAAAATAAAAAACACCTTGTTTTGAGTGCTTTTTTTTCAGTGTTTGTTAATAGTTTAATCGGTTTGTTGGCTAGTGAAACTATTACACATTTTAAACTGAGACTTAACAAGGACTGATAAACAATATTCACTAGAAACTGAAATGATTTTAGGAGGTTGTGCACTTCACCAAGCCAACAAATGTTCGTCAACCAATCTACCATTTTCTAAAGCGTCATCACAAATCCACCTCACTACGTAATTTTCAATAACATCAAAAAGTGAAATCAATACGTAATTTTAATGACATCAAAAATTGAACTCATTACGTCATTTTCAATGACATCAAACATCCAACAAACTACGTCATTTTCAATGACATGAAAAATCGTTCTGTTTCAACAAAATGACACTCACGTGGCAGTTTCCAGGTCCTTTCCGGTGAAGGTCCCGGAGACCTGACTCCAAATGGACTGGATGCGGTTGGCGGGAAGGGTGGAGATTAAATGCGCCAGCTTGGAAAACTTTCCCGCCATGTAGGGGTCACGTGGGTCACGCACCATTGAGTCGAAGGTCGCAACGGGGTCAAAGTTGACGAGTTCGCCGTTGGTGATTTCTCGCCACTGCTGCTCGAACATAACGTTGGCGAGATTGTAAGAAGTCTGGATCAGAGTTCGTTCCCCTGGTGAAATACAAGTAGGACTCACAGTCAAAAGCGGTGACAGCAGTGTTGTAAACAAGTCATTTTACTTTGTGTGCTCACTATCATTCACGTCTTTTTCAAATAACTTAAGTCCCAGTAAAGTCATTTAAAAAAAACTTGAGTCCAAGTTAAGTCTTTTGCAAAAATAACAAGTCAAGTCCTAATACAAGACATCAGTTACCCAAGTTCATTTTACAAATGACTTAAGTCTAAGTCAAGTCATCCCCAGTACAAGACATCAGTTGCCTACCGTGGTCCACGCGAGACAAAAAAAATGTTTAGGGGTCCGCGGTAAAAAAAGTTTAAGAACCCCTGAGTTAAGTCATTGATATAAAAATAAAATGTTAAACTATTTAAACTGGTACACCCTTCCGATTATGAGCAATAACTCAACTAAAAATAACGAAAACTTTATACACAAGAAAATATAGGTGAGATTAAATAATTTTAAAGGTTCCACAATTCTTTGGTCAGCCTGAGTTAGCCCACGCCTATGAGGAACTTGACAAGTTTAAAGCAAATAGTATTCGCCAGCATTGCGTTAAATGGTAAATGGAATGACCTGGGTGATATGTAGATTAAAATGTACAAAGCTTATCTATTTTCGTGCTTAAGTCTGTCAATAACAACTCAGTAAAGAGGGTGTAAAGGCAGAGTATTGTAAAAAAAACAAAGACCAAGTCTTTTAAATAGGTAACAAGTCAAGTCCCAGTTAAAGTCACCAGTTGTCCAGGTCAAGGTATTGTTTGAGGCATTTCTTTGTTGAAACCAGTTGTTGTTCAGTTAGTCTATTCTTTAAGCTTAGTATGTTTTCACTAAGAGAATCCTGCGGTCCAACAGAACACACACTTTTGACGATAACAATTTTTTTTAACATACGTTTTTAAAAGCTTGCGAAATGCACCGCTTCGAACAAAATTTAGTTAGCAGGGTCTTAAACTTATATTGTAAAATATGCATTACGGCAAGTAAATGGCATCATCAAGTTTTTCTTAATTGTAAAAAATCAGTCTACTCTTTATGTTACTATAGCAACAAGGACAACTTTGCCTTTCTATAAAATTAAATATCTTGTCTGTGCTTAGAGCATATATCGTAAATTACGAAAAATGTGGGGGGGGGGGGAAATAAAAATAAAATAAAAAAAACGTTCCTATTACCAAATGTTCATAAAAATCAGTGTAGATATACTTCAACGCAATCTCTACAAGATAAAACTAGTCTCCGACACTTGTTATTTAGAAATTTTCAGCAAAATGACTCATTCGAAGCTTACTAACAGTAAAAATTGTAAAATTAGAGGAGGGGGGGGGACAAAAGTGAGATATAAAAAGTTGCGAACACATAAATTTCATAAAAATAGCTGTAGATATACTTTAACGCAATCTCCACAAGATAAAACTATAAAAACTAGTCTCCCATTCTTATCGACTCTTTCGAAACCTATACTTTGAACTTACCTGGTGTAATGCGGTCTTCTTTGGTCATAGGAACCTCGCTAATTCGCTTCATGTTCAACCTTACAATTGTTTCAACGGCGCTGACACCAGTGGCGCTCACGAGCAGTTCCATGATCGGCTGTGAAAAAAAAATAGGTTTCGGCTTTGTACAAACATTAACATGACAGGAACTGTAACGTTTTTTTTTATATTTTAACCCTAGAACTACTGAAAATTTTTCCTACGGTAATTACCAAGAGGGTCAATTGACCCTTGTGTTTATCATGACTGCAATTTTTATTAACTGCAGTATTATTTCTGCATTTATTTGTTAAAAATTAATTTGTGAGTGTGACCTCTATCTGTAGTGATGTTACAGTCATTGAATTTTTCGATCATTATATATATTGCAGTAATTTTCGACTTTACTATTATAAAAGCAAATAACTCATAGCGTTTAGCATTAAATATTGACCTCATCGTTGAAGAAAAAAGACTTTGTAGACAGAAAGGAAACAAAATCGATATACTTTGTGAACGTAAAACATTAAAAACATACTTTTGAGCAAAAAATCGTGATTAAAAATGTGACTCTATCACTAATTGGCGAAAAATCTAAACAGTGCAAGTATTTTCGCATGCGAGAAAAACTTTGAAACAAAACATTTTCTTATGTGACATCACAATGCGCTTTGTGTGCTCACTGTTATTTAGTTTGTCTTATACCAGAGTTGTAATGACTTGAGTGAATGACTTAACTTAAGTGCACTTAAGTCACTGTTTTCAAATAACGTGACTTGACCTGAGTTTTTGGGCAAATGATAAATGTCTTGGGTTGAAATGAAGTGTTTTCTGGAAGACTTTTTTTCAATAAAATTGAGATATTTATCAAAATTTTTGCACACAAAACAAATTTGCATTCTATATGTTGTGTTATTTTTTATTTTTTAGTTCAGTTATTGCTCATAATCGTCCGAGTTAAAAAAATTCCAATAGTTTAACGTTTTATTTTTACGACAAGGACGTGACTTGAAGTTGACTTGCCTAATGATGACTTGACTGGGACTTGACTTCTTATTTATTTAAAAAGACTTGGACTTAAATACTCTTTAGTTATCTCTCACCTGAAGGAAAGTTCCTTGGACTGTGGTTGGCGCTCTGCGCTCTGAACACGTGACCTGCTCGATGACGCGTCCGCGTTCAAGCGTGTAATCGCACTCCTGCGCAGAGTTTCGTTCGATGTTGCTCGCTGCGCTCATGACCTGGGACAAAAAGAGTTTGAAAAGGCTTGAGGTTTACCTTAAAGTAGTTAAGTTTACTGTAGAGAAGGGTTCTCAAACTTTTTTTACCGCGGACCCCTAAAAAACTTTTTGGCCTCGCGTGGACCACGGTAGGCAAAAAATCAAAAATTGACGTCATAAATTTACGTCACAATACGAATGGACTTAATAAATCAGCTGATTTCGGTCCAAAAATATGAAAGTGAAATGAAGTCTTAATGCATTTAGTGCAAAACCGTTTTATTTATTGTTCTTTGATAAATAGTATACTTCTTAAATTACACTAATATTTATATTGGGTTTTCATTGACTCCTAAAACTACTTCACGAACCCCCAAGGAATCTATGGACCCCAGCATCAAGTTAGACGTACTGTACTAAATAATCTAAAAAAGGAGGAAAAGCAGCGTGAAATGAACTCTACAGAATACCTGGGAAAAAAACTGGTTTAGAAGGGCGTGAAGTATACCTTACAAAAAATTAGGTGTACTGTAAACTGTAAATTAAAAATAATCGGTAAAAACGTTCGCAAAGGATTTAAGACACGACAGTTAAAAACTGTACTATTCAAGTTATGTCTAATCTACAGCAAAGTGAGTATAGTGTACAACCACTCCAACGCCAAATCTGTTTTCAAAATGTTAAAAACGTTTGATTAAACGAGTGTTTTAACATATTTATCAAATAGTATTTCAGAGTCGCAAAAACCGTGGTATTATATAATTGATTTAAGCAATATTATGAGATAAAACGTATTGTAAAACTGTTAGACTTATTGTTTTGTGACTCTGCCACTATTTGATCAAAATAAAAAACTTGTTAAAACTTGCATGTCGGTTAAAAAAGTCGATGCAAACTTGTATTTCGGTGGCGCGTTTAACGTTAAAGCTGCAAAACGTTTACACAACTCTGACATTTATACGAAAAACGCTTAACTTGACATATTTAACTTCGTTCGCAAAGGATTTAAAACACGACAGTTAATACAAAACAGCAAAAAATTGCTATAGGCTACTTAGTGAACATAAATATTAAAATTAAATATTGACCAAAAAATTGTGATCAAACTTTTTTTTTAACTAATTGCACAAAATAAAGCAACATTTTCATAACCGGTCAATTTGCATATTCCTTTAAAAAAGTTTTATGTAAACTTGGGTTTTGATGGCGCATTTAAAATCTAAAGCTGCAATAGGACCTTTTCAAAACTCTGTAAGTTATATAAAAACCGCGCAACTTGACGTACCAAGTCGTTGGCGAAGTTTGTGATGTCGTTTTCCTGGAAGGAGGTGTGCATGTGCCCAAACTCACTCGGACTGTAAGGATGAACGATGTCGAGCGTGCTCCGTTGCACCACCACGCGGCGGGGGGCGCCGACCGAGAGCGACCGCACGGTGGCAGTCACGTTCCCGGCGCCAAAGATGTTGCTTTCGGGGTACTTAGGAATTGAAATGTAAAATGTGTCAGTTATTATTTGCTATGACGTTATTTTAATGTTTTGTTTAATATACAAGGACTGTTTTTGTCTTAAATCCAAAGTTTGTGTTTGAACGTTTTAGTGAATCGAATTTGTTTATATAAGAATACTAATGACATCATGGCGGTTTCGAGTCTTTCATAGTGACTTTTCGATTGACTTAATCACCAGAATCAACAACTGAATACTTAGCTAAGCCAACAATTCAGGTCAGACACAATAACAAGATCATATATCGCCACCAAAGGCATCGTCAGCATATCTTATTTAAATAGAGTCTGTAGAATCATTAATAAAATCGTTCTAGTTGAGTAATATATACTGACGCTGCCTTTGCTGGCGAAATATTGATATATACCTTTTAAAATCTTTTAATACTGGCTGACTTGAATTGCTAGCTTTGTAAGAGTATTGTGTAATTACTGATCAGCAATTAAGGTCGACCATTATCTTGCAAGGGTCAAGGTGATTTCCAATATCACATATTCAGTGCTACACCACCAGAATGAAGCACAAATAAGTACCTGTATTTTTTGGTTGACGGCTGTGTTCCTGAAGGCCACAAAGTCCACCTGAAGTGCTGAGAGGATTGCTCTCTTCATGTTAAGAACATCTGACGGCTCAGAACGGAATGCAAAAATCCTCTGTATCTGAGATTTAATGAAAAAGTAAAAGTTAATAACAGGCAATATGTGGAACTTAACTATTTTGTGTAAGGAAACTGTAAGTCAATGTATAGTAAGAATATCAAAGCCCAAACAGAAATAGGTATAGCACTTTGGACGTTTCGAGTAAATATTTTGTCATTTTCAACTTCGTTGTGATGTTGAAGGTGAATAAAGAGATATTCGTAAGGTTCAAAATGCTACCTACTTTTGTGTAAGTTCATAGTTCTGAGGAAGTTAGCAAACGTCATTGCTAGGTAAATTTTTTGATGACCAAATACTTTGAATATTTTTTTGCGATAAACAGGAACTCAGACAAGTCTGGGTAATAACTTTTTACTGTATAAAAAGTCAATATGACATTGAGAAATCTGCAAAAACGTACCCTATTTTGCCCGTAAAACTTTCTGGCTCAATTTCTTATTCCTATGTCACAAATAATGGAATGGCAACATTTTAAACAACAAAAATCCATAAAGAAGACACTTCATAGTTTGTATGACAAAAAGAAAATCCATAGTGGGTATCAAAAAAATTATTTAATAAAATTAAAAAAATGTGTGTCCACCCTGTCTAAAATGTCTGTAAAATGTAATATGAGTCTGGATCACCAAATCAATTAATATGACGTTGAGTAAATTCTGTAAACAATACTAACTTTATTAATTAAACTTAAAGCTCACAACTTTATTGCTACATTCATACAGAAGCTAAAAATTTCATTTTTGAACAAGTTAAAAAAAAATCCCCCAAACCTTTCCATCACCAAAGTGGAAGTAGATTGGGTACCGGCTCATCATTTTGACAGCCTGGTTATTAAGGGGGGAGGGGGTCGTGTAGGCCAGGGTTCCGTTGGCCAGGGGCGTCGCCTGCAGGACCTGGCACTGGGTGGCGCGCAAGGTTCCCGCGCATTTGTACGGAATGCTCATCTCAATCGAACAGCTGTGAAAATAAAGCATGTCTCATAAGGTGTCTATGTTTTTTTCAAGAAATTCAAAAAATGTGTAACTAGTGTTTCCATTCAATGACTTGATTGTTTCGGAATTTTTTAGAGCGAAATATTATTTAATTGAAAAACCTTAACGAGAGCCTGACTGAAAAAATTCATAAATTGATAGTAAAAGTGATGTTCTTAAAGAATCGAGAAATCGTGCGTTACTCAAAAGCCAACCAAAGGGATTATCTGGATAAACTTCCAACCCACCACTGTTAATAATACCAATTACTGTGTAATTAAAAAGGTTGAGTGACTTACCGAAGCATTGCTCCGTTCGGTTCAGCGCCTTGATAACTTTCCATGATTCCCTCGTAGCTGTACGTATACTTGCGACCAAGGATAAAGCTCTGTACAGCTGCAAATCAAGGAAAATCATAATATTAATCTTTTAATCATAATATTAATCTGATAATTATACAGGGTTGCCATGAAACTTTATATAAAAAAAATCCAAAATTGTATCACTGGAAATTCTTGAACATAATTTGAGATCAAAACAGTTTAATAGAAGGCGGAGTCGGACTCGGGACACGAGTAAGACCGCGTAAAACTACCCGAATCCCGAGTCCGACGTGCTCATGCGCAGTACCAAATTTCGAAACTTTTTAGTTACGGAAATGGAAAAATACGTGCTAAATACATGCGCCAAAAATATGTCGCCAAAAATATATAAATTAAATTTTAGGCCGTATTAAATTTTTAGTCATATAAAATCCAATCTAAAACGGTTTAGCGTATAATTGTTATATAAACTGTTCTAAATTAATTTAAGCATCTTCCAACCATTTTATTTCGTTAGACAATAATAAAATAAATAAAAAGTACTCACGGTTGCATGTCGGAAGGTTGAAAAAGTCGTTTGGGTTTGCTGAAAAACGAAGCGAAAAGCGATTTAAAAAAATCGGTACGAACAAAAATATCTCTAACAAAAAAACGAAAATGAAAATGCTATTTCAAATAACGGTACAAACAAAAAAATATCTCTAATAAAAATACAAAAAAGATGAGATTTTATAAACAGTGGTCAAATACGATAATGCCAAAACCAAAATGTAAAATAATGAACAACTTTTATTTAAAAATATTTATTGTTAATATTTATTTGTTAATATATTATAAGGTTGTTCAATTCAAATGTGAGTATACTACATTATTTGGGAAAAGGATTTTTTCAATTCGCTCATATCGGTAATAATAAAACGTTCACAATACAATAAATGTAAGCTATATATTATGGTTTTAATTAGAAACGCTCCGGCATTGGTGTAATAAAACAATGGGGCAATTTTGGAGTTAATAAAACGTTCAGTAACTCACTCGCCTTGCCTTAACCGCATTTTTACGACAGGCAAACTGCCTTATTAGTTATGGATTTGGATTTCTATAAAAAGGCTCCGCTGAATTGGATTTTTTGCAAGTAAATTACCGTGTTTATATTTGGCCGAAAAAACACAGTCCTTTGCCTCACGGTTTAACATAAATCAAAGAAACGTAATATATTTGATGATGCTATAAATTAAAATTTTTAAAAACGTTGTCGAAAGAGGTAAATTCTCTAAACAGGGGGTCATAAGCGAAATAACGTTTCCCTTTTGCTGTAACACGTTCAACTTCACGTAGCGTAATAGGAAAGTAAGTGATTCGGGCATTTAAAGGAATTTACGTAGGTTTCCATGAACATAAAATACTGATTTCATACCTTCGGAAATCGAAAGGTACCAACTGTCAGTGTTAGGAAGCGGTTTAAAGCATTTTTTTAGGTAATTCACTAGAATGTCACAATAAAAGGAACTGAAACAACACACATAAACTCTGCACAACGTAGGGTGTTATAATTGGATTTATTCCACTGTAATCTTACACAAAATGTTGTAAGAGTTGAGCAAAAAAACAGATTAAAGATTCTCAATTATGTCGCAGATGCTCTTGAAAATTAGAAGTGGCACACCAGGGCACCCCGGTTGTGAACCACTGGTTTAAGGGGAACACATTTTAGCAAGTACAGGTCAATCGTAATAGTTACTAACCTTCAATGTTAGGTAGCTGCTGTCCAACTGAAAAGGTAGCGTAGACGAGCACAATCCACAAAGCGAGTTGACCGCTCTCCATGATTTGCGCACTTATCTGCCCAGCAGTTAAGTTTCTCTTTTAACTTTTATTTGCACTGTAGGTCTCACTTCGAACCGATTCAACGGTGAATGATTTTCAAGTTCGCAGCGCGCTCGTATTTATAGGTGCGAGCCGTGCTGCACATTGGACCTGGGCGGTCGCGTTTGGCCGCCATTTGTGGTCAGGACGACGCCAGCAGTCTTGTTTTCCCGCTGGCGCCTTGACTGGGAGTTTGAATGTGGCTGGGATGCAAGAAATGCAATGCACATTGGCGGGGTACCGGTGGAGGTTAAAAATTCAGGTACCGGTGGAGGTTAAACTTGTGTTTTTAAGTTTAATTTGCCAAAGTCTAAATACTAAGAAATAATAGCCGCGGGTTTTTAATAGAAAATATCATTTTTGTTAAATATTAAAGTTAAATGATTTTATATCTGGTTAAACAACTGTGCCATAATATTGTAAAGCATGACAATGCTGAGCAATAAAATAACATAATATAATTTAATTAAAAGGTTGACGGAAGTGTTTCTTTGGTATATACTTCGGCTGTGTAACGACAAACCTAGTAATATATTTTAGTCCGCTTTTTGGCCAAAAATAAAATGGTTTTATTCTACTTTTGCAATACTTCAATTATTATTAGGTTAAACTGCTTTAATGAGCGCTATCTACATCCAAACCTGAAGCACTTAATAATTAACAACTGCTGTGTAATGTACCGTCATATTTTGAGACATTGTGTTACAGCTCAAAAAGTAAAACATTTTAGAAGATATTTCTATATTTCGCCAAAAAAGCATCATTGGCATTTATGTTTCAAAGAAAACCACTCGATGTTTTAGTTGAGCCGCCAATCTTTGTAGGTTGTTTAACCGTTTAAGTTGAGGCAGCAAATTTGAAATTTGAATAAATTCAAGTATTTGGATTCAAGTATTTATTATTTCCAGATGGAAAACGCCATAATATTGTAGTTCTACTAGAATCACAACAAGGAAGCAGTTGACGATCTACCTAACGGTCTTTTGCTGCCCCCTGGAACTAAGAACCCTGATTGTTCTATGAATAGATTTAGATATACTTTGGGATTCAAGTAATCCCTTTATTGGTATTTGTAAGATCAAACACCTTTGTGTTGTCTCCTTTACAAAACTTTCCCTTTTATATTACCCCCATTTATAAAACTGACCTATTTATATCCCCCCTTTTATAAATCTTCCCCCTTATATCACCCGATTTATAAAACTTTACCTCTTTATATCATCCCCCTTATAAAACTGCCCCTTTTACAAAACTACCCTGCTTTACAAAAAATATCCCGCTTAACAAAACTACCCCCTTTAGAAAACTTTCTCCCTTCAGAAAAAACTTTCTCCCTTCACATTTTCTCCCTTCCCCTTCCTTTTTTAACACAACTTCTCCCATCACCCCCCTTTACAAAACTCTCCGGCTTTTCAAAACTACCCTTTTACAAAACTCCCTCCCCCCCCCTTTTAAAGTTCCACAGGGCCCTGTTGTTCCGTTTTTAGTTCCCGCGGTGGTTTCAATGCATTCTGCAGCAGCGCGACGCTTGGCGCGTGGGTTGATTGCACTGACGCCAGAAAACCTGGAAGCGGTCGCGCAAATCAACATTTACGAGGAACCAGCTGTGGTCGCCTAGACCCGATGTTGTGCAAACGAGCTGTGCAAACCGACGAGTTTGCTCTGGCCATCGAACCTTCGAGATCTGCCCGATTTGAGTCAGCTTTCTTGCGTAGCGCGTGACTTTATTGTGTTTGTAGGGTTGCGCAAACGTTTTGATCATTAAATTTATATTAACGAAACTCGTATTTTTGCTTCTGTTTTTTCTGATATTATCATTTTTACGACTGACATCAGGCTATACCTTTTTAAATCAATTTCTTTGCGTTGTCATTTATGCATCTATCTATGAAAGTCATTTATGCAATATCCATGAATTTTCTGAAGATGACATTCCATATTCCCAACTTCATACACAAACGCTAGGCCCTAAACATGTATAATGTCACAATCAACGATGATTAGCAAGCGGATTATGCGCCTTTCGTCCTTTCCATTCGTCGTACAATTCAACTTAACCGTCGAACGCTCGAGATTCATTTTGGTCGGTTTTCTTGCATTCGCGTAAATAAAGAAAATTTTTGCGTTGCGAGTGAAATGAATGCTTATTTAACTTGTATTTACGAAAGTCGAGTTATTTGTTGTGAGTTTCGTTGCCTTTTGCTTGCTTTTAGACGTTCAACTTTCTGCTGATTCAATTAATTAACTTTAATTTAACCCCAGTTTTAAAAACTTGACCGATTTGTTTTAATTTGATTAAAAAAATATTTTTATATCGATTTATACACAGTAAAGAGGTGTAATACGAAGGCTAAGCCACGAGCTAAGAACCGTGGAATTGAAATCTCACGCAATCCGATTTTCTTTGATTTCAAGATAAAGGTCTTTTGGCTTTCTTGCAAACTTAAACGCCCAGTTTTTAATTATGGGAAAAATCCATTTAGAATTAACACCACCCTGTATATCGGTGTTTTTAAGTAGGTCGAAATTAAAGTAAAAAAATTGCCCAATTTTAAGTTACTGTTTTAAATGGAAAGGATTGATTCTTACACCATCCTTGCAAAAATAATATATTCATTTGCTGTAAAATATCTAGTTCTAGTAGATGTTAGCGAAAATGACTTTTTTTATTTTATATTTTTTTTTTGATCTTGCAATTTTGTCTTTAAAAATAACTACAGGTTAAGGCTGAACTATAAGCAACTTTAAACGATGTTCTCACAACCTTGGTGAAATTATGATGATCTTTGGAGATTCATAAAAATCAAACAATAGAGTTGTACCCAGTAGTCAACGCAGAAGGTTTTTTTACAGCTTTTCCTCAATTAATTAAATTCTAATAGTATAGAGTAGACCAATATATATTCTCTATATTCGTTAAACAACGGCTTTTCGGAGAAATTTATATTAGGGTCATTCATTTCATAAATAAAATTAATGATTTATTGATACGAAATAAAAGCAGACATTACAGAATGATAAAGCAACCAAATTTGTTAACAATGGATTTTCAGAGAAATTGGTTGAGGGTCATTCTTTTGATGCATTCAATTAATTACTTATTGATACGAATTACCAGGAGACAGTAACCAAAAATTGGTTTGAATAGCTCCGTGGAATTTGGACCCAATTTAAATCGCAACTTTATTTTGAAGGTTGTTCAGGAAAAGGATTTAAATGCGATTCTGTGAGTTTCACGTCATCTTTTACTGTCGGATTTCGAATTGCGATCTGACTTCCAACCATTGCTATGGACTTTGGACTCTGCAAGTAGGATATTTGAGCTTAAATAAAAATACAAATTTAAACTGCGGTAAAACGTGTCTTTAAAAAACGCTCAAGGCATTTGCCCAGTGCAGAGCTTTTGTGAAACATAAGAGTGATGACGTAACAACTTAAACTAGGTAAAGCACCACCCCATTGGACAACCCTGACCCCCTCGAAAAGTTGGGAAATATCCGAACCAAAAATCGTGTTTTACAAAAATAAACAGCAAGTCTACGTTTTTCGAAAATAGACATGGTCTATAATATAATATCTCATGCCAGAAAGGTTGTATTGTTGTCCAAAAATAGCCGAAGTCAATGCCCGATACTTGAGATTTATCCCGGTAACCGATATTTCGGGCAAAAATATCGCGATGCCGATCCGATACTAAATGACGTCATTACTGTGATTTAACAAACAAAACACATATAAATGAAACGTTTAAAGACAAGTTTTTCAAGGTTAACAGGTCTTAATTTTGGAACACTATATACGGATCTGTTCATAAGTTTAATGGTGAAAATAACGGCCCAAATAGACGTTAAACGCGACATGCTTTATTGTTCAAACGTTTCGGCAAATGTATTTTCACCATTAGACTTACTTAATTTTGCTATTAAAAAAAAACCGTAACTTATGGGGTCAACTCTTATTTTTACGAAACGGAAAACATTTTGCCAGGTAAAAAAAGGTTTGATATCACTGATGATGGCATTAGAAATTGCCGAAACGTTTGAAAATAAAGCATGTCGCTTTTAACGTCTATTTGGGCCGTTATTTTCACCATTAAGGTCTTAATTTGCTTCACCGTTGAGAAGTTTAGTTAGGTCAAGTTGTGAACCTATTATTTTTGATGCATTTAAATTTCAAAGAAGGAACGGGTGCGTTTGAACATATAATTGTGATATAATTTTAGTATCCGATCGGCACCGATCGCTCAAGTATCGGACAAATGCCGATATTATTGCTTGGCATCACGTATCAGCTCAGATCCGATATAATTGGACATTGTGAGTAAAAAAAAGTTATCCACCATCCTAAATTTAACGTTAATTTGTTTCATTCTAAAATTCAACACTAAATATTTGGACAATTAACTTTATATTTGGTGTTTTGTTCGTTTCTAATCTTTTAAGTTTCTACTCTTTTCTACTACATTATTTGGTCAGATCCTGTATGGCTCATCGCACTTAATACATCAATTAAGGAAATATATAGATCGCAGTAATTAAGGCAGAAATGAAATGGACGGCAAGTGCTTGTAAATAAATGGTTCGTAAATTAAGGCTAAATTCCGTTATAAATTTTTGTTTGGCATCGATACCACGTTAGTATCGAACGATTACCGATACATTTTTAGCGGTGAGCAAAACAAAGTTATTTAACAATCTAGGAAAAGAAACACAAAATCAGAAAAAAATATATTTCGACATCCTAATTTGAATTTAACGTAGACCTGTTTCAATCAAAAGTCGACGCTAAACATTTGTGCATGAAACTTTATTTTTGGTGTTTTGTTCGATTTTACTCTTTCATACATTATTTGGTTTGATCTTGTATGGCTAATCGCACTTTATACATCTTTAAGGGAATATATGGATCGCAGTACGGAAGAAATGAAACGGAAAACGCTTGTAACTAAACGGTACATAGGTCGGGAAGAATATCGAAAAAGGCGTCAATATCATATTGCTTGTTGCGAGTCAGCAGAGTCCAGTAACCCCGGCGTCAAATCGACGCCTAGGATTGACGCCAAGTATTCTGCGGTGTTCAGGTATCCTGTTTGCCGTCAAACCTGGCCACTGTTTGTCGATGTCAGGGATTCGAGTCTCCTGTCCGGGTAAACTAAATCCAGACCGCGAAAAAAGTTTGCATAAAAGCGCTGATACCGCGCGCGTTCTTGCGCAATAACTTATTTTCGCTTTTTTCGTATTTTAATAATTCATAGAAATACTATGCACGGATCTGTTATGTAGCTTCACAATGAATCTCTCAAAGGCAAAAAGTCGAGTAAATTTACATGATCTTGGTAAAATGTTCGATACCTGCTTGTATATGTTAATGATCATTTTTAAGATGTTGTCAATTTACTCGACCTTTTTTGGCTTTGAAATTCATTATCAAGTTAATGAGTCATATACGTACAAAATCTGATACCATGCTGTGCTGATATTTTTGCCATAATTATGTTTACCTTATGTTATTTAAAGGTTTTAAGAAACAGTTTTTTCAAATTTAATGGATTTCAATTATATTTGCAAATTAATTCTGCCTGATAAAACACCATAGGCTTAAATGATTTTAGGCAAAACATAATAATAAATACTTGAAATTCATATTTTTTCAAAGCCATAATAAAGTGAGTTGTAAACAAATAGTATGAGATATAAAAGTTCTTCGGAATGATCAAGAAAATAAGAATACTTCTCACAACATTAATTTAATATAACAAAATATGAAACAGAAAATATTGGTTTAAAATAAAATTAAACAAGAGTACAATCAAATAAAATGTAAAAAAAAACATGGCAACGTGTGTAACAAAAATTATTAGGTTTAGCTAAAAAAAGATTGAAAAAGTTTGATTTATAAAAATATAAAATAAACAGGGCAAACCAATAAAAATCACTTTAATTAAAATAAAAATCAGATTTGTGAAAAGCAAATTAAATAGGCAAAATACAAAAAAAAAACTTTATATAAAAGGCAAAAGATTGAAACAAATGTTCTAAAAAGGCGAAAGATTTGAGCCAAGCTACCCAGTCCGCCCTCCAGTTATAAACTTCATAAATCCAAGCTATCGGCCGAATTGGAGCCGCGTCCTCCGAAGCTTTCGGTTTAAAAAATAGTCAAATAAAATTCCATACAAAATGCGATTATTGAAAAGCAAGTTAAAAAGGCAATTTACATAAAAATTAATTTAAAAAAGGCCAAAGAACTAAACCGGTTAAAAAAGGCCAAAGTATTAACCCATTTAAAAAAGGCCCAATAAATAGCCATCCAGTCCGCCCTTAGTTATAAACTTCAAAATATGCCAGCCATCCGCCAAGTTGGAGCCGGTGTCGACCAAATACAAGCTCAAAGAGCAAGTGTAACGATTTGTCCACACAATCCAACCGCAAGACAGCTGGCGTCGTTTGCTAGTCTGCGGGCAAACTGGGGTAAACAGGTGGCGGGACATAACACAGGTGAAGTGAACTCGCTTTGGAGTAATATGTGTTGTAAAAGTGGGTAGGTAACGCTTGCTGCAATAAATGCTTGAAAACCTAGCGGCACCCGATTTTTTGATTGCAGTTCCATAACAATTTTTGTCTGAACCTTAAAATAAAGTGTAAAAATAGTTGCGCACTATTTATGCTAACACAGGTGAAATGAACTCAAGCTGTGGCCTAAGTGTTTGATATGTTTGTAGAAGTAAGCATGCGGCTAACGGATGACAAATTAAAGTAAAAAAAAAGAAAGTGAAAAAAAGGGTTGCACACCATTTATGCTAAATACAGGTGAAATGAAATGAAGCGAAAACAAAATGAAGCGAACTCAAGCTGTGGTAATATCGATATGGATGTAAAGGTAACATTCAACTAACGCGTGTAACAAAAGCTTGGAGACCCAACGGCGCCACTCGATTCTTCGACTGCAATTCCACGAAATCCTTATCTGAACCTTAAAATAAAGCACAAATAAGGTTGCGCCCCATTTATGCTAAATACAGGTGAGGTGAACTCAAGCCGTGACGCAATGGGTTCAATATGGGTTTAAAGGTAACACTCAACTAACGCTTGTATTAGGAGTTTGGAGACCTAACGGTGCCACCCGATTTTTCGTTTACAATTCTGTGAAATCCTTGAGTTGCACTAAAGTGCAAAAAAGCGCACCATTCAAGCCATAACACAGGTGAAATAAATTCAAACTGTGGCCCATGTGTTGCGTATGGTTGTAAAAGTATGTAACCAACCCGTGAAAAATTGCAAAAAATAAACAGAAAACAAATAAAGTTCAAGACAGGTAACGCGAACTCAAGCTGTGGCGATATGGGTTGCATATGGTTGTTAAAATAAGTATGTAGCTAATGCGTGAAAAATCAAAGGTGCTAAAAAATAAGGTGCAAAAAGTTTGAGCACCATTTATGCTAAACCTATAGGTGAAGTGAATTCAAGCTTTAACGCATTTGGTTACAAATGGTTGTAACAGTATAAGCATGCGACTAACGCGTGGAAAATTAAAGTGCAAAAAATATAGATAAAGTACAAAAAAGTTGCGCACCATTCATGCTAAACACAGATGAAATAAACCCAAGCTGTGACCCAATGGACTCGTTATGGATTTAAAGGTGAATAACTCACGCGTGTAAAAAAGCTTAAAGACCGAACGGCGCCAGTTCCGTGAAAGCCTTTATTTGAACTTTGAACCCAACGTGCAAAAGTAGTTTCACACCATTTATAGAGTTTGATTTTGGGATGTTTTTTTCTTTACGTAACTCTAGTACAAACAACGCTATAGAATGATGATGATAAAAGTAAACAATCAACAAAATATGTAATTTTTTTTTGACCAAATTGGCAGTTTCCTGGAGCAGCATAACTTGTTACAAAATGTTATCTTTTAAACGTAAGTTTACTTGTTTGAAATGTAATTCTATAATAGTGACGCCCGTTGGTCAGACTTAGACAACTAGATTGATTTTATCTTTTTCAAATTAGATTAGAAGTAGAACCAGAGCACATATGCAATTCTCAAATTAGATAAGACTTAAATTAGCCGAATTTCGCTCTAATTAATTATATTAGAAAACTAGAATTATCTAGTTGTCCAAGTCTTGTTACGGTAATTCCCAGGTCTTTATTTAGCATTTAACTTCACCGCGCAACTGTAAGTTATGTCGCTGGCAACAAATCATTTAAACCCCCGCGCGTCTCGTGTGCAAAAGGTCAAAGTCCAATCTTGGAAGATCGTTCAAGCAGTGGTCGACAAAAGCAAGCAAGATTGATCGGCCTTTAGATCCCCAAAGCGTCAAATAGGGCAATCAAGACTCCCGTGTTTTCCCCAGCAATTTCACTGGGTTCAAAGTACGCAGTGCAAAACTATAGCAGTGGTTCCTAAAGTTTTTGGACTTTTGGCACCCTTAAAAAAATCCTGCCCCCTTGTTAACAATTTAGCTATGTTGTTTATTGCGATTTTTCTGTAAAGAAGTGGCAACAACACATATCATCTGACCACACTGCTGGAACATGTACTTTTTGGTCGTTTTAATCGTACACAAAACTTGTATAAGGAAGACTACCAAAAAAGTCGAAATTGTGAGGAAACTTATATATTTTTGACTGAAGAAAATATAAATTAGTTTTGGCTCCCTACTTTCATTGCCGCTCCTATTTTGAAAATAGCAGGTAAAGTAGGACACATACTACAGATGATTAAAAAATGTAGGTAACTTACTAAAACATAACAAAAAAAATGTAGACATATTTTATAGACACATTTATTTTACTTTCACAATGTCAGTACCTGTAAGGTACCACAAGATTTAAATAGCCAGTCCAAAGCACCCTGGTAATAAATAAATATAAATTGTTGTTGTTAATAACAACAATGCGCCGATACTTTTTGCACTCGCCTTTTAAAGTTGTCTAGCTGGAAATTCCACTACGACTAAATATAAAGGGGCAATTGGCCTAATTTCTGTGCTCATTTTGAACTTCTACTAGATGCCAAATGATTGCGCAAAGTCCAACTTACGATTAAATCCAAAGGACAAATCCGACGGCAAAACGACACCAACCCAGTTAACTGCAAGCAAAAGAAAAATACGACTTTAGGAATAAGAGATCGCGGCTTAATTGGCTCCAAAATCCCCAAAGGAAGCAAGCGTGTGTTAATTGCACCAATCGTTTCCTATTGACGTTGAAATAGCGTGGGATTTACTAGAACTTGTATGCTGGCAACTAATCAGGAAAGCTTAAATAGAAGTTAATCTCGGGATATTGGCCTTAATGATACGGGGTTAAGTTAAGCTACACTTTTAAGTTTGTCTTATTTTGTTGAAAGCTTAAATCAGTATTAAAATTTAGTTCGTCTTTTAAAAGTTGTACCGGAATTATAACCTTTGAATTTGACAAATGTCGGCTCAATCTGAGATGGTTTAGTTCAGGATTGTTCAAACCCAGGCCCGCGGTGCTATCAACCTTGGACCACCCTGGTTTATTCAATCGTTTTATTAGATTTTTATTTACCTTTAGCACAGTCGGACAAGGGCCCTGCGCTTTCGTTAGGTGTTTTAGAAAAAGCCGTATTTTTTTAACCAATTAGGTGAAATATATAGGGCTAATCCTGGCGAGCAAACACCTATAGGATTTTATTAGAAGGTTTTTCTTTATTTAACGATTATGTAATTTCAGAACGTCCTCAACTGTATTTCTAGTTTTTATTGAATTTGAGAAAACCCAAAGGTAACTGCCATTTTAAATGCAGTCTGAAAAACTGTAAAGCACGAATTTTAACTATTTACTAATATGAAAACAAAAGTGAAAAACATTTCATAGCCGCCAAGAATTTCAACACGAAATAAAAGGACAACAACCAATCAGCAACATTCACTTACTGTGAGCCCATTGGACGCAGTGTGGGAATGAATAGGTTGTTTATTGCAGCTGGTAACAAATTCGGACCTCGTTGAACAATATTTTGAGCTTAAAAGCCATTATAAATTACCGCAATTCTCGCGATAGTTTCACAAATGTTGAGTGTTTATAATTAACCCAAAAAATTGCGTGTTCAAGGTTTTCTGAAAAGCCCTTGACCCAAAGCATCTAAAGCAGGGTTCTTAATCTGGGGCCCATGCACCCCTTGGGGTCCGTGAACTAATTTTGGGGGACCATGAAGGCCAAACTGAAATGTTATTTTAAGAAGCAATCATTTAAAAAAAATAGTTGAAATTAAAAACGTTTACTAAATTTATTTAAACTATATATAGTTTCAAATTTTGTGGACTGAAAACTGCAGACAATTTATGACGTCATTTTAAAAAAATTCTGACTACCGTGGTCCACGCAAAGCAAAAAAAAGTTAGGAGTCCGCGGTAAAAAATGTTTAAGAACCCTTGATCTAACGGTAACTGCCATTTTAAATGTTGTTCGAATTTTATTTCTCAGCAATAACTCAAATGAAAAAGGTAAAAGAGTTGCCGCGGCCGAGAATTGCAACACAAAAAAGGGGAAAACAACAATTCTGCAATATTGCCGTTGGACTTTGGAGCCTTGGTGGCCCGTGAGCCGGGCGTTATTTCCACGGCAGCTTGGGCGCCCGGCTGGCGCGCCGCAGGTGATATCGTAAACAGCAGAGTCACACGATTGGAAAAAGGCGCTGGCGCTTTTAACCGCAAAAGAACGAAGGTCGGCCGACTGATTGGCACCTTTTTATAAGCCGTGGCTTCGAAAAATCGGCCAGGCCTGGTTTTCGGCCCGTTTTGTATTTGGTTGTTTATTTGTAAAATGCAAGCTCAACAACATAAGGGTGCCAACAACATAAGTACGTTTAATAGTTATAATGTTTGGCTGCGTTTTACAAGGTCCCATTTGTGCATTATCTACAAATTCAAGGTCTAAAAGCAAGACTTTTTTGTTCTTGAATGCCCTAATTTGCGTAAATCTTCAATGCACCGGGTTCACAGGAAAAATGTGCTGATTGAAAATATGTCGGAATGGTTTGATCGGGCCGTTAAATAATTATCGCCGGTAGAAAATGTATTTTTCTTCGTTTCCTTCTAATTTCTGTTGTCAGGATTCCCCTTCTTCATGTAGTTTATATTTGTGTAAACAATTTTTTCTGTTTGTGCGAATTAATTTACTCACGTAATCTCATTTTACTTTTTACATGTTGTGGAATTTTTTTAATAAAGTTTTTAAAACACCTTATGACTCCTCTGAAAGTGAAAGTTTTCTAACCTAATGCTTAAAATGTGCATTTTGCACTTCGCGCAAACTAAAGTCCACAACTTTGAACCAACCATTCTTCAAACCTGGACTAAAAAAAGTGCAAAAAACTCAAGCGAATGCTTTTTTTTTTTCAAAACCCAAGGCCCATTTACACTACAGCTGCTCTGAGCTGAGCTGAGCGTAAAATGTTTTTCATTATAGCTGCGCTGAGCTAAACTGGGCTTGAAAATCACCCCAAATCGTCATGTTTTCCTATAGCTGCACGGGGCTTGGGTTTACAAATAGTGAAACACACGCCACAATAGAATTTAAATTCAAATTACGATTTGCTCAGCTCAGTGCAGCTGTAGTGTAAACGGGCCTTTACTTCTATAAAACCTGTAATTATTTGATTAATTTTTTCATGTTTTCCACATTAATGTTACTGTTGTTTTGTGTCGTCACACAAGTTGGCCAGCACATTTCTGCGCCACCTCTCAGTTAGTGATGACGTCACCCCAGGAACTCGTAGTCAAATGACCCATTTTTAACGTTTATGAATTTTCGAACTAATATTAACACACTAACCCTGAATAATTCCTGAACACGATTAAATTGTAAGGCCGAATAAGACTGAGTATCAATATTTATAAATATTGATATTTTTTTGAAAAAACGGCTAAGTCAGGTTAAGCATTTTACATGGAAAGGAAAAGATTAATTTGTAAAAATGACCAGTCTCTTGACAAAGATGGGTTTCAATATTATATTTATAACTAAAAGCCAAATGTTGTTAAACCAAAGATGTTAATACAGAAGAGTGCATTCAACTGTATTGCTTTGAAGAAATACGAAGAAATTTACATTTTCAAATAGATTCTTGTTTTTTTTGTGTATTTTAATGTTTATAGACTTTTTTCAGGTGTATTGCTGCTGATTCTGCAAGCGCCCGAAAAGTCAATTTTTCTGCTCAAATTATTTCGTGGTGGTGTGCATAAGAACAAGGCGATCTGACTCAAAAAAACGCTGCTGAAAAACTTTCACAAAACCCATTTTCTCGCAATTCATCTGCTAGAAACCTGTGATTGTTGTACAAGAATGGCCTCTATTTCGTCACACAGCTATTTTCTGGCGGCCAATTCTAACACTGTAATTATTTAGGTTTATTCCTGAATTGTTATGTGAAAGTCAGACGTCAAAAATAGTTTGGTCTATTGTAGGTAAAAGTAGTAAATGCCGACAAGTTATAGTTTAGAGAATTTTGTCAAATGCTAGTGCTCATCCTATTATTCTGCCGTATGTTATATTGAATGATTTATATATTTTATGTTGCAAACTGCCATTGAATGATAACGTTTGGATTTAAAATTGTAGCTTTTAGACGAATTAAAGTTTGATATTTGATATTACAAAGCAAGGTTGACAGTAATACAGTCCGTTAGTGCAACTATATTTCATGAAAGTTCAAACTTGCAAGTTTTTTAACCCTCAGTTTTGTATGTACATTTTTTTGCAAATTTTGCATTCTATTCTAGTTCAGCAAGTTTAATAATTTTGAAACCTAAAAGTTTATATTATTATGGCACTAATTTTAATAGGAAAAACAAAAAATGTTACAAAAAACAAATATAAGGATTTTCTACAAATGGGTAAAAATTTCAGCTGAAACTTTAAGGAGAGGGAATGGGACGTTTGGGGTCCATCGATTTGACATCGGCCGTTATGGTGTCGGCGTTTGGACGCCCTAGTTTTGGCAGTGGATTGTTAGGCCTTGTTTAGGATTAAAGGTTGGGTTAGGGTTGAAATTATTAGGGGAGTTAGTGATGTACTTATGGTCGGGGTTTATGGTTAGGTAAAAAGCCTAATTTTTAATTAAAGTCTGTTTATTAAATCAAGATACTCTTAAACAATAGTCCACGAACCCTTAAAGCAGTGGTTCTTAAGGCTGGTTCACGCTAGACGCGTTAACGTCTAGCGTTAGCGTATGGCGTCCAACGGCTAACGTCGTCCAGTTCACACATAACGCGTTGCCAGCGTTAACGGAAAATTTCCTCGCTTCTAACCGAATGCGTCAAAGTTAATATCTAATTAAACTTTTCCGCAACCGAAAGCGTTTTTTAAAAACGTTTTACGTTAACAGTAGACGCGTCTAGTGTGAACCAGCCTTTAAACTTTTTGAGACACGCCCAACTTTTACAATTTTAACGAAACTCGTGCCTCACATTGTTTCAAAATCAAAAAAATATTAAACTAAACAGCAATTTATGTTTTTTGGATACCAAATGTTTAATTTGAGGATTAGTAGCAGGGAATCACCTCGCCTTAATGTTTAGTCATAATTCATGCAAAGTTTGTCAATTTCTCGCGCCCCCTTGTGAACCTCACACGCCCCCCAGTTTAAGAACCACTGACCTACAGCCTATGCTTTTTCAGAATGTAAACATTCGTAAAAATAACTAATACAGATTGTTTGTTTTCACTGATATAAAATATACTTTTTATAAATATATCTTTTTGACTAGAATTTAAAATACAATTAAATAAAAAAGGCCTTTTATTTTTAATTTTTATTTTGTTTCAGAATCAGGCTTTAGTCAAGTTATCGCTCGATAAGTTGTAAAAGATATTTGAAATTGTGCTCATAGTAACCAAGCTAATAAAAACAATATTATTTTAAAAGTGAATGTTGAAAAAATGGGTTCCTTACACAGCACCGCAAAGGAGCCTGGCTGTAAATTTAAAGCTAAAAACATCGATCAAAAAGACAACATTATGAACTCTGTGGTTATAAAAGGTAAGACCCACATTCTATTTTATTTTCGTAAGCCTGTTTTAGTAATGCAAAATCATGGATTTTTCTTTGGCCACTATTTTTCAACCTATGTAGGTCGCGACGCAAAACTAGGTCACCATTTATTTTGGTTGGGTCGCCATGGACAAGACAAATCAATATGAACTAAAAGTTTAGCAGTAGGATGACCAAATGCAACCGCCAGTCAAAGGATCGTGTTTATATGGGACTTACTGTAATGGACTAGTCGCGTTTATGACGTCACCATTACCCTTGTTTTCAATCGTGGAATCCAGCATACCCTAATTTAGTCAAATAAGGTGCTTTAATTAAAATCCTTAAGCGACAAATAGAGGCTTAAACCGTAATCTAGCTATTGCTATATAGTGCATAGTTTTACCGTAAATCCGAATTTTCTAGCCAAACTTTTAAACAATCTGTTTACAAATGTGAAGAATTTGCAAATTAAAATGTGATTTTAATTCAGTTTGATTTATGGGTTATTGATGTAAACATCAAAATTCGGGTGGTACAAGTTTTGAAAAAAACTGAATGGGATAGCGAATGTATTTTAAGTGATTTACATATTAATAAGTCTTAAAAATCCCTATGTTTTAGTATTGAATTTATTTTAAGTCAAGTGTAAATTATGTGTCTAAAAAAGCAGCTGTAAAACTGTAAACTTTTCGACTATTTTTTGTAGCGTTGATCACGGTACTTATTCGGTTTTGTTTTAAATTAGGTTAAAAAACACCGTGCGACCAATTTTTGGTCCTAAATTTTCTTTAGACAGTTCTTAAATGTCGTTGAATTTATACATAAAATTGTTTGGCAACCTGTTATGACTTATTTCGTGCAGTGAAGGACAATAATATCGTGGTACGCAGAAAAAGGGGTAAGAAAATGGCGACGTGGCCTGTTATCTGCTTGAGAAGGTATGGCTGCACTGAAGACCTTCTGTTCATTGAAGTCGGGCATTACTGTGATACCGGGCCAGGTACGTCGAATTTATTACCTTTAATGCAAAAAGGAGGTCAAATAGTAAGCAGTGTGCTTCAAACCGTTTTTTACCTGGCAAAATGTTTTCCGTTTCGTAAAAATAACAGTTGACCCCATAAGTTAAGGTTTTTTTAACAGCAAAATTAAGTAAGTCTAATGGTGAAAATACATTTGCCGAAACGTTTGAACAATAAAGCATGTCGCTTTTTACGTCTATTTGGGCCGTTATTTTCACCATTAAACTTATGAACAGATCCGTATATAGTGTTCCTAAGTAGTCCGATTTCAGACGTTTAATACCGTGATGGATTTGTGACTAAATAGCGAAAGGCATTGTTCTGGTTTCTAACGCTTTTCTAAGAAATGAAAATAGTTTGTTCTAAAATTTAATATATATTTGGCATCGAAGGGTTTTTAAGTAGACAACGTTTAGAACAGGGGTTCTTAAACTAAGGTCCATGGCCCCTTTGGGGTACGTGGACTAGTTTTAGGGGGTCCACGAAGGTATATTTCAAATCCTATTGTATTATTTGAATAGTGATAAATGTTTCCAAAAAAATTGTAATTAAAAAGGTTTTTGCACTGAATGCAATTAGACAACATTTCAGTTTTACGTTTTGTGGAACAGAACAGTATATTTCTAAAGTTAATTTGCATAATGACATTAATTTATGACGCCAACTATCATGCCAAGTCTGGTCCACGCTAAGCCAAACATTATTTTAGCGGTCCACGGTAAAAAAGGGTAAGAAAAACTGATTTAGAATTCATTTGTTTGGAGTTTGGGTAAAAATCAGTATTTTGTGGTGAATGGAATAAGGGATAGCTTTTATCAGCTGTTCAAAGATTAAGAAAACGTATTAAATGTATTATATAATTATTATTTATTTTTTGTGCATGGTGGGGTGGGGGAATAAAAACAAACCCAAATGAATATTTGAAAAAGCTTTGTATGTTTTGTGAACAGGAAATACATCCTTTGGTCAGTAGACGTTACAAATTTCTTGTTTTGCCAGGAATGTATTTATTCAAGTGCAAAGGAAGTGAAAAGCTATTTGAGCTTATCAAGAACAAATGGAACCGCTTATTTGCGGATTATGGGAGGGAAATATTAAACAGAGCACATGTACAGCAGAACCCACCTTTGTCTCCACAATCAGGTAACTCATATATTCCCTTTAAATAACATCAGCAAACTAATTGGCGCTTAGATTTTCATATTGAAATATCTCCTAAAGTGGGGCTGATAATAAGTTGAAGTTCTTGTATTTGCTTCGGCTAACCTGTAAACCAGTTTATCAAATTATCCACATCAGTTTACGGGACAGAAAAATTGTGCCAGCTGTACGTATTGGTAGCCTACTTTCCTAGATCAGATTAACTGCTTATTTGAACCTGGCCCAGTAGCCTATTGATTATTTATCGTCTAGTGTCGGTAACGTTATGCTTCGCTAATTGATACTTTTTATCTCTCAGTTACCTCATTGTTACGTCATGTATAGGCACCGTTTTATATGTTGCTGGTAAATATGATATTCATCTTTGCTAAAAGGGTAAAACATACACAAAAGGTCTAGAACCCTTGCTCTAAACAGACATTTACATTTAGATTGTTCGACGTTCATTTTGCAACTAGGGTTTCCAATACTCGACATTTTTTCCGATACCCGATATTTTGGATAAAGTATCGCGATCCGATACCAAATTACGTCATCACTAAGCTCAACAAGCAAAATAGATGAAAGTAAAACGTTCGAAGGAAATTTTTTTTTTTTTTTTTTTTTTCTCCAATTAAAGTTACGATAAATTTATTTTTTGAAGTAAAATTACCTTTTAAGTTACAATCACTGCAGTTAAACGCCAATATTCCAAAATTAATTGGGTATCAGATCGGCACCGATACCACCCTAGTATCGGGCGAGTAACACCTGGCAACCGGTATCAGCTCCGATCCGATATTATCAGAGATCCAATATATCCTAAAGTTGTGCCGGTGAAAAGCTGAAATTTTCACACATTGCATCTATTTGCTTTAGGAATTCAGCACACACACTTTTAGCAAAAATATTGATAAAATGTTAATAATAATGTTTATGAATATTCATACTCAACCATATTTCCACCTAATTGTCGGGCTTTCTCCTTGAATCTTTCGCGGTCTCCGAATCAGGGCCCACAAAACGTTTTCACAGAGTGCCGATAATAAAAAATCACGTTATGTGTCGGCCACATTGTATATTACACGTTTCAAATATAGACATAGGCACCATCACATGACAAAGCATACCGCACTCGTATGCTACGTTTTTTGTCCACTAATTTGTGTTTATGTAACTTAATTTCAACTAACAGATTTGCACAGGGAGTTACTTGAAGTTTATTTATCGTAAAACGTCAAATAGAACATTTTACTTTGTGCAGGAAGATGTACTCTAAACCACGAACAGCTACCACCGGTGTTACAGCTACGGCTACATAAACAACAAAAACAACAACAGGTACAGCAACAGAAGCAGCAACAGCAGCAAAAGCAACCGCCGGTACAACAGCAACAGAAACAAAAACAACCGGTGCAACAGCAACAGAAACAGGTACAGCAACAACAGAAACAGGTACAACAACAACAGAAACAGGAACAGCAACAACCGGAACAACAGCAACAGAAACAAAAACAACCGGTGCAACAGCAACAGAAACAGGTACAGCAACAACAGAAACAGGTACAACAACAACAGAAACAGGAACAGCAACAACCGGAACAACAGCAACAGAAACAGGAACAGCAACAACCGGAACAACAGCAACAGAAACAGGTACAGCAACAACAGAAACAGGTACAGCAACAACAGAAACAGGTACAACAACAACAGAAACAGGAACAGCAAAAACCGGAACAACAGCAACAGAAGCAGGTACAACAACAACAGAAACAGGAACAGCAACAACCGGAACAACAGCAACCGAAACAGGTACAGCAACAGCAGCAAAAGCAACCGCCGGTACAACAGCAACAGAAACAAAAACAACCGGTGCACCAGCAACAGAAACAGGTACAGCAACAACAGAAACAGGTACAACAACAACAGAAACAGGTACAGCAACAACAGGAACAGCAACAACCGGAGCAACAGCAACAACAGAAACAGCAACAACCGGAACAGCAACAACCGGAACAGCAACAACCGGAACAACAGCAACAGAAACAGGTACAGCAACAGGAACAGCAACAACCGGAACAACAGCAACAGAAACAGGTACAGCAACAACAGAAACAGGTACAGCAACAACAGAAACAGGTACAGCAACAACAGAAACAGGTACAACAACAACAGAAACAGGAACAGCAACAACCGGAGCAACAGCAACAACAGAAAAAGGTACAACAACAACAGAAACAGGAACAGCAACAACCGGAACAACAGCAACAGAAACAGGTGCAACAGCAACAACAGCTACAAAAACAGAAACAAATACAACCGGTGCAACAGCAACAGAAACAGCTACAGCAACAAGGAAAACAACCACGGCAACAGCCGGTGCAACAGCAACAGTCAGAAGTATCTTACAACTTCAACCACGAAAATGATTTATCGAGTTGCTCACACAACAGTGTTGATGATGTGTTTGTTAACAATAACAGCGTCAAGTATTCGACGCTTCTCTCATCCTGTTTTAATCTCACCATACACCGAGACAGCACTTTTTATAGAAAGCAAATCGGTTGGTAAAGTGTTGCTTACATTTAGATTTAAACTTACCGTAGGCCTACATTTAGACCAGGGGTGGGCAACGTGCGGCCCTTCACCTTCTTCCAGCTATTTTTCCCTAAATAATAAGGCTATTTGAGTGTGCACCATGTTGGGAATTTTACTCTTTCAGTTTCCTGTTTAAAGTGCGATGTAACCCATAGGCTACACCGCTACACAAATGCAGTTGAACTCGAATGGGAAGCATCTATTACAAAACAATCTTCATTCATAAAGTTTTACTTGTGTCACGTTGTTATGAAAAAGAACTGTTTTGCAACAATTACACTTGTTTGGCAAGGTGTAACGGACTTTTGCCATGCATAGTGGCTGAGATGTTTTGTCAGCTGGTTTTGAATTAAGGCTGCTGATTAAATTGTACTGAGCCGATTTGTACGAGAAAAGCGTCATTGGAATTGTAGGAAAAGTTATTTCCGAATTCACAAGTACAGCACTGACAAGACTGCCCTAGTTGCAGCCTAGTAGCTCATTTGATATTCCAGTAAAAGCTGAAAATATGAATTAGTGTTTATTTGATGTGCGGCCCTCTGTAAGCATTACATTTCCTAACTGGCCCTTGTGTTAAAAAGGTTGCCCGCCCCTGATTTAGACTAATTGCTACTGTAGTTGTACAGCGAAAAATAGGTAAAAATACACTGCTTTACGCCGTGTTGCAGTATATACCTTGTTACGTTATATCACCCAAAATACCGTTTTAGAGTAATGGTTCGCAAACTTTTCTCCTAACAAACCGTTTTTGCCTTCTTAAAAATATTGAATTTTAGGACACCAGTTTGTAAGACAAGGGGAAAAATTCGGAACAATATCCAATACTAATGCATCCTGCAAAATACATACTGTAGGAAAACTGTCAAATGAATTAATATCACAAATTTTAAAAAAATGTGCTCCGCAAATATATTTATCAGTCAATTAAATTGAAATATGTTGTATGCAACCTCACAAATAACCAATAGTTTCCAATAAAAGAACCATACTCAGGGTTGCCAAAAGTATTTAAATCTTTGAAACGTTTCGAATGTCTTTGAATTGATATATGTATTGAAAAGTTTTTTAAAAACCTATTTTTTCTAAATGTCTTTGAATAGTTAATGATGTTTTATTTTATGTTTAGTAAGGTTATCTGTTAAGAAAGTGCGTAATTGTATTGTGTTTAGCATTATTCTGTTCTTTTTTTGAAATAGTTAAAAAAAACGCTAAGCGATAATATTTTATTTATTTAAAAGTGTAGCGTATTTTCAGCATCTTTTAACGCTATATTGTAAAATGGAAAAAACAATATACATTTTTTTGAAAGTCTTTGATTTTTTTAAAGAGCTGTGTGGCAAGCCTGTATATACTGTTAGCATAAATTTAATGTATTGCTTTTATGTAGGTTGTGTGGAAGCCCTTCCCGAAGACTCACTGTTGCAACTTGGAACTTCTTACAAGCCTCAACTCTATCAGGCAACATTTGCGTGGCAACAGGTATTAGCGCTGATTACTATTTATATTACTGCTGAGATTTTGTATCCATGTAGGTAACCAGTTTAGGTGTGCGGTTGTCCTATATAATTTTTCAGGGTGGTATAGCGCAGTGCTACTATATTTAACCTTCTATATATTGCCAGGAAGGTGTAGTTAACTTTGATACTAGGACCGAAACTGGAATAAATCTAACGTGGTAATAAAACCTAATTTAAAAAAAGACCTAAATTCGTTAGATTAAGATTTAAACAGCTTCTTCTGGTTATGTGCTATGTAATAGTACGTATTTTGATAAATAGTGCGTATGTCAAATATCTTTGTTCTAAATACAATAGTATTGTGGTTAATTACAATAATAAATATATGTTCTACAGTACGGCGTAGAACTGTTTATTCCATTTATTTATTTTTTGGTCATTGCTTTGTGAAATAGCGCGAAATAATTTTAAACAATACACCAAAAGCCATTGCAGACTAACCATATCTGTCGATGAATGAGCAGGGCAGGCTAGAAAAAACAACTAGCCTACAGTGAGGTTCGAACTCACGACTTCCGGTCAAGCCGGGACAGTCGCTCCACCAACTAAAAGACTTCAGTGATCAAATGTTTCCGGCCTACCTTGCTTGAATCATTGATCGACAGATTCGGTGAGTCTGCGATGGCATCCGGTGTAATAATGACACGTAAACCGCAATCATTGGTAACATGAGCTGTTCTAACTGGGACTACGACTTATCGATAAGGACTTAATTAGTTATTTTGGAAAGGATTCGACTTGGACTCGTGCCTTTTTAAAATTACTTGTCTGCAACATAAGTAGTTTAATCATTGTTTTCACATATTTTACGTGTTGGCCATGGGAATGAAATTAGAACTTTAATTTTTTTTGGGATTTACTTTAAATAGCGTGATAAATGACTTAAATAAGTAAATTTACAACGTTAGTAGTTTAATAGCCCGAAAGTTTTCATTTATTTTATGAAAATGAAATTAGAGCTTTGACTTTTTTGACTTTACATTAAAAAGCGTGATAAATGACATAATTAATAAATGATGCAACTTATTCTGATGGGTATAGTTCGATAATAGTTTTTACATATTTTACTTGTTTGCTATGAAAAGGAAATCGATCTTTTTGGGACTTTTTTATCACGCTATTTTAAATAGACTTATAAATGACTTTCATAAACAAATGCTTAGCCTTGGGCCTATGCTGGTTCAAAATGACTGCTTTACAACACAGGTAATTTGTAACACAGGAAATAATGATCCGTCGACGATTCAACAGCGAAATAGCAGCAAGATCCAACAGCAAAACAGAACATGTGAGCTTTCGCAGCCAACTCAACCGTATATTTCCAGTCCACAGGTCGCAATCTGTTCCATGCAACTACCTTAGCATCCCAAACAGGCACAAACTGCATTACGTGGCTGTTAAGTCATCTGGGAAACCTGGAAAGAAACCGACTAGTTGTCCAACCACTGATTATTCCATAATCGACCGCAAAAAAACCCTGGCTCTTTACAGTGCGCGCCAAGCGAGGATGTCCAATGACTTCTAAGCACAATGAGCTGTGTTTGTAACGTCACTATGTACGTCATAAAGCAAAATTGATCGTGGCGTTGTTGTAATCCAAACAAAATGGATTTACATAATAGATGTTCGCAAAAAATATAGTTTGCTGCGGCCATTGTGTTTAGATCGGTTTAACTTATCTAAAGTATTGCACAAAACGTGCCTACATTTTTTTTCAAAGGCCAAACACCTGAAATGTTCTCTAAAAAAAAAAACGTTATTTTCTTCTTTTTTGTCCTGTATAGTTTACCATATCATAGGATATTTTCCAAAATGAAACTCCAAGCAGAAGATCATCAACCCAATGTTAAAGAAAATAATGCAATTAAATAAAAATAAAATAATAAAATAATGCAATTAAACAAAATATAGTTTGCTGTGATCATAGTCTGTTGCTTTAAGGTTTTTGTTGTAATAATGCCGCTTGCTTCGTTTGCGTTTGTTTAGTTTCGTGTTGTTCCACCATTAAGGTTTGGCGTAAGATTTGCTCACATTATGTTCCGCATGGTGTCGCTATATTAGTTTTATATTTTTTCAGGGGTCGTGTTGACGAGAATTTTTCCAGGAACTATTTTGCGTCACAATATTGTTGATTGCTTTTCGTTATCTTCGTTAGTTCTTCTTTTCAGTTTGTTAATAGCAGTTTTGTAAGAAAACTTACATTAAAGTACAAAGGAAAAATGCTTATATACTTTCCAAATCATACGCTTTTTCAACAATGAAAAATCATGATAAAATTAGCATCTTTTACTCAAGCCCTTTCTAAATTTTGAGTGGTTTTTTCAACATTTTTTAGATGCCATTGTTTTTGTCGCAATGGTTTAAAGTTTTTCGTTACAATTATGCTGTTTTTTGTCTTTTACTTACAATTTAGCGACCGTTTGAGGATTTTTAACGACGACTTGAACTATTGGACCCGTGTTTTTATCGTTTTTGATTGCAAATCTTCGTTCTTTTAGCTCTGCTTTGTTTTTTCTTCGTTTTTTATTTCAAACCTTCGTTCTTTTAGTTTTATTGACGATTTTGGCAACGAAACTTAAAATAAAAAAGCCAAATTTGGTGATTCCACCTAGTCCTACCCAGTATTCTTTGAAAAAGTTTTCTACAGGCAAATTTTGGAATTAGACAGTGTTGTACTGACTTAAGTCAATGACTTGACTTAAGCCATTGTTTTCAAATGACTTGACTTAAGCCATTGTTTTCAAATGACTTGACTTAAGCCATTGTTTTCAAATGACTTGACTTGACTTAGAAGTCATTTGCGAAAAATGACCTAACTTGAGTTAAGTCTTTTGGACAATTGTCTTGACTTGACGTAAGTCTTTAGGACAAACGACTTAGGTTAAAATGATTGTTTTCCCAATTTTTGCACATGAAACAATTTACTTACTATATGTTGTTTTTTCTCAATTTACAAAAAAAATCTAGTATAACGTTATATATATTTTTTATGATAAGAACTAGACTTCAAGTTAACTTAATTAGTTATATTTTGCGTATTTTTTCTGTTATTTATGTCTCTTAAAGGATTTTGATTTAAAAATTAAATACATACTGTACCCTAATGAAAATGTCAATAGACAGATTACACCTTAGAAATATACCAACTGGCAAACAACACTTTGACAAAAGACTTCACCTTATTAAAAAATCCTCCAACCGGTCAAAATTCGTAAAGTAGCCTAATAAAATTAGCTTTGAAAATCGACGTCCTACTCCCAAATGCGTGACATTTGCAAATAAATTGCCCATTGAAAGTTCAGGGACGTTCAACTGATGGGCTTGGTTGACACAAAGTCAATTGCGTAACTAATAACAAATAACAGACATACAAAAGTTCCAATGCGTTCAAATAAACACGGAAAGGTCCGTTGTACCGCAAACATAAACAGAAAAAAGCCCTTTTTTTCTTTTTTCGCTTAGCTAGCGTTCGGGCAAAACGTTAAATTGCTGGTCGCTTAATTGTGAATAGCATTTGTTTGTGGGCAGTTTTGTTGGTGGATCAAAATGATGAAGGCGATGTCACATCGGATCGTCGTTTGGAGTTCGTTGCTATTGGCTATCACAGGTATTTTAACTAACTCTAGTAAAGTTGTAACTTTGGTCATAGCTTAATCTCTAACTAAGTTGTTAAAATTATGATGTTACGACTGTTTATCAAAACAGGGATAAAACGTAAAATCATTTCTTTAAATTTCAAAACTGTTTCAGGTTGTTGACCTTTACCGCTTAAGTCTTGTTAAAACAATAATATTTTAATTTTTGTTATGAAAGTATCTAATTGCAAACGTTGAAAACGCACAGTTCGGCGTTAGGTCACGCGTCAGTGAACAACGGTCACGTGTATAGTGACGTCAAATTAGGCAATATCGATGCTGGGGCCTAATTCTGGATATATAGTTTTTTTTTGTTTTTCCTAGGCCAAATTTTACCTTAGTTTTAGGTCAAAAAATTAAAACGTCACAAATATATGTTTCGTTGACTATAGTTCAAGAATGTTAAAACTAAGATTAGTCTTTTTGTATTTATTCTATCAGAAACGTTGAATACACTCATGGAAAAAAAATTAAAATTGCAAAATTAGGAAAGTGACGAAATTGTACATTGGTGAGGAAGCATGTAGTAGTATCTTAGTGCCAAAAATACATTTTATTGTAATTGGCGTAGGCTCTGTATTCGGCGGGAAAGTCCAGGAATTAGATTTGCCAACGATTTCATATTTTGAACCAATCCAACACTACTAGGAATCCTGGACCGTATTGTTCTTAAAATTTAGGTCAAACAAAACTGTACAACTGTCTGCAAAAAATGAATAAAGTTTTTAGTGACGTAATTTATTTGAGAGTTAGTTATTTGAAGCCATAAATTCGCACAGTACTACGCGACACTACATCTAAATAGGTGTTGAAACGAAAGATAATTAACAGTTGTTGAACTAGCTGATGTTGAAAATGAATAAATAATTATTCGAAACGTTCAAAATGCTACCTACTTCTGTATGGGCTTTGATATTTTCCTATTACGTCTTACTACAACCTCCAACCATTATGCTCCAGTAGCAGTATTCTATTTGAGGAGGAGTGAACATATCAGCATTTCAGTGAGCGTTAGTTCCAATTTAGCTTTCACTACATCAGTTGTGTGTTCACAATAAGGAAGTGGATATTTGTCCGCTCGGACGCTTGAGTACGTTTACAGCTATAATGGGTTATACTTTAGTTTGGGTTAGGGTTGTATAACATTTTAAATTATTGTGAATCTTTTCAAGAATTCTTTTCTTCCTTTCACACATGTCAGTAGAAAAATATAAGGTGAAAGCATAAGGATTCACAAAATAGAACCATTTTCATTCAATGGCTGGTATGCCTTGTGTTAGTCAGTAGAAAAATATAAGGTGAAAGCATTAGGATTAGGATTTCATTAGGATTCACAAAATAGAACCATTTTCATTCAATGGCTGGTATGCCTTGTGTTAGTCAGTAGAAAAATATAAGGTGAAAGCATAAGGATTCACAAAATAGAACCATTTTCATTCAATGGCTGGTATGCCTTGTGTTAGGAATAGTGAAAACTACTCAACTTCACTGTTTGTTTTATTACTTTTAAATAACTTCGTTAGGCGTTTGAATAGCCTTAGTAAATGTCTTAGGTAATTTTACCGGTTCACTTGGTAAGCATTCACGCATAACTGACTACAGTGACGATATATCATTTTGCACTAACTAAAACGTTCATATACACCTTTCCGAAGGCATGTGGGGTCGTTTTAGTTAAACAACCTTGTTGTAAAAGTAAATAACCTCTTTCTATATCAGGGGTTGGAAACCTTTTTAGCTAAGGGAGCAATAAAAGCTAAATTTTCTTGGTTGTTTTTTATGAGAGCCATATAACACTTTTATAACGTCTAGTTATAGGTTGGCAAAATATAGTAAATTAAGCAGAGCAGTTTTATTTTGTTCTCATTTCAAGATCAGAACATGCTATGCCAAAAAATGAATTGCCTAAGTTTGCACAGCTTGGATTACAGATTTCCGTTAAAAGAATAGGGCCTTTTGGATATTAACAGATTCCTTTAAACGGGATAACAGTTTAAAAAAACAAAAAGATTCGCACGAAGCGCCGAAAATTCGCTACTATGTGTACTAAAAGGGATAGCAAAGTTTGAAAAACGGCCATGGCCGCGTGTAGCTTTATTCGAGATCATGCTGAGAAATGATAGCTCTGCCTGCCAGATTCTTTCACCAAAAGAGCCATACGGCGTCAGAAAAAGAGCCACATATAGCTCGCCGGCCATAGGTTCCTGATATCTATAGGCCTATGCATATATATAGTGCTACCACCGCTCATATATAAAACGCAACCACTTTTCGGCCACTATATTAATGCACAATATGTTTGTAATATATATCTCTAATCTTTTGCGAAGAAAATTCTGGTCTTACGTTTCTCTCAGCTATAAATTGCAGGGATCAACAAAGTTAGGCCCGCTGGCCAAATCTGGGCCTCCGATTAAATGCTACCGGCCCGTTGCATATTTACCAAAACAATTGTTATCAACATAGTTTATAAACAGGAATGTTTTTCATATGAAAAGCTAACCTAAATTTGGGTGAAATTTCAAACTAAACAACGAATTTAACAAAATCACTAATTATTTTCACATTTATTTTGTTTTTCTTCGGTACTAGCTAAGAATAACGGCACCCAGTGTATAGCAGCATACACAAGATGCCTTCGAAAATGCTTTACAATTAGCCCTATGTTTATAGCTCCTTTTACATAAAATTAATCACAAATGGTTGTAAATTTTAACAAAGTTGTCATATCTGCAAAATTTAGTTTCATTCAAAATTAGTTCGTGCCTAATTACGCAAATTTCCCCACTGACTAAGCATCAATGTATATAACACAGGTGGCGAAACCTCAAAGCCGCAAAAAGCGTCTTTCTCAAGCAGCAGTAACGGCACACATAATATAGTAGGCTGCACATTTTGCCTTCGGAAAGGATTACCAAAATTAGGCCTTGTTATGGTTATAGTGCAAGCAAGTTGAGGGTAGAAAAACAACTAACCTGGAGTTTTGCTTGCATTAGAATTCAGATTAAGCTGACTGATTCCCGCTGTACCCATGTTTTGAGATAATTAGACAATTCCTGCAAAATTCTTACAAGACACGTTAGTTTTACTACACATTTGTAACCCCCAGCCAGTTGTGTTGTTGGTTATAGTTTCAGCTATTGTGATATTGATTTGTTTAACTTTTGACACTTTCAAATTTCCATGACACTCCGAAACAAGTATTTTGGATCCGCCGTAGCTCGGATAGGCAAATAAAGATTATTGCAAAAGCTCCATTAGCTTATTTCGATTTTCGTCATTTCTTAGCTTCATTATATAATTTTGCCGAGCATTCAAATAATTTTTAAAGCATCACAGACCTCTAGGGACCTAGGGTTAATGTTGAGGTTATACCGTTTAGGATAGCGTTTAGGTTAGAGAGCTTTAGGAGAAAAATTCAACTCTAAAAGTTCTGGAAATTCATAGAAACCTAGTCGCATCACACATTTTCTACACGTTTAGCAGCTAACTAATAGAACAAAACCTTTTTTGTTTAAATGGGCCGACAACAATTGAATTGAATTACTTGCTTCGCAGCCTTAAGCACATCTGCAAGCCGATTGGATCATGAAACACAATTGAAGAATGGAATCCAAGAAACTCACCAGAAGTCAGATATCCTTAACATTGGTGAAGAAAATCACGATAAGGTAGAAAATAACCAGATTAAAAAGAAAGACAGAAAACAGGGTACAAACAGTGTTGCCACGAATCGAAAACACAAACAATCCAATATAAGTAGTATCGACACAAATGGAAAAGATGGACATCCCTTTAAAATTGATGTTGACACAAATGAAAAAGATAGACAACACAATAAAAATGACATTGATGCAAATAAAAAAGATAGACAACCCAACAAACACGAACAACCGACTACAAATGGTATTGACACAAACGGAAAAGATAGACAGCCCAATAGAAATAATAGCAACAGGAATGGAAAAGAAAAACAACCGAAACCAAATAATAAAGACACCAATGAGGAAAGCAAGTCGAAATCAAACAGTGCTGGCACAAATGGAAAAGATAGGCAACCAAATACAAATAGTATTAAAGAGAATGGAACAGACAAGCAGCCGACTACCAAAAATATCGAAACAAACGGGAAAGATAAACGACTAGATCTAGAAATGATCAACTTAAATGGAAAAGACCGACAACCTACATCAGAACATGTTGGGACAGGTAGAAAAGACAGACAACAGAAACGAGAAAGTATCAACAAATATACAATAGAAAGAAATCCATGGGCCATTACCAAAATAACTGAAAAAGAAAGACACCAAGTTCCAATTCATACAGAAACGAATCGAAATAACAGAAAACCTACACACGGAATTATCGACACAAAAATAACAGACGAACTACTAACGCCATTTAATATCAAAACAAGTAGAAAAGATAAACCTACAACCTCAGAAAATATCGGCAGAAATAGAAAAAAACGACAACAGAAACAAGAAAATGCTGACAAAAAAGCAATAGACATACAGCCAATGACCATTGATACCAAATTAAGTGGGAAGGATAGACAACAATCTTCAATTAATAATGAAAAAATTGCAAAACACAAAAAACCTATATCAGACAGTATTGGCACAAATACAAAAGAAATACAGCCAAAACCAATTGATAGCAAAAGAGCAGAAAAAGACCAAGTTCCAACACCAAAACTAACTGGCTTAAATAGAAACAATAGACAACAAGGGGCAATTGATATGAAAATAAGTGGGAACGATGGAAAACCAACATCAGAAATTGTTGACACAAAAAGCAAAAACAAACATCAAAATCCAGAAGTTTTAAGCAGCAAAAGAAAAGAAATTAAACCAAAGCCAACTGATTTGAAAACAACAGGAAAAGGAATACAACCAACACTGCAAAATATCGGCACCCGTACAAAACACGGCAAAACGACGACAGAAGGAATTCACACAAACGAAAAAGACAGACATCCAACACCGAAAATTACAGACCAGAAGAAAAACGTCAACCACGTGGCAAAAGAACATCCACCGATGGACACACAAGGGAAAGACAGAAAGCCGAAACTGAATAACATAGAAACAAATGAAAGAGACAGAAAATCTAACCCAACTGGAATCGAAACGAATAAAAACAAGAAACAACAAAGTTCCAGTAATGTCCAGACAATCCTACAAGATAAACAACCGAATACAATCAGAATTGACACAAAAGGAAAACACGACCGCGAGAAATTAGAAAGTAATGAAATCATAGAAAAAGTCAGGCGGGAGAAGTCAAATGATATCGACACAAAACGCGAAGAAAGAAAAAAATTAAAGGATGATGTGAAAAAAGGAAAAATTAGAGAACCGAAAACAAACACTCCCCGAGCAAACAAAAAAGATAACCATGAAAACAGAATCCACACAACTATAAACAACAGACAACCGCGACCTAATCGTTTAGACGCAAAGCGAAAAGACAAACAAGCAAAACCAAACGACTTAGACACAATTGAACAAAATATACATAAGAAGGCAGACGGTTTGGGGTTACATGTAATAGATGGAAACTTGGAGACAAAAAGCGTTGGTTCAACTGAAAATAATAGACGACCAAAGCCAAGAGTTGTTGAAACGATTGGAAATGACAGACAAGGAAAGATAAAGCAAATCTTCAGTTCTGTAAAAGACAGACACAATAAACCAAAGCATATATACGAAAAAGGGACAAATGTACAATCGAAGTCCGACAATATAAACACAAGTGAAAAACACATAGAGCGAACTCCAAACAACTTTGACGCAATTGAAAACGAAAGAAATCAAAAATCAAAAGGTTTTGAAACGAATAAGCAATCCGACACCAAGAAAGCAAACGCTTTAGGGTTTATTAAAAAAGAAGAAAACTTAAAGTCGCGAGATCTTGGTGCAACTCCCAAACACAAACAAGCAAAGTCAAATAGCATCGACAAAATCGGAAGCGATAACCAAGACAGGTCAAACACCATCGACTTAAATAGAATTACGGCAAAGCCAAAGGATTCCGACAGCAACGTTAAGAACGTAAAGTACCACTCTTTAGGTCCGAAGAACACCCAGAAGGAAAAAAGTATTGCCACAAATGGCGAAAAAAGGCACCACAAACCAGAAGATATTGAAATGAACGACAATAATAGAAACGCTAAGACACCGCGAACTGCCAGGAATGGTAATAACAACAAAAATAACACACAACATGTCTTTATGGATGGCGAAGACAAAATCCCGAAGCATTTTAATATATTCAACGACGATACACGGCCAAAGGTAAAAGTAATAAACCAAAATGGCAACAAGGATAACCAACAGAAATTAATGGCCGAAAATAAAAATGTCCAACGTCTAAACGTAAATGACTTCGATGATATTGGAAAAGAGAGACACCCGAAATCCATAGGTAATAAAAATATTAGAAAACCCAGCAAAGGTAAAGCAAATGGCCGTAGATCGAATAGAAAAAATGGCCGTCCTAAGAAAAAAGACCACGCAAAACGAAAATCGATAAAGGGCGGATCACACCGGGGCCTTCACAACAAAAGAGAAGCGCAAAGTTTAAGGAGGAATTTCAACGGACACCAGAATAGGTTTGAAGATGGTATTCAAAAGCACACGGGCTCAGTTAATCCTTATGAATATGGAGATAAGAAAGGTCGTGGTAGATTTTGGGATAGTTTTACTCTACAGAGTGATGCAGTTGATTCTACAAATCGTTTCAATGATATGACTACCGAAGAAAAACACGATGGTTTCCGAAGAGGAAGATACCCTTTTGTTCCCCGTGGCGATTTTGAAGAACAGAATGTTCCATATTTGTTTAAGGAAGGATGGGGAAACAGGAAAGACTCTGTTGGTCCATGGAAAACATCAAAAGATTTAGGCGAATCTCTTGATTTCCAAGACCACTTTGGAAGAAAGAAAGCCTCGATTAATTCTTGGGAAGATTTTGAAGATCGAGGTGACTCTGTTCGCTCTTGGGATGATTTTAAAGATAAGAATAGCTATGTTCGTTCCTGGGAAGATTTTGAAGATCAAGATGACTCGTTGCGCTCTTGGGATGATTTTGAAGATCAAGATGACTCTGTTCGTTCCTGGGAAGATTTTGAAGATCAAGATGACTCGTTGCGCTCTTGGGATGATTTTGAAGAACAAGATGACTCTGTTCGTTCCTGGGAAGATTTTGAAGATCAAGATGACTCGTTGCGCTCTTGGGATGATTTTGAAGATCAAGATGACTCTGTTCGACCCTGGGATGATTTAGAAGATCAAGATGACTCTGTTCGTCCCTGGGATGATTTAGAAGATCAAGATGACTCTGTTCGTCCCTGGGATGATTTTGAAGATCAAGGTGACTCTGTTCGTCCCTGGGATGATTTTGAAGATCAAGATGACTCTGTTCGTTCCTGGGAAGATTTTGAAGATCAAGATGACTCGTTTCGCTCTTGGGATGATTTAGAAGATCAAGATGACTCTGTTCGTTCCTGGGAAAATTTTGAGAATACAGACGAAAAATATTTCAATTCTCTGGATGATTTTAAAGCAATGAAAAACTCCCGTTATTCTCAAAGTGAATTTGAAGACAAAGGAGGATCGTTTGATTCCTGGCTTGATTTTGAAGACGAAGAAGATTCTTTTCGTGATAGGGATGATTTAGAAAGTCACAGGCGCTTTATTGATTCTTTGGACGATTTTGAAAACGACAAAGAATCTCGCAATTCTTGGGAAGATTTTGAACAAATAAATCCCGGGAAAAGGCAGAAGAAAAATCCAAAATCCGGCCATGAATTGAAAAGTATTTGGAAGAAACAAAAACGTGGAAATATGAGAAAAAGACGTTCGGTTAAGATTAATAAAGAAAAATTTCGCGGGGGACGATTGCTGGACAACAAAAAAAGCAAGAGAACAGAAAGACAATACTACATCAATAGGGCGAGGCATATACCAGAAAGTCGTTTAAGGAATTTGGATGAAAAACCGGAAATAAAACCTTACAGCGAGAAAAACCCTAATATGATGTCCAAAAAAACTAAACTAAAAAGCAAATTGAAATCAAAAAACAAGATAAAAGAAAGGAAGGTTGATAAAAAAGGAAAAGTTCCAAGCATTTCTTCAGTAAAGATTGAAGAAAATCACTCTCAAATAAATTCGGGAAAAACGAGTTTAGGTAGCAGTTCTAAAATTAAAAAAAGGATTTTTGAAAACGAAAAAAACCTCCACTTAAAGAAAAAGAAAACAGAAAACCAGAAAATACCTCATGAAACCAAAAACCGTAAAACCAGTTCTAAAAGTTTTCAAACAGTTAGGATCAAACGAACCAGCCATGACGTTCCTTTTGAAAGAAATAAACAAAGCAATCCAGGAATTCATGTGGGGAACACGAAACGCAAAAATATTCTTGAAAGATTCGGAAACAAAGTTGAAGGTGACAACAGAATGGAAAAGTTGGGAAATGTATATAAAAAAGATGAAAACAACATTGAACGTTATGCAAACAAACACAAAAGAGGAGGCGCCCGTAAAAGACGTTTGGATAAACATCATAAAAAAGAGAAAGGCAAGGGCGGAAATGGAAGAAGAATGAGGAGAAAGAGACGGCGAAACAAGAAAGGTGGAAACAATGCAAAGAAAGGTGGAAAATTCCCAGATTTTTTTCTTTCCGAGATTAAGAAACAAGATCGTTTAGCGAAACGAGAAGGTAAAAACAAACATGAAAGACATGTAGTTAACAATAAACGTGGAGACGAACCAAAAGGACAAATGGTAAGCACCAGGATTGGAAATGGACCAAAAAGACCAATACTTAACAACGGAATGATAAATGGACCAGGAGGTCAAATGGTGAACAACAGAATTGGAAATGGACCAAAAAGACCAATACTAAACAACAGAATGATAAATGGACCAGAAGGTCAAATGGTGAACAACAGAATTGGAAATGGACCAAAAAGACCAATACTTAACAACAGAATGATAAATCGACCAGAAGGTCAAATGGTGAACAACAGAATTGGAAATGGACCAAAAAGTCAAATGGTGAATGACAGAATTGGAAATGGACCTAAAAGACCAATACTTAACAACAGAATGATAAATGGACCAGAAAGTCAAATGGTGAGCAACAGAATTGGAAATGGACCAAAAAGACCAATACTTAACAACAGAATGATAAATGAACCAGAAGGTCAAATGGTGAACAACAGAATTGGAAATGAACCAAAAAGACCAATACTTAACAACAGAATGATAAATGGACCAGAAAGTCAAATGGTGAACAACAGAATTGGAAATGGACCAAAAAGTCAAATGGTGAATGATAGAATTGGAGATGGATCAAAAAGACAAATCCTTAACAACAGAATGATAAATGGACCAGAAGGTCAAATGGTGAATGACAGAATTGGAGATGGACCAAAAAGACAAACTCTTAACAACAGAATGATAAATGGACCAGAAGGTCAAATGGTGAGCAACAGAATTGGAAATGGACCAAAAAGACCAATACTTAACAACAGAATGATAAATCGACCAGAAGGTCAAATGGTGAACAACAGAATTGGAAATGGACCAAAAAGTCAAATGGTGAATGACAGAATTGGAAATGGACCTAAAAGACCAATACTTAACAACAGAATGATAAATGGACCAGAAAGTCAAATGGTGAGCAACAGAATTGGAAATGGACCAAAAAGACCAATACTAAACAACAGAATGATAAATGGACCAGAAGGTCAAATGGTGAACAACAGAATTGGAAATGGACCAAAAAGACCAATACTTAACAACAGAATGATAAATCGACCAGAAGGTCAAATGGTGAACAACAGAATTGGAAATGGACCAAAAAGTCAAATGGTGAATGACAGAATTGGAAATGGACCTAAAAGACCAATACTTAACAACAGAATGATAAATGGACCAGAAAGTCAAATGGTGAGCAACAGAATTGGAAATGGACCAAAAAGACCAATACTTAACAACAGAATGATAAATGAACCAGAAGGTCAAATGGTGAACAACAGAATTGGAAATGAACCAAAAAGACCAATACTTAACAACAGAATGATAAATGGACCAGAAAGTCAAATGGTGAACAACAGAATTGGAAATGGACCAAAAAGTCAAATGGTGAATGATAGAATTGGAGATGGATCAAAAAGACAAATCCTTAACAACAGAATGATAAATGGACCAGAAGGTCAAATGGTGAATGACAGAATTGGAGATGGACCAAAAAGACAAACTCTTAACAACAGAATGATAAATGGACCAGAAGGTCAAATGGTGAGCAACAGAATTGGAAATGGACCAAAAAGACCAATACTTAACAACAGAATGAAAAATCGACCAGAAGGTCAAATGGTGAGCAACAGAATTGGAAATGAACCAAAAAGACCAATACTCAACAGCAGAATGATAAATGGACCAGAAGGTCAAATGGTGAGAAACAGAATTGGAAATGGACCAAAAAGTCAAATGGTGAATGACAGAATTGGAAATGGACCTAAAAGACCAATACTTAACAACAGAATGATAAATGGACCAGAAGGTCAAATGGTGAGCAACAGAATTGGAAATGGACCAAAAAGACCAATACTTAACAACAGAATGATAAATCGACCAGAAGGTCAAATGGTGAGCAACAGAATTGGAAATGAACCAAAAAGACCAATACTTAACAACAGAATGATAAATGAACCAGAAGGTCAAATGGTGAACAACAGAATTGGAAATGAACCAAAAAGACCAATATTCAACAGCAGAATGATAAATGGACCAGAAGGTCAAATGGTGAACAACAGAATTGGAAATGGACCAAAAAGTCAAATGGTGACTGACAGAATTGGAGATGGACCAAAAAGACAAATACTTAACAACAGAATGATAAATGGACCAGGAAGTCAAATGGTGAGCAACAGAATGATAAATGGACCAAAAAGACCAATACTTAACAACAGAATGATAAATGGACCAGAAGGTCAAATGGTGAATGACAGAATTGGAGATGGACCAAAAAGACAAATACTTAACAACAGAATGATAAATGGACCAGGAAGTCAAATGGTGAGCAACAGAATTGGAAATGGACCAAAAAGACCAATACTTAACAATAGAATGATAAATGGATCAGAAGGTCAAATGGTGAGCAACAGAATTGGAAATGGACCAAAAAGTCAAATGGTGACTGACAGAATTGGAGATGGACCAAAAAGAAAAATACTTAACAACAGAATGATAAATGGACCAGAAGGTCAAATGGTGAGCAACAGAATTGGAAATGGACCAAAAAGACCAATACTTAACAACAGAATGATAAATGGACCAGAAGGTCAAATGGTGAATGACAGAATTGGAGATGGTCCAAAAGGTCAAATGGTGAATGACAAAATTGAAGATGGACCAGAAAGACCAATACTTAACAACAGAATGTTAAATTGGCCAAAAGGACAAATACTTAACAACAGAATGGTAAATGGACCAAAAGGACACATGATGAATAATGACAGAATTGGAAATGGACCAAAAAGACCAATACTTAACAACAGAATGATAAATGGAACAGAAAGTCAAATGGTGAGCAACAGAATTGGAAATGGACCAAAAAGACCAATACTTAACAACAGAATGATAAATGGACCAGAAGGTCAAATGGTGAGCAACAGAATTGGAAATGGACCAAAAAGTCAAATGGTGACTGACAGAATTGGAGATGGACCAAAAAGAAAAATACTTAACAACAGAATGATAAATGGACCAGAAGGTCAAATGGTGAGCAACAGAATTGGAAATGGACCAAAAAGACCAATACTTAACAACAGAATGATAAATGGACCAGAAGGTCAAATGGTGAATGACAGAATTGGAGATGGACCAAAAAGACAAATACTTAACAACAGAATGATAAATGGACCAGAAAGTCAAATGGTGAGCAACAGAATTGGAAATGGACCAAAAAGACCAATACTTAACAACAGAATGATAAATGGACCAGAAGGTCAAATGGTGAGCAACAGAATTGGAAATGGACCAAAAAGTCAAATGGTGACTGACAGAATTGGAGATGGACCAAAAAGAAAAATACTTAACAACAGAATGATAAATGGACCAGAAGGTCAAATGGTGAGCAACAGAATTGGAAATGGACCAAAAAGACCAATACTTAACAACAGAATGATAAATGGACCAGAAGGTCAAATGGTGAGCAACAGAATGATAAATGGACCAGAAGGTCAAATGGTGACTGACAGAATTGGAGATGGACCAAAAAGAAAAATACTTAACAACAGAATGATAAATGGACCAGAAGGTCAAATGGTGAGCAACAGAATTGGAAATGGACCAAAAAGACCAATACTTAACAACAGAATGATAAATGGACCAGAAGGTCAAATGGTGAGCAACAGAATTGGAAATGGACCAAAAAGGCCAATACTTAACAACAGAATGATAAATAGACCAGAAGGTCAAATGGTGAACAACAGAATTGGAAATGGACCAAAAAGTCAAATGGTGAATGACAGAATAATAAATGGACCAAAAAGTCAAATGGTGAGCAACAGAATGGGAAACGAACCAAAAGGACAAATGGTGATTGACGAAATTGGAGATGGACCAAAAGGTCAAATGGTTAACAACAGAATTGGAAATAAACCAAAAAGACCAATACTTAACAACGGAATGATAAATGGACCAAAAGGTCAAATGGTGAACGACAGAATTATAAATGGACCAAAAAGACCAATACTTAACAACAGAATGATAAATGGACAAAAAGGTCAAATGGTGAATGACAGAATGGCAAGTGGACCAAAAGGTCAAATGGTGAATGACAGAATAATGAATGGACCAAAAGGACAAATGGTTAATAATTACAGAATTGGAAATGGACCAAAAGGTCAAATGGTTAACAACAAAAGGGGAAATGGTCCAAAAGGTCAAATGGTGAATGACAAAGTTGAAGATGGACCAGAAAGACCAATACTTAACAACAGAATGTTAAATTGGCCAAAAGGACAAATACTTAACAACAGAATGGTAAATGGACCAAAAGGACACATGATGAATAATGACAGAATTGGAAATGGACCAAAAGGTCAAATGGTGAATGACAGAATTGGAGATGGACCAAAAAGACCAATATTTAACAACAGAATGATAAATGGACCAAAAAGATCAATACTTAACAACAGAATGATAAATGGACCAAAAGGTCAAAGGGTTAACAACAGAATGGAAAATGGACCAAAAGGTCGAACGGTGAGCAACAGAATGACAAATGATTCAAAAAGACAAATGGCGAATAACAGAGTTGGAAATGGACCAAAAAGACCAATACTTAACAACAGAATGATAAATGGACTAAATGGTCAAATGGTAAACAACAGAATGGCAAATGGACCAAAAGGTCAAATGGTGAATGACAGAATTGGAAATGGACCAAAAAGACCAATATTTAACAGCAGAATGGGAAATGGACGAAAAGTTCAAATGGTGAATGACATAATGGCAAGTGGACCAAAAGGTCAAATGGTGAATGACAGAATTGGAAATGGACCAAAACGACCGATAGTTAACAACAGAATGATAAATGGACCAGAAGGTCAAATGGTTTACAACAGAATGGCAAGTGGTCCAAAAGGTCAAATGGTGAATGACAGAATAATAAATGGACCAAAAGGACAAATACTTAACAACAGAATGGTAAATGGACCAAAAGGACAAATGGTGAATTATGACAGAATTGGAAATGGACCAAAAGGTCAAATGGTTAACAAGAGAATGGGAAATGGTCCAAAAGGTCAAATACTTGACAACAGAATGATAAATGGACCAAAAGGACATATGGTGAATAATGACAGAATTGGAAATGGACCAAAAGGACATATGGTGAATAATGACAGAATTGGAAATGGACCAAAAGGTCAAATGGTTAACAACAGAATGGGAAATGGTCCAAAAGGTCAAATACTTAACAACAAAATGATAAATGGACCAAAAAGACAAATGGCGAATAACAGAATGGCAAATGGACCAAAATATCAAATGGTGAACGACAGAATAATAAATGGACCAAAAGGTCAAATGGTTAACAACAGAATTGGAAATGAACCAGAAAATCAAATGGTTAACAACAGAATTGGAAATGAACCAAAAAGTCAAATGGTTAACAACAGAATGGCAACTAAACCAGAAGATGAAAGGGTAAACAGTAGAATGATAAATGGACCAAAAGGTCGAATGGTGAACAATAAAGGTGGAATTGGTTTTAAAGACCGTTTGGTAAATAAACCAGAAGGCCAAATGGTAAACCGCAGAACACAATGGGAAAACAGCAAACGAATGCAATCAAGTGACACAAAAAAAGAAAGTTCCAGGGAAAAAAGAGAACTAAACCGTGTCAGTTCAGAATTACAAAAGTATTTAAAGTCTGTAGGAAAAAGCCTGCTTTTACCGGAATTTGAAACGGGGAGCGGTTATAGTGATAACGCCGAAGAAGTGAACGACCAAAAAACTTCAAGGCGTTACGAAGGTTACTCGAAGCGCGTTCTTCCGCAAACTAGCCTGGAAAAAAATATCGCCCATGGAAAAAATCGCGGATCGGCCGAATTAAGGAAAAACACACAAGGTGAGCGGTCTGCTGCTTTTTTTGACTCGTTTAAGCAAGATTTTGGTATGCTCAAACACGCCCCAGGAGATATTCTTTAAAGCAGTGATTCTCAAACTTGGGTCCGAAAACCTTGGGGTCCATGAGGTTATAAAGGGGTCGGCCACAGCATCCCCTATTTTATTTTTTTAGGCTTATAAGGTTATCAGCCGGGGGAATACTTTTCTTATTAAATTTCATTGATAATAAATCTTTTGACAGTTTGTGTACAGTATAATTATATGGAAGTGAATGGTAGAGCAACCATTGTAGCATAAAATTATTATTTTTTATTAAATTTAGGCTGTTGTAAGCACTAAAGGTGTCCGCCATTTCTAAAGGAAGCATAAAATTCCAAATAGTGAAAATGTTTTAGAACCACTGTTTTAAAGCAATGCCACAAACCGTTGTCAATTGCAGCAAACCTGCAGTGTTTATTCTCGACTGCAAACTTACAAATACTCCTAAATAGACGATCAGCACATTGACGAATATGCAATGTAGCCGAGTGCGAAGCCTGTATAGCAATATGGGAAGAAATTTAACACATTTGATTTCTTATAATTCAATATATTCTAATATTGCGGTTTGTCATCCTCCTAAAATATTTCGAACCACTTAACATCCTGGGACTTGCATTGGTTACCCTTGTTTTGTAGGTCTGATACACTAACAAAGTAGTGCTCAACTGATGGTGAACAGTCAGTTTTACAATGCTTAGGTCACGCGTGCAAACGCAGTTGTGGCTTTTAATGTTTTCCGTAATATATAATAGTATATAAACTTCAAGTCTTTTTAAAGGTGACGATTTAAAGCGCGATCAGCAAGCCAGCCTGGAAAGAAATGTCGACGAAATGAAAAGTCGAAAATCGGCCAAGTCAAGAATTAATAACCAAGGTAAGCTGTTTGCTGATTTTTTTTTTACATTTTATAAGTTTAAGAAATGATTTCGTGTTGACAGAACGCACCCAACGTCACTCCCTTAAAAAAACACTGTTTGCACATTGAATGTATATTTATATAGGCAGAAGGGCTAAATTTTAACTTATATATTCCCTTAACCCAGTGTTTCCCACACTGTGTGTCGCGGCACACTAGTGTGTGACATTGTTAGGTGTGCCGCGAAACTTTTTATAATTTCGGAAAAAAGAGTATTCGAATTACCAAAGGCACACACGTACCCATTTTAGACTTGAATCTTCACTATTCATTACAATTTTAATAGTTTTGGGACATTTACATATAGTATGCCGTGTGTTAAGGGCTATCGTAAAATTACTCTGTTGTTTGTTTCTGTTAAAAGTGGGCCGTGAATTAGTAAGATCTTTTTAGTGTGCCGCGAGCCCAAAAAGTTTGGGAACCACTAACCTCTAATATTACGTTTTTTTTTTTGTTTTTTTTTTTTGTTTTTTTTTTTACATCAAGGGTTTTTTTTTTACATCAAGGTAATATTACGGTTTTGTCATCCTCCCAAAAGAATCTCAAAGTGCCGGGACTTTTATGTTTTCCTTAATGTATAATAGTCGCTTTTTATTTTTATTTTGTTTGTGGAGAGTGAATCTTTACCTGAACTTCCTAATTAAATTCGAACAGATTCAAATGACCCAGACCAAGAGGATAACGATAAGAATATTTGCGAGGGACAAACAGTAAGCAGATTAACCTTTAAGACAACCAAGGTTGGGAGTACTTCACTATCAGAAGAAAAATGCGAAGACAACCGTAAGTGCCAACAGGGTTAGATTAAATGTACTTTACGCTTAAGCTGTTTACTAGAGAAGGGCCTAATTACCACAACTTCCATGAGCCTAGAGCCCTAGATCTAAATAAAAAAACGCTTTACGTAACCAGACAACTAACACACAAAAACGATTGTCATTCTCACAGGCTAACTAGACATTTTTTCCAAACCTTATTAGAATAAATTGCTTAGTGTCATCAGACGCCAAAACTGTAACTGTATTGAATTCCAACTACTGACTACCAAAAAAATAAACTGAGGGCCAAATTTTTCCAGGACCAAAGGCTATAGCCTTAGTAGCCTAGTGGCTAATCCGGCCCTGAGTGCCAATTGGCCTGGGACCAATGCTTAACTTGATTGTTCTAAACCAGGGGTCGGCAACCTTTTTCTAGTCGCGGGCCAAAATCAAACTCAGAAAGGACTCTGCGAGCCGCGCAAAATTTTAACTAAGAGTTGTTTTATTAAAATAGTAGAACAAGTTCTGTGAAAACACACGCACTTGGCAGCCTTCCACGGCGCAACGGTAAAAAGCGCTGATCTAGTTGAAAAGACAGCATCAAAACGTAAACAAATCGGAGTAGAATGATCATTCGAAATTTTTCGCACTTACGTATTTAAAATAGTTAAAAAGTATGTGAAATGGCATGTGTTTAATTTGTCAAAGAGGCGGCGGGCCGGATGAATTACATCGGCGGGCCGTAGGTTGCCGACCCCTGTTCGAAACTATAGGGATTTCCTTTACTAGATATTCCATTCCGACACCAATGCTCGATAATTGAATCAAAAGTATCGCGCCCCGCCCCGGCACCTAATGACGTCATTACAATGCTCCAACAAGTGAAAGAGATGAAATTAAAACATTCAAAGGCCCTTTTTTAGGGTCAAATTTGCTTTAGGGTTGATAAGTTTAGTTACCTTCTCTGTGGTTTCTTTTGGCAGATTTTCATTTTGTTTTAATCGTTTCCAATTTGCACTAAGTTAGGTTGAGATTTCATGCACATTAGTCACCTACTAAAATTGTCGCTAAATTTACCTTTCAAGTTTAAATCGCTGCATTGGATCGCAAACAATTGCTGTAATTCTTGTGTTATTCTAGTATCGGATCGGAACCGATACTACTATCCGATACGATATTATCGGACACCCTCATTGAACACACTTATGTATTGCTTAAAATAAGGGATATTTGCGTCCTTGTAATAATGGAGGACTCGTGTTATTTTTTAAGTATGGAAATAATTTAGATTACATTTAATGGACTATTCAAGTCATTACGTATACAACTGAAGCCAACTGTAATACACAAACTCATCTTTGAAATACTCAAACTCGTTATTAAAAAACTCAAACTCATTATTAAAAACTCAAACTCATTATTTAAAATTTCGCGAACTTTTAAATCGAACAACACGGAGACTTAAGTTTGTCTTGAAACATAAGTTTTAATTTATAAGTCTTTTCTATTTTATTGTTCATATCAAATTAAAAAATTACTTTGATAAATTAAAAAAAAAATTGTAGTACACTTGTTAAGCTTTGTTAAGTATTTTTGCGCAATACTAGTTCTTTAAATCGCCCTAAAAGAAAGAAATGTCGATATTTCTAATTATATTATAACTTATAAAAAGTTTGTATTTATAGCTTTCAGAACGAGTTTTGAGCCATAAGCACAAATAATTTAGTGTGAAACTTTGTTGGGCCTACCAATCACATTCGGTCAAAATGATGTGCAAATTATGTCATCTTAAATGACTTCTCGTCAAGTCATTTGCAAAACAATGGCAAATCAACTCCCAGTCTAATACTCGCCACAGTAAATCGATTCCGATCGGAGACAATTGTCCGAGAAACTTAAGTTAAATCAAACAATTTTGCCCAACAGACTTCACATCTTAAAAAAGTAACTTAAGTGCAATAAACTCAAGTCTGGCGTTTTTTATTTTGTGTTTAATGTCATGTGGAAGAAATTAAATAAGTTCTACGTTGGTTTCCTGAGTATAGTCTTCAGGTAAACGTTTGCTGCCAAGTGTAATATTATTAAGTACACTATTTTATGCAGAACGGTCAAAAGCGTCTGCTTTGTGTCTAAAGTCGCCTGAAACTGGCTTAGCTGTCTTTCAAAAACCATTTCTGCTTCTTTGCAGCTACGCGCTGTATGACGTTTTTGAGGTGAGTGAAAAACATTTTTGGAAAAGGAAGATCAAAAACGTTTTAAATTTTGAAGTAGGCAGCATTTGATGAACCTTTCAAGTAATTAATTCTTAAGATAATGGTTGGAGATTTTAGTTTGACGTAGAATGAATATATCAATAACCACAAACAGAAGTAGGTAGTATTTTGAACGTTTCAAATAATACTCCATTCGTTTTTAACAAGGTTTTAAAAGTAAGTAATACAATGGTGCACATTTCAAATGTTTAAAAAGTAGTTTTTTTTTTTATTTGAAGCGATAACAAAACCGGTGTATTTACTGGATAGAGTTGGAAAGATATGTTTTATAAATCCCATGAAATGCTAAAAAAAAACATTTGACAACCACTACTTAAAATTAATCGAATTTTATTTTTATTGGGTTCCACTAGCGTATAATAATTTAAATTATTAACTAGTTATCTTAAAATTTTGAATTTCAATATATCTATAAATACTCTCTCTTAAGATGTTTCAACAGTTAAGCTTTTTTGTCAGTTTTTCTGTTGCGTTTTTCACGCAAGATTGGCAACCACTGCTTAAACGCAAATACAATGTTCTTGCTTTGTATCATTAACTAACGTTTTCACAGAAGGCCACGAAACAAACTGAAAACGTGGATGTTTCGATGAAAACACTGCGCATTCTCAGCACAACGAACCAGTCAGATCAAGCTGCCAAGGTCGCCGATCAAATGGCGTATCTCAGCTCTCGTGTCTCAAACGGAACGAAGGTCATTCCATGGACGTTTAATTGTTCTTTAATTGAGTCATATGACCAATATTTTAAAAAGAGATAAAAATACACAGTATCCCAAAAAAGGACGAACTGCTTTAGAAAAAAACTGTTATTAGCAGTGTTCGGTGAAACACAGACACACATATCATATATGTTCAACAACTGTGATCTAGCCCTTTCTGAAGCTGCTTTTTGACCAACGATTACCGCTTACGTATAATTAGCAAACCAAAAGCCATCGCAGACTCACCAAATCTGTTGATCTATGATGCAAGCAGAGCAATAAAAATAACTAGCCTGCAGTGAGGTTCGAACTCACGACCTCTGGTCAAGCCGGGAACTTTTCTCTTCCAACTGAGCTACACAGGCTCAGAGAGGAGCGAGTCGATAAACAACCATACACCAATGCTTGTCACATTCTGCTTAGCATAAGCAACTTTATATTGAATCTTCCAATTATTATTAGCATGGTTTTAACAAAATCGTAGTGAAGAGTCAAGTAGCCTTTAAACTATAATTTAATGAACAAAACTATTCTAAAACAAAGTACCAAAAAATAAAATATTAAACGTAAAGACTTTTGTGTTTTAAAATTTTGCTGGCTGGGTCTAACCCGTGGAACGTAGTTTGTCCAGGTCTCATTTCAACAATGATTGGTTACCTTAAATCACAACCTTGTGATTCACAGGTGACTGCTCGAACAATGACCAACATACTGGAAATCTCACATAATCTCTTCAATGTACTTGCGAGTGATCCTACGTAAGTATGATGCTGTGTGTCTTGAGGATTTTATATGTGAACTTAAACACGCAATTGATACCATTGATGTATAGGTTATAAATATACAATTTGCGTCCTTTTTTATTAACAAGCATTGATTAGAAGGGGTTCTTAACAATGGTTGTCGGTATCCCTGTTTTTGTGGTGCAACTATAAAACCAAAATTAGTTTTGGAAGCTTTGATCAAGAAAAAAAAATTAATCTACATGCCAAATTAGTATTATTGCATTTCGCAATTGCAGTTAACACCATAATGCCGTTTTTATCATGTTTTTAAATTCAAAGAATGTACGTCGTACTTAATTAAAAAACGTAATCAAAATCAAAGTTTGAATCATTAGGGCGCCACCATTTTCTATTGTATTTCTGATTTATCCATATATCTATGTAGCGTACTACTGAACCAAACTGACTTAAAAATAACATTTTTTGTGGTCGTAGTATAATCAACGTAGCAGGTTAAAAACAAACAACTGTATAGATTATATATTACAAGCATAAACCCTGGGGTTGTGAATAAAGTAGCGCACTATTTCTGCCCAAAATTGACTTAAAATAACATTTTGTATCGCGACAGAAACGATTTTGCGGAGAAGCAACGTGAACTGTTGGATTCGGTGAGAAAATTCACTGAAATATTACAACAGAAGGATTCGGATTGGACGTATATCAGCAAGGAACCATTCTATATTGCCGTAAGATGCTTCTACTTAACTCTGCAATATACTCGCGCACTAAGCAATCTAATCGTGGTGGCTCTAAGTCAGTGTTTTTTAATCAGGTGAATGGTTCACCCCAGGGCGAATAAAATTTTTGCAGGGGTTTACCAACCAAAAGGGGTGAATAAGGGTGAACCGCCAGAAATGAATGACAGCTTGTGAGCAGGGCGGATATTTCGTCTCGAAACACCCCAAGTCATTTTGTGCTGTTATATGTAGACGAGATAGTTTATCATATCATGAGACAAGAGTGGATGAAATTTGGAGATAGATGCTAGGGGTGACAAAACTAAAAAAGTTTAAGAAGCACTGTTCTAAGCTTTGTCCGACTTGGGAACTTAATCATCTTTCAACGGTTGCATAGGAATTGTGATTTATTGTATCACGGGTAGACTTGGACAACTAGATAACTCTGACTGCCTATTTTAATGACTTTGAGCAAAATTCGACTAATTCTAATTCTAATCAAGTTTGTGAATTGCTTGTTTGTTCTAATTCTAGTTTTAATCTAATTAGGATTTTACCAAAAATCCTACTTTGTCCAGCGGCGTTTTTATCTCATCTATCGAAGCTAGAAGTCTAGATTTATTCTTGAAAAAGGCAGAATTTCTAAAGTGTCTATTTTTTTGAAGATAAGATTTTTATAAAATGACATAAAATAACATACATCACTTTATTGAAAAGCAACATCAACTTATTTTTTTTTATATAAATCTACAGAAAAGCAAAAACGAACCTGCATCATGGGCAGACTTGGACAACTAGACAACTCTGATTTCCTAATTTAATGAATTTGAGGAAAATTCGGCTAATTCCTAATTCTAATCTAATTTGTGAATTGCTTGTGTGCTTTTTTTAATAAATCTACAGAAAAACAAAAACGACCTCATGAACTGTTTGTTTCCAAAATCAGATGATCGAGCCGTTGTCTGGCGACCACAGGCGTGACGTCACTGTTACGTCATCTCTGACGCATCCGGACACGGGGAAGGTGGTGGCGGAAGTGAGCGTGCCGACCTCGATCCTGGACCCACACGTCATCAGCAGTGACGTCAGAATTGTGCTGCTGGGTTTGGAGAACTACAACGCGTTTCCGGGGATTGCAGAGGGACAGTTTGTAAGTTGAAGTTAAAAAGTTTCTAAAGTATAAAAATATTTGCTTTCTGATAATTCTGACAAGATCGCTGAAGTATGACGTCATCAGTGACGAGGTCACTGCTTTTTTATTTTTTCTAGTTAAGTATACCTTATTAATTTATTTTTACCAGATGAAATGCCCTGCGTTGCCCAAGCTAAAACATTTTCCAACTCTCCCGGCTCTTTGTAAATTAACGATATAATGCGAAATCAACCTTAATTTTACGTTTTCAACAAAATAAAACACTCCATGCTGTATAATTTTGTTTTATATTTGGAATTATTAGAAAGCAAATATATTTTAATAGAGTTTTCCACTTTGTCTTGCAAAACCATGTTAATTAAAAATGACGTCACAGATTATATTACGTCACAAGTTTTAAATCCAATCAAAATTTGTCTATGGGAATGGGATAACCATTCCTACAAAACTGCCCATCCTCAGCTTGTAAACCAAAACAACCTAATATTTGCCAACACAGCAGACAATCAGGTTTGGGATATAACAGGTCATTCTAAGTGATAGTGCCTTCCAGACTAGGGCGGTTGAAAATGTTCAGGGATTTTCCTTGTCATCCTAAACCAGCGCTTTAAGTGGCAGAGGGACACTTTGTAAGTTGAAGGGTTCTGATTGGTCGGTTTTTCCGGAGGTCGTGAGTTCGAACCTCACCATAGGCTAGATTTTTCTACTTTGTCTTGCTTGCCATGAAAGATGCACATACATATGTGTGTTAACAACTGTGATCTAGCCCTTCTGAAGCTGCTTTTTGACCAACTGTAAAGGCTTACGTATCATTCGCAGACTCACCAAATTTGTCCATCAATATTGCAAGCAGGGCAGGCTAAAATCAACAGACCTGCAGTGAGGTTCGAACTCACGACCTCCGGTCAAGCCGGGAACGTCGCTCTACCAACTAAGCTGCACAGGTTCAGAGGGGCGCGAGTCGAGAAACAACCATACGCCAATGCTTGCCACATTATGCTAGTACAAGCAACTTTGCAGAGTAGGCTATAAAAAGGAAAACAACTTGTCTTGCTTGCACGATAATCCTGATTCATCCAACTGATTTCGGTATGGCGTTTACGAAGGCATCCTACTAAACTGCTTTAACCATATGTTGAATAATAAACAGTATATTCTATTCCCATGTAAACCCTAGTTATAACACTCCTTGTCAAAATGGGTTTCCAAGTTTTTGAAATTCATTCGGGTAGGCTACGTTAGGTGTTAATTTGGGCAATACACGCTAACATTATTCTTTTACTTCTCTAAGACCATATTAAAAAACATATGCTGTTACGAAATGTGAAAAGCATTTTAACCACTGTGTGTACTAACCATCGTTAGATATAGTGGCAAATTTATCATTTCATGATTTGATATACCACGCACTTATGTTTAAATTTTCTTGTCGAATAAAATGAAATTAATTGAGTGTATCACAATAATTTTGTCGCGAAGCTTCGGCGTTTAAGTTTGGGTTTTTCAGAGATCATTATCATTGGAATCTATTAACGAAACAAGAGCAGGCCGTCCACACAAAAATCAAAATTATTGGAGTGAAAATTTATAGGTGTCACTGTCATCACTTTTAAATCAGTGTTTCGCTGCCCATAGGTCGTCACTAAAAAATGTGTCGCCGTTTGTTTTGGTTGATTTGCCGATTGCAGTAGTTTTATGTTTAGATTTATTGATATTGGTTCTGTTTTCTAAATATAATTGAGAAAATTGGAGCAAGCAATACGAAGATATGTTTTTTATTAATTATTAAAAAACTCAAACCAATGTATGCTAATGTCATATGTATTGCAAAATTTAGTGAAAGAAATTTGGTTGCCAAAGTTTAGCTTCGTTACACATAGTGTTTGGGTTGTCCGTAAAAATGTTGAATAACATTGCAAACCCAAAATGCTGTATTTTCAGTCTCAATTCATATTTAGAATAACAATAAAACAGCAACTGTTTGTTGTGGCCACGGAAGTACGCTATGAAAAACGCCCTTGATTTACCACTGCTATTTACAGGAAAAGTAGAATATTAAATATCCTTGCTTCAACCAATGCAACAGTTTTCCTGTTTATAGCAGACCCGAATAACTGTAATTTTCCGGCTGTGTTTAAATTGGAAATTGTTTTACGACCAGCTTCCCTCTGAACCTGTGAAGCTCAGTTAGCAGATCGACGGTCCCGGTATTGCCGAGGTCGCAATCCGACCATTACCGCCGGTTACCATAACAATCCTGATTAGGCTGACTGATTCCGGTAAGCCTTTCCAAGGTCATATTATGTGTGGCGCTATCGCTGGCTAGTTCGACTCCATGAATATACAACAAAGAACCACACTATGTCTATGACTATGTTGAAACTAAATAAAGAGTTATTCAAAACTTAAAAAAACGCTACCTAGATCTGTATGGGCTTTATACTTATACGTCTTACTACAACCACCAACCATTATGCTCCAAAACAATTACAAACACTGTTATTTTACCTAAATTCCAATTAGACAGGCGTACTTATAGTCATGGTTGGAAACAAGTCATTTCGCAAACGCTTTATTTCTTGTCATTATCTACAATACTTGTCAAATCAAGTAGTTTAAAAAGTGAACTTAAGGCAAATTCTTGATTACAGCACTGCCTATATTTGTCCTAGCCTGTTTAAAAGGTTTTGTATGTTCATTGTTTCAGGTCGTGTCGGTGAGCGTCTCTGGTCTAACCGATGACGAAATACCGAGCGGAATAAACGTCACTTTTGACCCTCCTACTGGCTATCAAGACGAGCTGAAACCCCGCATCGACAATCCCCAGGTTTTTTTAACATTAGTTACATTTTTACACACACCTAAAGTAGCGAGAGACGGTGTTGAAAAAATAACAAAAACCAGAGTTCCGGCAAAATATTTGATATACTTTAACCCAAGCACACGATTCTTAATTGAATTGAAAAAAATGAATACATCTTTCGTGCAGTCGCATCACTACTGATTTATATATTGGCGTTATATGTTTCGCATTTTCCTACAGTTTTAAAAATTCAAGGGGTTCGCATTATTCGGTGAAAGCCAAGCGATTTCTCGATGTAAAAAAAAACACTGATCAAGAAGGTTGATCGAGTCCTATTGGCAATAGAGTTATTTATATGTGATACTGTGTTGTAGAGGATTGCTGTGTGCTACTTAATAACTTATTCCCATGCCTCTACATAACCGCGAGTCTTACAAGAATGGGGCATTCATTACTTTTGTAATACACCGTGGTGTGGTACGTTTGACTTCGCCCTACCAGTAAATAGTACATTGCACATAATTGTAAATTAACTGACACAGGTGTAAATTAACTGACTACATAACTTTGGAGCATAATGGTTGAAGGCTGTAGTAAGACGTAATTAGAATATCAAAGCCCATACTTAGGCAGGTATCATTTTGAACGTTTCGAATAACTCTTTATTCATTTTCAATAATCAAAAAATCTGTTGAAAATGAATAAAGAGTTAGTCGAAATGTTCAAAATGATACCTGCTTCTGTAAGGGCTTCGATATTCTTATCAAGGCTATATAACGTTTGACGTTTGTTGCTTGTAAATTACGAATTACTCACCCATTTAGTATTGATCGGTGCTAAGTAAAGACTATTGCATCAAAACGGGTATCGTCTGCGACCTGTGAGCGATTATCGGCTTTGATCCAATATTATCGGACATCCCTAGATAATGTGCTTCCTTGTATCGGCACCGATATCACCCAAGTATCGGACGAGTACCGATACTAGCACTTAATATCGGGTATCGGCTCCGATCCGTTAAAATCGGACGGCCCTACCGAATACGCCATTACCAAGGTTGACGTTTTAAAAATTTGTTGAAACTAAAACAACACGAAGGACCATTGAGTAAGTTATTTAGATCAAAACTGATGAATTTATACCTATAGAATGTATTAATGGTATTCAATAAAAAAAATATATTCAGTCAAATTGAAAATCAAAAAAAAAAAATAGTCGAAATGAAAATCTAGTGTCAAACAGGTGCCGATCCTGTGACACCTATAGTATCGGCTTTGAGCCAATATTCTGGGATATCCATAGACACTGTGCGTCCTGCTATCGGCACATATACCACCCAGGTATCGGACGAGTCTAGATACTACCACTTGGTTTCGTGTATCGGCTCCGAACCGATATTATGGGACATCCCTATTTGGAGATAGCCGACTCGAACAACCTTACGGTCTTTTGCTGTCTCCTGGGAATGTCGAATATTTCCAAACATTTTGATTTCGTCGACTTTCGTTTTTTCAAGTTCCAAATAAAATTATATCTTATCGAATCGATTACTATAACGCCATTACTAAACAATTGCTAAAACTGAAACAACACGTAGTGCCATTAGGTGTGCTAGTCGGATGGTAAACATTGCTGAATTACCTACAGAATGTAGTAGTGGCATTCAATCTAAAAAATATTCAGTCAAAATCAAAATCTAGTTTTAGACCGATCCTATAACATCAAGTATTGACGTTGGTCCAATAATATTGAATACCCCTAGACTATAGATACTTTGCTTTCTTGATATTATACTCCTTATTGCTAATTCAGCTGTATGCCTTTCCCACCCAGCAAGCAACTAGACGTACACAATGCAGCATTTGGGACGAGGCCGGCTTAAAATGGACAACATCATCGGGCCATTTCATGCCTGGTACGGAGCTGCCAACTTGTCAATTCCATCGGCTGGGAATCTATGGCTTATCCCCGGTAAGTCTTTCGATATTTAGCGGATAGTTCGGGAAATACAGCGCTATTAAGGAATTTAGTTTAACGGAATTACATTGCTTCTAATCTTCATAGTTCCTTCGTTTATCACTTAGATTTTAAATGTGGACTTGCGAATATCCGTTAAAGAAATTTCCTTAAGGAAATAGCTCGTCTTAGGATTTCGTAAAAACAATCTAACCTAAAGCCAATTAATTGTTGGTAACGGTTGTATTTAACTTGATTAGCACGATGTGACATTTTGTTAAAAATGAATCACCAAAACCGAACAAGATTGTATTTTCGGTTCTGTAGTAAACTAAAAAAAATCAGATCTTTGGTTTCAATATCTAAACTGTTGCTTCCAGGCATAATATTAATCAAAAACAGGGTTTTTAATAATTTTTTTGTTAACAGGAAAAAGCAGCCCAAAGGAACTTCAAAGTACAATCAAGTTTATACTTTGGTCTGGTATTTTCGGTTTTCGGAACCTTGGCCGCCATCTTCATTTATCTTTCGTCAAGGTAACTCTTGAATTTTACAATATGATAATGGGGTGGATCTAGGACAGTGGTTCTCATCCGGGGTGCCATTTCTAATGCTCAAGGGTGCTGAGGGATATTTAAGAATCTTTGAGAATCTGATTTTTGCTCAACTCTTACAACTTTTTGTGTAAGATTAGAGTGGAATAAATCCAATTATAACTTCCTACGATGTGTAGAATTGATGTATGTTGTTCCAGTTCCGTTTATTATAACATTGTAGCGATTTACATACGGAAATCTTGTAGGGGTGCCGAAATATATTTAATATTTCTGAGGGGCCATAAAAGGTTGAGAACCACTGATTTAGGATGTTTGATTGGGGGGCATGATTTTTTTAGAGATGATGTCTTTAAGTTACGTCATGACTTTTGAAACTGAATAATAAATGTGGTGTCTTAAAGAAGTCACCTTAATAACACTAGGAAGTTTGTTATGAAGTTTTAACTTGTAGAGGTGTTACTTTCAATACAAAAACTACATTATAAATAAATGTCTATTCGCCCATAGCGAAATAATGCCATTATTTTGTTGTTGTTTTTTTAGCCTAATTACCTCAAGTCGTTATAGTTTTAACTGAAACGTAAAATCATAAACTGAGGTCTTTATTATTTAAACTAAATATTTTAAATTTTAAATGAAGTTAATAGAATACTCAAGTCACTATAATTAGACCTGGAATTTTAAACACATTATCAGGCGTCATTTCAAAACTTAAGTCATTTAAATTCAACTTCTTAAATATTTTCATCACAACTAAAATCATTGCAAGACGTCTATAGAAACTTGTAGCAACCCAACCTAAGTGCGTCGATTAAACATACAGTAAATTTGCGACTAACAGACTAATCATATCAAACGTAATCAACATCTCTTACAGAAAACTGCACAAAAGTCACAACGGAGCTTTTGTGGTTAACATTTACTTTACTATTCAAACTGAAAATTTTAAATAAATAACTGTCAATAGATTACTTAAATCCTTATAATTTGACCTTGAATTTAAAACACATTAGCGGTAGTCATTCTAAAACCTAATGTGTTTAATTTGAACGTATTAAATAACCTCATTACAACTCAAGTCATTGAAATCACGGCCTATAGAGATTACTTAGCTACGCAACAAAAGCAAATCTGTTAAACATACCCTCGATAATTAAGGAGTCTTTTAGGTGACGTGACAACAATCTGATGTGACGTAACAACAAGGGGTTGTGACGTAACAACAAGGGGTTGTGACGTAACAACAAGGGGTTGTGACGTAACAACAAGGGGTTGTGACGTAACAACACAATCGGGTGACGTAGCAATACAATCGGGTGACGTAACAATAAATAGAGTAAAAGTGCTTATTAGATACACTCATTACAGCTGAAGTCATTAGAATTAGACCGCCGGTCTATAGGAATTTGTCAGTCACTTGCCACAAATACAACGTTTAAACTTTCATCTGCGACTAACGAACTAATCATATCGATGCCTTTACTATTCAAACTGAAAATTTTAAATCAATAACTGTCAATAGATTACTTAAGTCCTTATAATTTGAACTTGAATTTTAAACACATTATTATCAATCTAAAATCACTCTTACTTACAGAAAACTGCGCAAAAGTCACAACGGAGCTTTCGTGGTCAACATTTGTCTTTGCATTCTGCTCGCCAACATCTCGTGGTTTGCTGGGATCTCCAGAACCGAGATTCGAACCGGATGTTACGTATTCGCCGCCCTTCAGCACTTCTTCCTATTGGCCGCCTGGTTCTGGTTGACTGGCTACGGCCTCTACGTTACGCACTCGTTGTTAAGGGTGAGCAGCTTTTGGCAACATTTTGTGTCATTTGGTTTACGACAGCGAACGCTAACTATAGCAATGCGTTTAAGAATAGTTTAAAATAACTATTTCAGATCATCGTATGCGTTACTTGCCTGAATAACGTTTCCCAAACTGTGGTCCGCGGACCATTGGTGGTCTGTGGCGATATGACAATAAATTAAAAAGTCAATCATATACGCTGTACCCTTTCAATAATTGCCGCAAAAATTCACAACTTAATAATTTTGATAGCTAAAGATTTCAACCAAAACCGACTTAAAAGAACAAAAACTTTGCGGTAAAATGAGAGTCATCTATCACAAAGGGAACACAAACACGAAAACGCTAACAATTAAAACATACGTCTGCGACAGTCGCTGTTTAAATCGCTGTAGTGAGGTTGCTTTACTGACATTCGCTATCCGTCCAGAATCCCAATACACATTAGGTTGGTATTATTTTTGAAGTTGAAAATGGATAAAGATTTATTCGAAACGTTCAAAATGATACTTACTTCTGTATGGGCTTTGATATTCTTATTAGGTTGGAATTAAATTCACTTTTTCGGTAAAGTGCGCAAATATGCAACTGAAATATTGGTTCAAATTTAATGAGCACGGCCTGGTAAAAAATAGATGGAAAAGCACACGGCGCACCTCTAAATTTTATTTACCCGCTTACTTTCACCATTAATTTGGCCATAATATGTAAGGAAGTTTTAGTGAAACATGTGTAACAATTTACATGGAAGTTGGGCAAATAAAAATTAAACTAAAACGTAAAGGGACTCAGTTTCGTTGAGAGCCACCTCCAAAATCTTTAAACTTTCAGAAATACAACTCCAAAATGCAACCTTACTATATTCAAAAGCGTAAAATATCGTTACAGTAGGTGTTGACTGCAAAATGCAACAAAAATACCTTAAACTAGACGGGGGTGCGGTTGTTGTATATTTTGTCAGGGGGTATATTGTCAGGGCTTAGTGTTTATTTTTATTTAGTTTTAATTTTTTTTTGAAATTTATTTTATTTATTTATTTATTTTTTTTCAATTTTATTTTTCATATTCATTTTTTAATTTTTATTTTTTATTTTTTTTGTGTGTTTTTTATTTTTATTTTTTTATTTTTTTTTTATTTAATATTTTTTTTATTTTACACTTTTTATTTTTTAATATTTTGTATTTTGTATTGTGTATTTTATATTATATATTTCATATTTTGTTTTTCATTTTCCTTAACTTGTTTCTGCAAGCAAAAACAGATATGGGCCGAAAACTTCCCCACTTTGATGCGAAAGGGGTTCAAATATGGCGTAGTATTTGGGGAATGATCGAAACATATATTTGATAAATAGAATTTGCTTAGATAATGTACATGGCCATTTTATTACATTTTGGCCAGAGCTTACGTGTTTGAAAACCAAATATTATCATTCTCCTCAAGACTTAAAATGGTTTAACGCCTATGGTTTGCAATACTTTTGCAAACTTTTACTCGGTAAATTTTTACCATGGCTTGGTCCGAGCAATCACTGTTAAAACAGACTTTAAATCTGTAGTTTTAAACAATATGAAACACACTATTATGTGCCTAATACGCAAACTATTAAATCGAAAGTTTTGCTAGTTGTTTAGGCCTGATATTGGTATGTTGGTTGGAGCAACATGCACAACAGGTGCTAACAGAGAGGCGTACACTGCCTTAAGATTTCGCATTTAAATTTGCGGCGGTAAATACACCCTATTGACACTTGATTATTAGGCGAAGCTTATCGCAAAGTAATTGGTCGCCCCAAAAAATGCTGACGCCGCATTTAAAGCAAGCATTATAAATGAGTCGCCGATATTCTGCTTTGAACATCTCTACTCGCAATGCTTCCCTCCGTTAATTGTACGGTGGGTGAAACTTTATTCACGGCCTTACCTCTTTGTGTATTACCGCAACAATACGATGAAATACGATTTGGAGAATATTGGAAAAATCGTATTTGGAGAATATTTGCTATTTGCACCTGTATAGTATGTTACTCCAATCCAACATATCAACACACAATTTTAAGTTGTGTAGGCCTGGTGTTGATATGTTGGATTAGAGTTGCCACCAGATTTCGCATTTAAATTTGCGGCGCCTTTGATGCGAAAGGGGTTCAAATATGGCGTAGAATTTGGGGAATGATCGAAACATATATTTGATAAATAGAATTTACTTAGATAATGCATATGGCCATTTTATTAAATTTTGACCAGCTTACGTGTTTGAAAATCAAATATTATCATTCTCTTAAAGACTAAAAATGGTTTAACGCCTATGGTTTGCTATACTTTTGCAAACTTTCACTAGGTAATTTTTTACCATAGCTTGGTCCGAGCAATCACTGTTAAAACAGGCTTTAAATCTGTCGTTTCAAACAATATGAAAAACACTATTACGTGCCTAATACGCAAACTATTAAATCGAAAGTTTTGCTAGATAAGTTTAGGCCTGATGTTGGTATGCTGGTTGGAGCAAGATGCACAACAGGTGCTAACAGAGAGGCGTAGACTGCCTTAAGATTTCGCATTTAAACTTGCGGCGGTAAATACACCCTATTGACACTTAATTATTAGGCGAAGCTTATCGCGAAGTAATTGGTCGCCCCAAAAAATGCTGACGCCGCATTTAAAGCAAGCATTATAAATGTGTCGCCGATATTCTGCCTTGAACATCCCTACTCGAAATGCTTCCCTCCGTTAATTGTACGGTGGGTGAAACTTTATTCACGGCCTTACCTCTTTGTGTATTACCGCGACAATACGATGAAATACGATTTGGAGAATATTGGAAACATCGTATTTGGAGAATATTTGCTATTTGCACCTGTTCTGTATGTTACTCCAATCCAGCATATCTACACACAATTATAAGTTGTGTATAATAATATAATAACTTATGGCTTTGAAGCGAAGGGGGTTCAAATATGGCGTAGATTTTGGCAAATGATCGAAACATACATTTGATCAATAAAAATTTACGTAGATAATGCTTACGGCCATGTTATCACATTTTGGTCAGCTAGAATGTTTAAAAAGTCAATATTTTCATTCTCTCTAAATGATTTAACGTCTATGGTTTGCTATACTTTTTCCAACTTTTACTGTGTAAATTTTTACTATGCCTTGGTCTGAGCAATCACTGTTGAAACAGAGTTTAAATCTGTAGTTTTGAGCAATATGCAAACACGTTTATGTGCCTAATAAGCCACGTTTTATATTGAAAGTTTTGCCAATTTAAATCCAATAAACGCAAGATTTATTTATTTATGACGCCATGTTATGACGTAGCTTTGTAACGTCGTCGTTAAGAATGCGTTAAACTTAAGCTTTTTGTTGTTGCGGCCCTTGTATAATTATATTTGCTTAGACCTGGTGTTGATATGTTTGAATGGTGCAACAATTACAACATGTGCTAACAGAGATGTGTACACTGCCTGTAGGATTCGCATTTAAATTTGCGGTGGTAAAATATTTTGTGTTGTAAGAGCAATAGGTTTTTTTACTTAGAGAGGCCTCTTTATGAAAGGCAAGTCGCATGTGCATAGTTTTACTAGGCAAGCCACTTCCAACACAAATGTTGCACGCGCGGGACAATAGGGCGCAGCAGGGATGCCAGCAGCCGCCTCGTCGCGACGCGAGCTGGACAAAGCAAGCGAATATGAACGAATTCTGTATGAAAGTTTTTCTGCTGCTAGATGGCTGTCGTTAGCTACAAAGTGCTAAAACGCACTATTTCAGGTTTTTACCCCCCAAGCAAAGGCCCCTGGGAGTGCAGCCTCATAAACTTTTACAAAGCACCTACATACCACTCTACGCCATGTCTGAAAATTTGAAGGTTCTACGATGTCTACTTTTTCTATAAAGCTTCGGACAAAAGTCGGTCTGAAACAAACCATAGGAAACCATAGGAAACCATAGGAAACCAAAAAAGAACTAGACGGGGGTGCGGTTGTTGTATATTTTGTCAGGGGGTATATTGTCAGGGCTTAGTGTTTATTTTTATTTAGTTTTAATTTTTTTTTGAAATTGATTTTATTTATTTATTTATTTTTTTTCTATTTTTTTTTTTCATATTCATTTTTTAATTTTTATTTTTTATTTTTTTTGTGTGTTTTTTATTTTTATTTTTTTATTTTTTTTTTTATTTAATATTTTTTTTATTTTACACTTTTTATTTTTTAATATTTTGTATTTTGTATTGTGTATTTTATATTATATATTTCATATTTTGTTTTTCATTTTCCTTAACTTGTTTCTGCAAGCAAAAACAGATATGGGCCGAAAACTTCCCCACTTTGATGCGAAAGGGGTTTAAATATGGCGTAGTATTTGGGGAATGATCGAAACATATATTTGATAAATAGAATTTGCGTAGATAATGTACATGGCCATTTTATTACATTTTGGCCAGAGCTTACGTGTTTGAAAACCAAATATTATCATTCTCCTCAAGACTTAAAATGGTTTAACGCCTATGGTTTGCAATACTTTTGCAAACTTTTACTCGGTAAATTTTTACCATGGCTTGGTCCGAGCAATCACTGTTAAAACAGACTTTAAATCTGTAGTTTTAAACAATATGAAACACACTATTATGTGCCTAATACGCAAACTATTAAATCGAAAGTTTTGCTAGTTGTTTAGGCCTGATATTGGTATGTTGGTTGGAGCAACATGCACAACAGGTGCTAACAGAGAGGCGTACACTGCCTTAAGATTTCGCATTTAAATTTGCGGCGGTAAATACACCCTATTGACACTTGATTATTAGGCGAAGCTTATCGCAAAGTAATTGGTCGTCCCAAAAAATGCTGACGCCGCATTTAAAGCAAGCATTATAAATGAGTCGCCGATATTCTGCTTTGAACATCTCTACTCGCAATGCTTCCCTCCGTTAATTGTACGGTGGGTGAAACTTTATTCACGGCCTTACCTCTTTGTGTATTACCGCAACAATACGATGAAATACGATTTGGAGAATATTGGAAAAATCGTATTTGGAGAATATTTGCTATTTGCACCTGTATAGTATGTTACTCCAATCCAACATATCAACACACAATTTTAAGTTGTGTAGGCCTGGTGTTGATATGTTGGATTAGAGTTGCCACCAGATTTCGCATTTAAATTTGCGGCGCCTTTGATGCGAAAGGGGTTCAAATATGGCGTAGAATTTGGGGAATGATCGAAACATATATTTGATAAATAGAATTTACTTAGATAATGCATATGGCTATTTTATTAAATTTTGACCAGCTTACGTGTTTGAAAATCAAATATTATCATTCTCTTAAAGACTAAAAATGGTTTAACGCCTATGGTTTGCTATACTTTTGCAAACTTTCACTAGGTAATTTTTTACCATAGCTTGGTCCGAGCAATCACTGTTAAAACAGGCTTTAAATCTGTCGTTTCAAACAATATGAAAAACGCTATTACGTGCCTAATACGCAAACTATTAAATCGAAAGTTTTGCTAGATAAGTTTAGGCCTGATGTTGGTATGCTGGTTGGAGCAAGATGCACAACAGGTGCTAACAGAGAGGCGTAGACTGCCTTAAGATTTCGCATTTAAACTTGCGGCGGTAAATACACCCTATTGACACTTAATTATTAGGCGAAGCTTATCGCGAAGTAATTGGTCGCCCCAAAAAATGCTGACGCCGCATTTAAAGCAAGCATTATAAATGTGTCGCCGATATTCTGCCTTGAACATCCCTACTCGAAATGCTTCCCTCCGTTAATTGTACGGTGGGTGAAACTTTATTCACGGCCTTACCTCTTTGTGTATTACCGCGACAATACGATGAAATACGATTTGGAGAATATTGGAAACATCGTATTTGGAGAATATTTGCTATTTGCACCTGTTCTGTATGTTACTCCAATCCAACATATCTACACACAATTATAAGTTGTGTATAATAATATAATAACTTATGGCTTTAAAGCGAAGGGGGTTCAAATATGGCGTAGATTTTGGCAAATGATCGAAACATACATTTGATCAATAAAAATTTACGTAGATAATGCTTACGGCCATGTTATCACATTTTGGTCAGCTAGCATGTTTAAAAAGTCAATATTTTCATTCTCTCTAAATGATTTAACGTCTATGGTTTGCTATACTTTTTCCAACTTTTACTGTGTAAATTTTTACCATGCCTTGGTCTGAGCAATCACTGTTGAAACAGAGTTTAAATATGTAGTTTTGAGCAATATGCAAACACGTTTATGTGCCTAATAAGCCACGTTTTATATTGAAAGTTTTGCCAATTTAAATCCAATAAACGCAAGATTTATTTATTTATGACGCCATGTTATGACGTAGCTTTGTAACGTCGTTGTTAAGAATGCGTTAAACTTAAGCTTTTTGTTGTTGCGGCCCTTGTATAATTATATTTGCTTAGACCTGGTGTTGATATGTTTGAATGGTGCAACAATTACAACATGTGCTAACAGAGATGTGTACACTGCCTGTAGGATTCGCATTTAAATTTGCGGTGGTAAAATATTTTGTGTTGTAAGAGCAATAGGTTTTTTTACTTAGAGAGGCCTCTTTATGAAAGGCAAGTCGCATGTGCATAGTTTTACTAGGCAAGCCACTTCCAACACAAATGTTGCACGCGCGGGACAATAGGGCGCAGCAGGGATGCCAGCAGCCGCCTCGTCGCGACGCGAGCTGGACAAAGCAAGCGAATATGAACGAATTCTGTATGAAAGTTTTTCTGCTGCTAGATGGCTGTCGTTAGCTACAAAGTGCTAAAACGCAATATTTCAGGTTTTTACCCCCCAAGCAAAGGCCCCTGGGAGTGCAGCCTCATAAACTTTCACAAAGCACCTACATACCACTCTACGCCATGTCTGAAAATTTGAAAGTTCTACGATGTCTACTTTTTCTATAAAGCTTCGGACAAAACTCGGTCTGAAACAAACCATAGGAAACCATAGGAAACCATAGGAAACCAAAAAAGAACTAGACGGGGGTGCGGTTGTTGTATATTTTGTCAGGGGATATATTTTCAGGGCTTAGTGTTTATTTTCAATTTTTACTTTATTTTAATTTTTTTTTTTTAAATTTTTTTTTTAATATTTTGTATTGTGTACTTTATATTATATATTTTGTTTTTCATTTTCCTTAACTTGTTTCTGCAAGCAAAAACAGATATGGGCCGAAAACTTCCCCACTTAAAATATGCCTTTGATGCGAAAGGGGTTCAAATATGGCGTAGAATTTGGGGAATGATCGAAACATATATTTGATAAATAGAATTTACTTAGATAATGCATATGGCTATTTTATTAAATTTTGACCAGCTTACGTGTTTGAAAATCAAATATTATCATTCTCTTAAAGACTAAAAATGGTTTAACGCCTATGGTTTGCTATACTTTTGCAAACTTTCACTAGGTAATTTTTTACCATAGCTTGGTCCGAGCAATCACTGTTAAAACAGGCTTTAAATCTGTCGTTTCAAACAATATGAAAAACACTATTACGTGCCTAATACGCAAACTATTAAATCGAAAGTTTTGCTAGATAAGTTTAGGCCTGATGTTGGTATGCTGGTTGGAGCAAGATGCACAACAGGTGCTAACAGAGAGGCGTAGACTGCCTTAAGATTTCGCATTTAAACTTGCGGCGGTAAATACACCCTATTGACACTTAATTATTAGGCGAAGCTTATCGCGAAGTAATTGGTCGCCCCAAAAAATGCTGACGCCGCATTTAAAGCAAGCATTATAAATGTGTCGCCGATATTCTGCTTTGAACATCCCTACTCGAAATGCTTCCCTCCGTTAATTGTACGGTGGGTGAAACTTTATTCACGGCCTTACCTCTTTGTGTATCACCGCGACAATACGATGAAATACGATTTGGAGAATATTGGAAACATCGTATTTGGAGAATATTTGCTATTTGCACCTGTTCTGTATGTTACTCCAATCCAACATATCTACACACAAATATAAGTTGTGTATAATAATATAATAACTTATGGCTTTGAAGCGAAGGGGGTTCAAATATGGCGTAGATTTTGGCAAATGATCGAAACATACATTTGATCAATAAAAATTTACGTAGATAATGCTTACGGCCATGTTATTACATTGTGGTCAGCTAGCATGTTTAAAAAGTCAATATTTTCATTCTCTCTAAATGATTTAACGTCTATGGTTTGCTATACTTTTTCCAACTTTTACTGTGTAAATTTTTACCATGCCTTGGTCTGAGCAATCACTGTTTAAACAGAGTTTAAATCTGTAGTTTTGAGCAATATGCAAACACGTTTATGTGCCTAATAAGCCACGTTTTATATTGAAAGTTTTGCCAATTTAAATCCAATAAACGCAAGATTTATTTATTTATGACGCCATGTTATGACGTAGCTTTGTAACGTCGTCGTTAAGAATGCGTTAAACTTAAGCTTTTTGTTGTTGCGGCCCTTGTATAATTATATTTGCTTAGACCTGGTGTTGATATGTTTGAATGGTGCAACAATTACAACATGTGCTAACAGAGATGTGTACACTGCCTGTAGGATTCGCATTTAAATTTGCGGTGGTAAAATATTTTGTGTTGTAAGAGCAATAGGTTTTTTTACTTAGAGAGGCCTCTTTATGAAAGGCAAGTCGCATGTGCATAGTTTTACTAGGCAAGCCACTTCCAACACAAATGTTGCACGCGCGGGACAATAGGGCGCAGCAGGGATGCCAGCAGCCGCCTCGTCGCGACGCGAGCTGGACAAAGCAAGCGAATATGAACGAATTCTGTATGAAAGTTTTTCTGCTGCTAGATGGCTGTCGTTAGCTACAAAGTGCTAAAACGCAATATTTCAGGTTTTTACCCCCCAAGCAAAGGCCCCTGGGAGTGCAGCCTCATAAACTTTCACAAAGCACCTACATACCACTCTACGCCATGTCTGAAAATTTGAAAGTTCTACGATGTCTACTTTTTCTATAAAGCTTCGGACAAAACTCGGTCTGAAACAAACCATAGGAAACCATAGGAAACCAAAAAAGAACTAGACGGGGGTGCGGTTGTTGTATATTTTGTCAGGGGATATATTTTCAGGGCTTAGTGTTTATTTTCAATTTTTACTTTATTTTAATTTTTTTTTTTTAAATTTTTTTTTTAATATTTTGTATTGTGTACTTTATATTATATATTTTGTTTTTCATTTTCCTTAACTTGTTTCTGCAAGCAAAAACAGATATGGGCCGAAAACTTCCCCACTTAAAATATGCCTTTGATGCGAAAGGGGTTCAAATATGGCGTAGAATTTGGGGAATGATCGAAACATATATTTGATAAATAGAATTTACTTAGATAATGCATATGGCTATTTTATTAAATTTTGACCAGCTTACGTGTTTGAAAATCAAATATTATCATTCTCTTAAAGACTAAAAATGGTTTAACGCCTATGGTTTGCTATACTTTTGCAAACTTTCACTAGGTAATTTTTTACCATAGCTTGGTCCGAGCAATCACTGTTAAAACAGGCTTTAAATCTGTCGTTTCAAACAATATGAAAAACACTATTACGTGCCTAATACGCAAACTATTAAATCGAAAGTTTTGCTAGATAAGTTTAGGCCTGATGTTGGTATGCTGGTTGGAGCAAGATGCACAACAGGTGCTAACAGAGAGGCGTAGACTGCCTTAAGATTTCGCATTTAAACTTGCGGCGGTAAATACACCCTATTGACACTTAATTATTAGGCGAAGCTTATCGCGAAGTAATTGGTCGCCCCAAAAAATGCTGACGCCGCATTTAAAGCAAGCATTATAAATGTGTCGCCGATATTCTGCTTTGAACATCCCTACTCGAAATGCTTCCCTCCGTTAATTGTACGGTGGGTGAAACTTTATTCACGGCCTTACCTCTTTGTGTATCACCGCGACAATACGATGAAATACGATTTGGAGAATATTGGAAACATCGTATTTGGAGAATATTTGCTATTTGCACCTGTTCTGTATGTTACTCCAATCCAACATATCTACACACAAATATAAGTTGTGTATAATAATATAATAACTTATGGCTTTGAAGCGAAGGGGGTTCAAATATGGCGTAGATTTTGGCAAATGATCGAAACATACATTTGATCAATAAAAATTTACGTAGATAATGCTTACGGCCATGTTATTACATTGTGGTCAGCTAGCATGTTTAAAAAGTCAATATTTTCATTCTCTCTAAATGATTTAACGTCTATGGTTTGCTATACTTTTTCCAACTTTTACTGTGTAAATTTTTACCATGCCTTGGTCTGAGCAATCACTGTTTAAACAGAGTTTAAATCTGTAGTTTTGAGCAATATGCAAACACGTTTATGTGCCTAATAAGCCACGTTTTATATTGAAAGTTTTGCCAATTTAAATCCAATAAACGCAAGATTTATTTATTTATGACGCCATGTTATGACGTAGCTTTGTAACGTCGTCGTTAAGAATGCGTTAAACTTAAGCTTTTTGTTGTTGCGGCCCTTGTATAATTATATTTGCTTAGACCTGGTGTTGATATGTTTGAATGGTGCAACAATTACAACATGTGCTAACAGAGATGTGTACACTGCCTGTAGGATTCGCATTTAAATTTGCGGTGGTAAAATATTTTGTGTTGTAAGAGCAATAGGTTTTTTTACTTAGAGAGGCCTCTTTATGAAAGGCAAGTCGCATGTGCATAGTTTTACTAGGCAAGCCACTTCCAACACAAATGTTGCACGCGCGGGACAATAGGGCGCAGCAGGGATGCCAGCAGCCGCCTCGTCGCGACGCGAGCTGGACAAAGCAAGCGAATATGAACGAATTCTGTATGAAAGTTTTTCTGCTGCTAGATGGCTGTCGTTAGCTACAAAGTGATAAAACGCAATATTTCAGGTTTTTACCCCCCAAGCAAAGGCCCCTGGGAGTGCAGCCTCATAAACTTTTACAAAGCACCTACATACCACTCTACGCCATGTCTGAAAATTTGAAGGTTCTACGATGTCTACTTTTTCTATAAAGCTTCGGACAAAAGTCGGTCTGAAACAAACCATAGGAAACCATAGGAAACCATAGGAAACCATAGGAAACCAAAAAAGAATAACGGCAAAAACAAGATATGTCCCGAAAATAAATTTTCGGCCCATATAATAACGGCAAAAACAAGATATGTCCCGAAAATAAATTTTCGGCCCATATAACTATACAACACCTCAGAATCCTTGTTGTAGGGTGGTTTTAATGTATACCTGACAAATCATTCTTAACAGTCGACTGGAATTTTTATCATTGTATTTTGCTATTGTTTTTCCGTTTAAATCCCTTTTTAATTTTTTTAATTTTTTTTTTAATTTTTTTAATTTTTTTAATTTTTTTGTTTTTTTCTTTTTACCAGGGATACTCGGCGCCCCCCTCCATTATTTTTCTCGTGGTGCTTTATCTTTCACCGATGGTAGTTGTCGCAATATCGGCAGGCACTGGAATCTCCTACGATATGGCCAACCCGAAGTTTGGTAAGAACAATTTGCCGTGAATCCAGCAACTTCCTATATTATTGATCCGCACGCAGCATTTCACGTTTTTAGGTTTTAAACCATTATCACTGAAAGTGTTTTGTTAAAATTCAGTTGCTAAGTTAAAGTCAACTTCTGATATGACATATTTTGAGGTTGAGTTTTGTAAAATAGATATTTGTGCAAATCGCCCACATTCACAAGTCAAAATGCCACGTTATCACATTGTTTAACCAAACTATCACATTGCCACACTTTGTAATATAATTACTATGTAACCACAATTACCCAAACTTTAAAGGCCCATACGCCAAACTTGCCAACCTCTCACATCACAAACTTGACAAATTGTCAATAGCCATGTGTTCTTACAAATAATGCCACCGTACAAACTAATTACTATATCTGACATCGGAATATCATATGGAACACTCACAGTTACCATGAATAAAATGGAACTTGGGCATTGTTTAACACTCGCGTAGTTTATGCAATAAATTAAAATAAAAAAATAAGCACAGAAAATTTAAAAAAATTATATCGCATAAAAATACGTCCTTTATCACGTTGTCACATTGGTAAACTACAATGTTTCCGAACTTTCTACCCCAAATTACTATGTTACCACATGTATCCGAAATATAAAAGGTCCAAACTCGCCAAATTGACACATCACAAACTTAACAACTTTTTTCTTGCCACCTTTCCACGTCGTCAAAGCAACAAGTTGCCAAATTTTGTAACTGAATTTCTATCTTACAACATTTAACTAACCATAGGCTGTAAGTAAAATAAAGCCCCATACATTTTGCAACCATTTTAATAGGTTACCAACTTCAGCCCAATTATTAGAAAGCCATAATTTGCCAACGTTGTGGAGCACTGGTCTAACCACCTAGGCACCATTTAAAATTCGGCTATGAAAATGTATGTGGTCCCCACTTCCCTTGGTGGCCTAAGCACGTGATTATTTTGCTCAATGGTTAATCCAGTCCTGGTTACCACATGAAACTAAATAATAAAAAGAACCATTAGTCAAACTCGCCAACTTGGCACAACACAAACTTGATAAACTTAACAGATTAACCTCTCGTGCAGGGGACGTCTTCTTCCAGTCGGCGTACATCGCCAGTGACAGGTGCTTCATTGGTAGCAACGCATTTCGGTTCGGTTTCGTTGCTCCAGCAGTGACTCTTGGTTGTATCAATATCCTTCTTATCATCGTCGGTATCTTGAACAGCTTATGCTTCAACGACGACGTGGTGAGATTAAAATGATTTTGGTCTTAGGTTTAAAGTCTTTAAACTTACAACCGTGAAATCCTTTCCTTATTGATTGTTAAATAATTGGAAATGTGTTTATCGGTGTGTAAAATTTCTTAAGCGACACTTCACCTTGTGTTTTTAAAGATTTTTTTATATATCAAATCTGTGATGACCAATTTCGTTTGCGACTCTCAATCAAAAGCGAATTCCAAATCCTAACAACTACCATATAAAGTACACAGGAACGGGGCGAAAATCTGTGCTCAAAATTGTTTAATTAAAATAAAATCGTTATAAAGTGTGACGAATCTGTGACCAATGTTTGGCGAATTTTAATTACACTACAACAGCAAAATCCAATCCTTAACAACTGTATGCTACACACAGGAACTTGGTGAAAAGGACTACAACCAACAGATCCACATGAAGGACTTCTTTATCTCAACAAGCCTGATCATTCTCTACTTCACCACCTGGCTCTTTTGCATGTTGATGCTGGGACACTCAGACCCGAAACGAAAAGGCACATTCGGGCTACTATTTGCAATGTCTGATGCTGCACAGGTCAGAAGAAAAGGACATTTTTTGTGTTTTTTTTAAGGTTTTTGTGACTGAGCAAGTAGTACCCAAATATCGTCGTTTATGGAAAAAGCGAATAACAACGTTATCATCTAACTCTTCGCTCTAAAGTAGTTTGACAATCTGCTTGCCATTTATATGTTCTTGTGGTAAAAGTTGTTTAGTATATCAGTGTTCCTTCAACTAACCGTTCAAAATTCAGACTGGTAAAACAGTCAGCTTTTTTAAAACAGTAAAATGTTAATATGTTTCAAAAACTAAAAAAATGGCTCTATGCTGTGTTACGTCATTAAACTACGTCACTGTCTGTTTTTTTAGTTTTAACTGCCTAAAAAAATACATTCGATTATCTCGCTTTGCGTTAAAGTTTGGTTTTCGTGGCTTCGTGGTTTGTTTAGATGTTTTTCACCCGGATTCAATGTTTACCAATCCCTGGTGGCAAGACACGGACTTTTTTAATAACAGAATTAAAAAATAAATAAAATCCTGGCGTCAACACACTTAGTTAACTCAATGATAAATACTTTTTAGGTTTTACACTTTACCAAACCACAGCTGATGCAAAACTAAGCCTTACATGAAAAAGTAACACAAGATCAAAATCAACCACAAAACAAAAACAATTTACACCACAAAAACCCAAATCAACCTTCCTGTGTCGACTCAACTTGTCTCAAGAAATATCCTATTTCTCGAAAAACATCCTAAACACTTCTTTATTTCTGCACAGGGCCTCTTTATATTCTTCATATTCTGCCCGATCCAGCGAGGACTGTTGCCGCACTGTTGCCAGGGCAACGATGACGTCATGGCACCGGATGCGTTCGATCGAATGGCGGGAAGCGAGGGGAATTCCCAGGACGAATGCAAAAGAGAAGAGATGGAAGAAAAGGAAGAAGGGGAAAAAGAGAATGAAAGAAGAAGGGCGCCCGACAATATCTACAGCCTCTGTAATGAGTGAGGCAATTGTTTCGAACTGACAGAATCCAAATTAAAGTTGTTAATGCGGTTCACATTTTTCGTTCCACTTCTGGACGTTTAGGTAACATGTTTGGATAAATAAAATTCAATTTTTTTCGTCTTTGACATTTTGAGTTTTTGTAAAACCATTTTTTGCAAAAATTCACACTTACTAGTTGAAAGTGAAATAGAAAATTCCGAGTGTGTTTTGCATTTTCAAATCAAGCATATGTCCCTTGATAGTGCAATGGATTTAACATATTTTAAAGTTCAATTTTTCTCTGAAATAGCACATTTGTGGCGATGTTCAAGGTTAAAAAAATAGTTCACATGTTACTGATGTTTATCATCTTAAAATTTACTGCAGAAGAAATTGTAATTTACTCTTATTGTGTTAAGGATATTTAAGATAGTTTAAAAAAAAAATATTTTGTAAATTTCAACGATTTGGATAAATATTTCTCTATTTTATATCGTACATCTCAAAAGCACATACATTTTCAGGTTCCGAATTACTTCGCTTTTGCTAAGTCTGTAACCTGATAATATTTTCCATTTGTGGGGTATTACATAGGGTAAATGGAATTTGCTGTATGTTCCATTTTACGCATTTAGTGTTCATTTGTCCCTTCTTTATTGCTTATAGTTGCCCTGTAAATCTTTTTAGCGATGTAATCGGTTATATAACTTTATTGTAATACAAAGTATTGGATTTTCATGAGGTTAAATCATTTTGTCTGCCACGCAAGCAGAACGTTCGACAATGAACAGCAGTAATAAAAGTAATTTAGGTCTCTGTGCAAAATCATCAGTACAGCTGTTAAATTGGACAAATACTTCATACTAAAGTTTAAAAGTAAAGATTGCTGCTTTAAAATTTGAGGAAACAACAATGTATTTTAGCCCCGGCACAGTGCATCAGTACGAACCGGTTCAAACCGGCTTAAATGTAAACAATCCAAAATACTGTACTTCAATGACCTATATGTTGTGGTTGTTTAAAGCGGGAATTTGCATTGCGCAACGTGCTTACGAAATACCGAACGATTTCCTGTTGAGCATAAAAAGTTTCATTGGGTTTACGTGGCTGTTTTAAAATATTCACTGATCTGAACAAGTCACTTAAAAATGACTTTAATCCCATTCAGGTATTTTGCAAAAAATGTCCCAGTCCAAGTCACTAATTTCCCAAGTCAAATCTTTATTTGGGCAAGTCAACTTCAAGTCATGTCATTGTTCTAATCAATAAACGTTAAGCTAATAAAATTGGTAAAATAAACTGGCTATACGCCTTTAAAATCTTTTAAGATGAGTTTTAATTTAACTGGGATGTGGTTTTTAGATTTTAATTTTTTTGTTGAAAAATCCTTTGCGAAGCTTTAAAACAGGGGTAGGCAACCTACGGCCCGCGGGGCCGGATCCGATGAAATTCATCCGGCCCGTCGCTCCTTTGTCAAACTAGACACGAGTCCATTTCACATACTTTTTGACTATTTATTTTAACTAAGTAAGTGCAAAAAAATTTCGCGCTTAGCGCGAATGACCATTCTGCACCGGTTTGTTTACGTTTTGACGCTGTCTTTTCAACTAGATTAGCCTTTTATTACCGTTGCGCCGTGGAAGGTTGCCAAGTGCGTCGCGGAAAAACGGAAAACGTACTTATTCCAAAACATTGGACATACTTTTGAACATTTAAATTATTTTTATTTCGGCAAAGGAATAAAAACTTGCATAAAATTTAAAAGAAATTGCCCGTATACAAAAAAAAATCGCGCTCGCTTCGCTCGCCAGGTGTACCTTGACTTCAAAAGGTGTTAAAAAACACTGAGCTATAGATTACCTTTAAATGTTAAGGAGTTCCATCAAAGTAGTTTTATTACACTTTTCATTCGTTGTACGGATGACGACGTGTGAACTCGATTTTAAACCAAACAAATGCTTTTTTTCGCTTTGCGTCAACACTTTACTGCCTCCACAAATGTAGTTAAACACGTTTTTAAGTGCAAAAACGATCCGAGGCCCGCCTGATTCACATTTATAACTTGTTAATAACACAATTCCTAATATACACTTTGTGCGGCCCGCAAAGACCTTTCTGAGTTTGGTTTTGGCCCGCGACTAGAAAATGGTTGCCGCCCCTGCTCTAAAACATAAATATTTGTCAAAATAGCATGATACAAATTAATATCACGAGCAGCTCATGGTTAAACTGGCTGTAGCTTAAAGTAGCCTTACATTTGATCTGATTTAATATTATTAGGCAATCAAATACCGACACCCGCCGGATAAACAAAACCTCGTTTTACAACCAGAAATAATTAATTAATTATTTAGTAATCAATCCTCGAGTTTTTAACGCTACCAGCAATGGCAATATGTTGTTTATCGTATAATAAACAGTTGTTACAAATATTGATTCTAAAAACCGTTAAGGTGACTCTGATTTTTTGTCACATTGGTTAAAGTATCCAGTTAGTAAAAGTTTCCGACTTTATCCAATTGGAAATCATTTTACTTGAGTGTTAGTAAATAGCAATATCAGTCTCGAATGTCTTTTTACGAATTTAGTAAGCCTTCCTAAAATAATCCGGTGTAGTGCTAGAATTGTGCCGATAACATTGTTCATAGTACGATTTCAGAAGGACTAGATCGCAGAACATATACACACTGTGTAATGCATTAATCAGTGGATATTGGTAAAGTTCGAATATATTTAATCAGTCTGGAAATTAAATAAGAAACAACCAACATACCAACTTGTGTAGTGTCCTTATCAAGCTTTTATCTTCTTCAATGCTTTACAGGGAGCAGCTGACTTTGATGACCTCACGGTATTCCGCTGCTCCCTGGGAATCTGATTCTTAAACAATAAACATAGCTATCTTACTATCTTACACTTGTTTGCTTTTGATCTAACCATATCCAGTCTGCCCTTGCAATGCACTACTTCACAATAATCTGCGTCAAAAGGCTGCTAGGACAAGAAATGCCACGGAACCCACGTTTCTCACCGCAGGCGCACGATTCAACCAATTAACAAGACTGCTGTAATCAAGCTTTACATTTTACACTGCTATCAAGCAAAAAGCGATGATTAACGCAACTTGTAATCAGTGCCGAGACTTACGCCCTGGAAAAATTCGGCCCTCAATTTTTTTAAGGTTAAATTTTTAAGGCTGATTGTAATACAGAGCACAGTACAGTTTTTGTTTAGGGCTATATATTTTTAAATATACATTAAAATACACTATGAGTCTATGACACTTAAGTTACCTTTAATACATGTTTTTATGTTAATTTTATAATATTTTGCAGTAAATGATTTTTATTTTACATATGTTTTTATTACTTTTTATAGCTATTATGCAAAATAAGGCTCTTCTCTAGTAAACAGCCCTAGACCTTTAGTACCCTTAATCTGGCCCTGCTTGTAATTGATGAGTACATCTGAGCTTTGCAGTAATATTTTTCGATTTTTACAAATGCCAGGTTATATTCATGTAGCCTAGTAATTCATTTACCTCTGAAATTTCTCCATTTACTAGATTACAATAACTCTTCAAATGGAACCTTTATGACTCCAATTTTATAAGGAAACAATAACAGAACATTTAATCATCTGCATTCAAATAAAACGAACTTCGTACAATTTTTTGAGAAATGGATAATTCTCTTAGTTTTTTAACGTTTAAAGGTACCACTTATCTTGTGTCGTATTTGGCCACCCATTAATCTAGTCCATGGTAAATAATGACAGCACAAAAAAATGATCACGTTTTTCTAATCGCTTGTTTAACTTTTTAACTTAAAACAATGTAAATTGCGAGCAACAACTTTTTTAAAAAAAATATTGCTGAAAAATTTGAGTTAAAATAATATTAGTTCTATGATCCGCGTATACTAAACATTTAACACATGCGATGAGTAACTTAGAAACTTAACAAGAATTTTGGTGAATATACCAGGTTCTGGTTTTTCTAATCTGAATTCTGACAATTCTAGCAAAGATGCTATATTTTGTGTTACATATGGCGTTTCTAAATTCAAGCTAAAGCTCAATGTTCGCTTAAAATCTTTGGTCGTAAGTCTGGTGTGTCCAAAAAAAAAACACTTTTATCATTAATCAGGAGTTTTATTAGCTTTAAACGAGCATTCGAAATGTAGACGATCAACTATAACAGCCTAACACGAAAAGCTAACGCAGCGTGTTGTCAGAAAAATAGTGAAAAGTTGATGATATTTTGCAAGCGTTATTTAATAAGGTTGTTAAAATGTTGAAGTCACGCAACTGTTCGAAAGTTTGAATCAATAACGTTAGAAAATGTAATTTTAAAATCGCAAAAGTAATTAGTGAGTGATTTCTGACGTTTTAACATTCCGTGCGTGGCAGCAATTGTACAAAAAGTGCGGAGAAGCACATACAAAGAGCAGTTCTATTTACAGCAGCAAATACATCCAAAAAATACTATATTGAAGAAAATATAGCTTACATATTTACAACAGATTTCACGAAGATCAATTGCAAAGCAATTTTTTAAGACGCGGGAGAAAAATATGACAACGATTTTAAGAATTTTAATAAATTTAACTGTTCATTTTCAAGTTGGGTGTGAAAAGAAAAATAACGTGCTATAAAGAAATATCCATGAGAAATCCGTCATAATAGTTTTTACTTCACCGTTTAGTCTCGGTTGTAGTAAGATGAAATAAAGAAAAATGACAAAAAATCGTTAAACACATTTCGCACAGATTTCCAAAAGAACTGTTAGATTTCCAAAACCACTATTAATAAATTACAGAGCAACAATGACACCAGTATAGAGTACATAGAAAAACTCTCATTAGAAACTGGTTTTTGTACCGTCAATTTTTTTCTTTCCACATTTATTGAAATAAAAAGCGGCAACAAGCACTATTAACGATACAGACTTAACATATAAATGGCGCCATTTAAAGAACGAGCAGTACGTAGTTAGCCTGCAGCATTCCAGTTTCACAAAAAATTATTTCACATTTATTAAAATCAAAATGAAAAAGCGTCAAAAAGCGCTGATATTAACAATACAGACTTAAACACATAAATAACGCCGTTCTATAGAACCAGTTGTACGTAGTTAGCTGGTAGCATTCCAGTTTGACCCGATCGCAAAACTGTCCCGAACATCCAACCCTCGTCGATCGATTGTGCGTTCACTATGACGTCACCATCACGGAGGTCTATTTCGTCATCATCAGCTGCTGCGTAGTCGTAAATGGCGCGGTACTGCTTTTGCTGAAAGCGAATAAAAATGCATATTTTTAATTGTTTTTTTTTTGTTATTTGTTTAAAATTTGATTTTTTAGTTTCATGTTTTTTTTTATATTTTATTTGCTGATATATATATTTAATGATTTTTTATTTCATTTAGTTTTATCGGAGCGAAAAAAGTACTGCTTTTGCTAAAAGCTAATAAAAATATTTTAATATAAATTCTTTTAATTGTTTTTTATTGTGTAATTTATAATTTTTATTTGTTTATTTATTTTTGCTACTTCTTTTATTGATTTATTTTTTCTAATTTTAATTTTTTCTATTAAAGGTATTTTATATTTTAATATTAAATGTTTTTAGCGAATAAGAGATTTATTTATTTTGACTACTTTGCCGGATGTTGTAAATTCAAAAAGAGGGAAACTATGAAAGTAAGCTGAGTCAAGCAACCTTTAAATAAGTTGTGGTTGGTGTGCGCTTACAACACCAATACCACAACAAGCGAAATACATCAAAAAATTACAGCAAAAAATATAAGCAAACTACCCACCCTTGGCATGCTCGTGTAGTTCTGTCGCTGTGTTTGAGCGTTCTGATAGTTAAGTACAGAGTTTGGTGCCTCAACGTGCTTAAACTCCTTGCCTGCGTACAAAGAAATATTCGGAGTAGTGTATAGAAAAAATAGATGCATGCGTACACAAACAAATAACATATGTAAGGCATTTGGGGGATAAATGTCTAAACCAAATATGAAAGGTCGTTAAACAAAATTAGTATGAAAATTTTAGTATGATTAAGCTTTGGGACCAAGTATAATGTTAATAGATTAAAACTCTCTGGCAAACAAATTAGTATATATAAAAAAAGATGTAATGGATTTGGTGGATAAATGTTTAAAAGAAATAAGAACGGTCGTTAGAAAAAAAATTAGTATAAAAATTTTAGTATGATAAACCGCATACAAAAGTTGCCGTTTTAAGCTATGGGATCAAGTAATTTTAATAGATTAAAAATCTCTGGAGAAAAGATTAGTAAGCATTTTACCATAAATAATGTAATCAATTAAAGAGCTGTTTTGAAGGACACGTATTACTAAAATTGTTATAAAACCAGATAGTAAAGTTTAAAACCTGCTATTTACTTGGTATGTTTGTTCTTTACATCTTTATAGCTGAATGTTTTGAACAATATCAGTCTACGCCAATATTTTACTGCACACCAAAAAAAACGAACCTACTAATGATTATTGATAAAATAACTTTTAATTTTTGCAATTATTTTTTGTCTGATGTATAAGTCTTCTAAATCACCACATTTTAGAAAGGCCAATCATATGCGAGTTGGTCTTACTAAATTATGTTAATGCGTTTCCAGGTGGATAGTGAACCACATCAAACCCAAATTTCAGTATTAATAAAGGAATAAACTATCTTAATATAAAAGAGCACAAATTTTAACAAAGTCGCTGTATGTCAATCAATACATCATCAAATCTGTTTGTTTTCAATGAATTTAGTTTATAGATTATTCTGGTTTAAAAGCATTTATGACGTCATCACGAGGGTTTAAGTGGTCTGACCTAGGACGAAGTCGGTCCAGGGGGTGGCCTGGCCCTTCAGGGTGGACGGGTCCAGCGATATCAGCTTCCTGTAGTCGATGTCGGCGTCTGATTGTCCGTAGTCGCTCGCGTAAGCTCCGTTGCGACCTTTGGTGGTGAGAGAGGCGGGAATAAAAGAAAGATGGAAAAAAGCAAAGTTCAACTTGAGCGCAAAGTGCTTTGCCCTACTACAATGTTTCTCAAAATTGTTGTAATTTTACAGAACGTTATGATAGGCTACCACTTTGAAAAAACCTACACAGTATTTAAATAAATGTCCTGATCAGTATTTCATTTCGATTGTTAAAGCCAATTAACTTTATTTGTACCGTTTACCAGATAAAAGTACTGCTAAACTAGCATAAAAAAAAGAATGTTAGAATAACAGTTTGTTTTGTAAGTAAATTATACCAAATTATAGCCAAAAATATTACGAATTTTAATTTTTCTGTACTGTTCTACTGTGAATATTTATGTTTTTAAACTTCAAAAACAAAGGTCGTCTTTTAAAATGTGCCAAACGCAGTAACAAATTTTTACCTTTCAGAGGGCATTTAATTGACCTTTAAGCCCGTTTATACTACAGCTGCACTGAGCTGAGCTGGGCGTAAAAATCGCTCCAAAACGTAACGTTTTTCTATAGCTGCACTGGGTTAACTTTAGCAAATTGTGAAAATCGCTCCAAAGTGTATTTTTTTCAGCTGCACGGGGCTTGAGTTTAGCAAAGCGTGAAATTATTTTCACTACAGCTGCAGTGAGCTGCGCTGGGCTTGAGTTTAGCAAAGCGTGAAACGCTCGCCACAATAGAATTTAAATTCAAATTACGCTTTGCTCAGCTCAGTGCAGCTATAGTGTGAACGGGGCCTTAAACGTTTACAATGACTTAGAAGAGAAATGAAAAAGAAAAAGGCGAAACGGGAAAGTACCGGGTTTGCCTTCTTCGTACTCGGTGTCTGTCTCGTATTCGGAAGGATCGTAATCGAAGATGGAACCAGGATTTCGACGCCATCTTTTCATTGGTTCAGAGCGGATCACGGTTTGTCCGCTTGAATGCACAGCGTTCGCCGATGCGGAACGGACCTGGTTAAGACTCGCCGCGTTCCTGACGTTGGAAGCGTTGGCCGTGGAACGTTGGGATTCTGAGGTGGTGTGCGAAATGGCGTGATTATTTTAATACAAAATATAGAGACTTTTGCGTTTGAAAAAGTATATTTACGTTTCAGTTGTTGTAACTCACTGCATCTAAAATAACACACCCTCAATATTTGCTAACATATCCTCAATCGTTACATAAAAATAAAAAGCATGAAAAAAAAAAAATAAAGCTATATGCTTTTATTAGTAAACCTTTATAAGTTTTTATATTGTGTAGGCTACTGGTGACAAAGAATAAGCTAAGTAAATAAATAATCAGAATTTCAGTGCAAGCAAAGTCATATCATCGGAGGTCGTGAGTTCGAACCTTACCACAGGCTAGTTGTTTTTTAGGTTGGCCTAGCTTGCGCTACAATCCTAATAAGGCTGACTGATTACGGTAAGCCATTCCGAAGGCATCTTAACTTATGTATTATATATGATTTTCGTTCAGTGTTGTAAACATGTTTTTGAAACGACTTAATATAAAAAATTAGGACAAAAACTTAATTTTATGAAAAAATGCTCAATGAAAAAAGTTTTTCTCAATGAAAACCCTTAATTTTAACCCAAGTCATTTGTCTGCAAGACTTAAGTCAAGTTATTTCGTACAAAAAAATTTTGAAAAACAATGACGTAAGTGCGTAAATCATTGCGACACTGGAAACTGTTGGCCAATACGACTCCAGAAGGGCTTGATCGCAGAATACACATTGTATATATGTATGTTTCGGTTGATGTTACCTACTACGCCTAAAATAACAAATCCCCAACTTTTCTACAAAATCAACCAAAACAGTCTATTGCAAACCGCTACTTACTGCGTTGATTTTCCTGAACCACGTTTGCTCTCATCTTTTCCATCTCCTCAACCTTACCCTTGGCCCCCTTGTACGCGAGGTCGCTTGATATGAGGGTTGCCTGCTTGACCCTCCTCATGGTCAAGTCGTCAGCCACAGCGGTCACTTTGCCGCGCATGTTCGCACGGTCAGCCTGGTACTTGATCTGGACAAGAAAAAAATCGATTCACGAAGATCAGATATTGTGCATTTTCCTTAATCCAATTAATGTATAATAACACCTGGTACCTAATCTGTTCTCCTGTTAAAGATTTTTCGCAATAGACAAACTCGGTTGATTTGATTAACAACCAGGAAGATTGCTGATTTGATTACGCGCAACAGCTGACTAGAGTCACCAAAATAGATCAATAACAGAAAAACGAGTATACGTGTATAATAACCCAGTAACGTATTGTGCAGTACAGGGGTCGGCAACTAAATAAATCAGTCGGGCCAAGCATCGCAAAATCTTGCCATCAAATTGGAAAGTAACGAGTACCAATACCTTAGTCGTTTACCAATATTAGTCAATTACTCAGTCGAGTAACGTTTTTAGCGCAATTGCCCGCTGCGTAACTTACAGTTCAAAAGCAACTTTTAGGTTTTCAACCAGTATTACAATAATAAGCATTGAGTGAAAATTATGCCGAGTAGCCAGTATCAAACTAACGAGTATCGCACCCCTTAGTAACATGTGCTGACAATTACTCGTAAATTAAAGCGCAAATACGCGAAGGAATGAAAAAGCAATTCATATGGAAACAATTTCGATTGGAAACCAACCTGGCTGAAGTTCTGTGTGTTTTGCTTTGCAGTTCTGAACTCTGGTGTGTCGAGCACCGAGACTGAGCAAGACTGAGCTGCGCTGCTGTCTTTATAGGCGATCTGTGACGTCAACAGGTGAAGAGAACGGAAGAAAAAGGGAAGCGTCAAGGATGAAGTTGAAGAGAGAGGCGATATGCGAGAGGAAAAAGAAAAGAAGAAGGGTAAGAAGAGAGTGCGGAAATTTGAATCAAAACAAAACTAGAAAATTGGGGAATAGCAGAAAATGTGTGTAATTTTCAAGTTTCACTGACACTAAAAACTGAAAAACTCATCGCTTATCACACGACTGTATGTACTTGTCATAGAAAAGTCAAACTCTTTAAAGAATAGCAGTATTAAAAGGGTTTTGCAAAGCTTAAAAATGTCCGGACTTAACATTTTACGCGGAAACCTTTCGGCAAAAATCCAATTATTTAAAATATTCAAGGCAGCATTTGAAGGGAAATAAATCTGACTAAACAAATCGTACAAATAAAAAACGCGGCAACACTCGAAACGCAAATAATCAGCAATCAGTATGAAAAGGTCCGAATCCAAATCGGTGAGAAACCGACTAACGTTGCTGTAATTCTTTGTGTTTTGTCTAACTCTGCGTAGTTCCGGGGTGTCCATTACTGCCGCCGCGTATTTTCCACGAAGTTCCTCAGATGCTGCTTTGTAGCTGACCTACGAAACAGAAAACATATTGTGTGTATGCAAGAGTTAATACTATGTATTAATCGAATAAAGGAACTGACTATGCGAGTACAGGCGAAATTTATATATTCGTTTAAAAAATGTCTTGATCATGTTTAGTTTAAAGTTTTGTTTTTAAACTTTGAGTTTTATTGTTAATTTACGCGTCAGTGGATCTACAAGCAGAAACCTGCTGCCAATGGTTTTGGATTCTAAAGATACGCCCTTTTATAGAATATCGGCGGTTGGCATATAGATACTACTGGCATTATCGTAATGCCAGTGGATGCTAGTTATCAGGGTTGCGTAGGTTCTTCAAATCTTTTAACATGAAAATGCAATTTTTAGCGTACTTCTCCCTATGAAAAATAATATGAATAACAAAACATGACATTGTTGGGTTGAACGTGTCAAAAACAAACATAGTACTCAATCTTCTATTAGTTTAACTATTTTCTATCACTCGGTCAATTAGGTAATTTGAAAGCTTAGGGATTACTAGCACAATAGACTGAGTTGTATCAGCAATATCTAACTTTGGCTAATATCTAAACCTAAAACAATACTTGCATTTTAAGCAATTGTCTTAAAAACATTGGAGCATAATGGTTAGGTTGTATTTAGACGTTATAAGAATATCAAAGCCCATACAGAAGTAGGTTTCATTTTGAACGTTTCGAATAACTCTTTATTCATTTTCAACAATACTCAACATAGTTAATAACAACAACCAAATTTCTGAAACAGGCATTGACCGCACCTTATATCTTTACATAATTGTCATAATAACCTTAAACCACACAATCCCTATAGCTAAGTCTAGACCTACATACACAATAAGCAATCAGCCCAAATACCTGCGAGATGGCCTTCTGATTTTCCCTGACTCTTCTCATTTCAGGGGTATCGCTCATGGAAAGCATTTGTCCGCGACTTTCGTTGTGCAGTTGCTTGTATTTGGCCTGAATTAGTAAAATATTATTATGTAGGACTCCTTTGGAAGCCAGTTTGTATATATTTTGTTTATAGTTCAAATAGGGCAAACATTTGTCATATTGTTTTTTTTCTGATTTTAAAAACTTTAAAGTTGCTCTGTACAATCCGATAACCTAGTACAGCGTGGTCCAACTGCTTGGCCCGCGAGTTACACTTTTTTGGCCCGCGAACTGGGTGTCAGCTTTGCTGCAATCTAGCAATATCACTTCAATTTTTGCTTCTGTGTTATTGTAATGGACAAAAAAACTTCGTAAATCATCCTTTGTGATTTCATAGTTACCGTAGCTGAACAAAGGTGTAGATTTCAAAGTTAGTATATATGTCATAGGCCAGCGGTTCTTAACCTGGTAGGCGCACCCCCCTGGGGGTCGCCAAGCAATTCTTAGGGGGGCGCGAGCTCTAAGTCAATATTTAAATTTTTTGCAATATTTTTAACGGTTTCGTTTGGGTTGTACACCACTCCTACAGCGCTGTAGGCTACAAACTCTGTGCCGCTTCGCGCGAATCTTGTTTTTCTTCGTTTCTTCACTATGTTTTAGCCCAAAGTCTCTTTCAGTGCCATTGCATGTTTTTTTATATCACCGAAGGTATAACGGCCCTATTTAATTATAATTTTTCTAATTTATAGATAAACGATAAAAGTCACCCCCGTTCAAACTATTTTTTATATGACAGCAGGCTTGCAACAGGGTGACTCAAACTTTTTCGCGCGAATCTAACGAACTGTTTAAATCAATATGTCGAGCACGAGCAATTTGTTGTGTGCCCAAAACATTTTAAAAAACATTGGCCCGCAATGAAAAAAACATTTAAAATTGGCCAGCAATATGAAAAAAAAATTGTTTTTGGCCCGCGATGAAAAGAAGTTGGACCACGCTGACCTAGTGGTTCTCAAAGGGAGCCACTTGGCTCCCTTAGGGGGTAATTTTTTAATTTGGGAAGGAAACTTGTTCCAGGGTGGAATTGAGACTGAAAAATGGATAAAAATAAGGTATTTAATCGTTTAAACGCAATAAAAAGCTTATTCAACTGAAATGATTTGTGTTGTAAAAAGTCTATTAGGCCCATAATTCAAGTCCATTGTTTGTTCACAGTTACATATTAGTCCATTGTTTGTTCACAGTTACAGCCATTAAAGAAATATAAACCAATGAATGCATTTTACATAGGTAATAAATCTATACCTACGTCATACGTTCAAACAAACTGAACGTTCAGACGATTAGCGCATCCAAATTACATCGAAGTAACAAACAAAAAGGTTGAAAACCTTGTGTTATTTCCTGGGGAGGAATTAATACTATATGGGCTTGTAAGGGAGGAATTCGAAAAAAAACTTAGAACCAACTGAGATAACCGTTCTTAAATTTATACTGAAAAAATAAATGCCTGGTGAAATCGTAATCAAATTGTAAAAATTGTCAAATTGTGCGCAAAACGTGAAACAAAGGCTTTCAACGCACAACTAAGAACAGTGATTCTCAACCTTTTTTAGAGCCAGAGCCGCATTTGAAACCTAAGGTTTGCAAGGAGCCGCATAAAAAACAACAGTAGGCACATAATTAAAAAATATTAAGAAAGCAACAAGAAAACATCAAATACATTACGCTAGCCTAGGCTAACTAATTGACACTGTTTGCCATAGCTTGTCGATCAGAACTAAATATATTGTGACGTAACAAACCACAAAATTATTTTAAAGAGCCGGATGGAAGTACCCGGTAACATTAGTACTTCGTACTCGGAATCCTCGCTGATACAATTCAATAATTCTTCATTTCTCTTACTTACTTTGTTGCAATTCTGCTACTTCTAACTAATTTTTCACTCGGTTAGAGAGCCGCAAAATGTTCAGTTGAGAGCCGCATGCGGCTCTGAGAGCCGAAGTTGAGAATCACTGACTAAGAATATCGAACGTCGCAGGTAAAGCGGAATATCTCACAGCATTTGAAAGGTAAGAAAACCCTTTGTTAGGTAACGTCATCACTTACGTCACTGATGAGGTGAGTGGCATTCTGTGCGTTAAGAAGTTGTGGCGCGTCCATTACTGCGGTTGGTCGGCCTTTCATGGTCGTTTCGTAGTTGGCCTTGTACAATTTCTGAACGAAAATATGACAACATTGCATCAAGTTGACGTTGCGTAACGCCGTGTACGTCGGTTTTAAGGAATTGCGAAATAAAAGCGTAAGACGCTTTAGTAATACGCACAAGTGAACAACTTGCTAGAAAAACGTTACCTTACTAGAACCTGAAAGCTGTGTATTGCGTTTTTGCTATTTTTAGTTGATCATATTGATCATAAATCGAATTTTTATTGGTTAGAAACTAGTAACAATTTTAATAGTTTACCGTTTTATCTTTTATGTCAATGACATGACTTGAAATTGACTTGCTCTCACAATGACTTGACTGGGACTTGACTTGGGCAACCGATGACTTGGACTGGGACTTGACTTGTTTATTTGAGCAAAGGACTTTGACTTAAGTTATTTTTTAAATGACTTTACTGGGATTTAAGTCATTTTGAAATGACTTGTTTACTGACTTGGACAGCTAAGACTTGTACTGGGACTTTACTAGCAAAAGACTTGACTTTGGAAGTTATTTTTTAATGACTTGACTGGGTTTTAAGTCATTTAAACAACACTATGTTCCCAACCTCGCTCTTAATGTCTTCGGCTCTGCGCACGTGATCCATGGAGGGAGTTCCGTGCAAGTCAAAGGTCATTCCGCGACCCCTGACCGTCTTCTCATAGTCTGCCTTGTAGCGTCGGTCGTCCAGGATCTCCTGGGCCTTCTTGTAATGGAGGGAGGCAGGGGTGTCCTCACTAGCGGCGCTAGTACCACGTGCGTTTATCTCTCGCGCACTCTTGCGGTAGTCGATCTAGTGGTTCAAAATATTTCGTTTTATGTTATATATAATAACATATTGTGATGTAAAAATTTTGGGTTGTTTTTTTAGTTCTGTTTTCTTGCAAATTTACAAGTTCGTTATTTGTAAAGTCTTTCTTTTGTTTCACTTTTTTTTACCAAGATACACCCTTTTATAAAAGTAATAGGTACACTTTCGTTTAAAGGTAACTTACGTTATCGACCAGCTTCTGTGCTTCCTTGTAATGACCAATGAAAGGTGAGTCATCTGCTTGCCAAGACTTGCCTGTGTTGCCGTACTTTCGCCTGTACTTCAGCTATAAACAAGAAACAAAATCTGTTACATCATGCTCGAAAAAAACTACGATTGTAATGACTTTGACAGTGTAAGAAGAACTAATCGTTGCGAACATGGAATTGGGGATAAACTATAACATTAGGGGGTGGGATTGACAAAGGTAGATAGTCATAGCCAACGAAAACACCTATATGAATGACTTATAATAATAAAATTACACACATAAAATTAATCTACAGTAGACTATGGGCATATTGGACCGCATAAGTATATTTTAATCTTGTGTTTAAGGCTTGGACTACATAGTAAATATGGACAAACTAGAAGGGAAATTCGGACACTTTATGGAATATCAGGACCTCAAATGAACAAAGGAAGCATATGTCTGACAACCAAGGCCAAACTGAATACGGGACCGTTGATAAACCTGGTCCTATATAGACGACTTCTAACATTTGTGGACATCCTATCAACAATAAAAAACTGTTAAATCATGTTCGACAAAAAAGACGACTTTGAACGCATTTATATTGTAAAACAACTAATCGTTACGAATATGGTGTTGGGTATAAATTTAGTGGGCGGGTTTGACCTCAAATGGATTTTTATAACTCGTAGCACATTAGTAGTAAAGCGGATAACAATGGCAGAAGGTAGATGATTGTGGCCAACTAAAACACTTATGGTTGACTTGGAAGACAAGTATTTGATCTACAGTAGACATAGACATATTGGACCGCATAAGTATATTTTAACCTTATAATTGAGCCGTGGACTACATATGGACGAACTAGAAGGGGAAATTGGACTATTTGTGGAATACCAGGACCTTATATAACCAACTGAAACATATGTGTGAAAACTAAGACCAAGACCGTATACGAACAAGCCTAGCAATTATTAGACCAGGAACTGGATGAAAGATTTGTACAATTGGTGGACATCTTGGGTTACACGTGGAACATCCAAACCTCGTGGTAAAGAAAGAAAGACCGGGACTACATGTGGATTATTAGCAACACATGTGAAGTATCAGAATCAGAGTTGATCATAAAGACTTCATGAAAACGAAAGAGACGACGCATTTGTGGACTTTTGGGATGACCAAGTTGGCAGCTTTTTGCATGTTTACCTCACTCTGAAAGTTTGAAGCCTCTTCTGCGTGGACTTGTGATGGATTGTCGGGCGTGAATGTGTATCCTTTCCCGGTCATGTCCCTGTGACGACGCTTGTACTCGTACTACAAGAGTAAAAATAGTAAACTAAACAAAATCTAGGGCCGGTTGTGACAAACAGTGTTTCAAGCGTTTTATGGTGCTTAGTTTTCAACAAAATAGTTTTTATGCAGAAAAATGTAAAACTAGGCAAATTTTTTAGCTTCGAAATGCATTATATTTAAAATTATCTACACAGAAGAATAGTTAAAGCGGCAATGCACTTCGAACTAAAAAGAAAAATTTGTCAAAATATTTTATTTACTCGACAAAGGCATTAGGGAAATTTACAGACGGCACCGTCCGATGTTAAATAGAAAAACATTTTAGTCTATCAATGCTCAAAAGTATCTGTCGAAAGTTGTACTTACGTCGCTGACTTGTTCATTGCGCGAAGTTGCGTGTACAATGTCGGGTCGGTCAGTCACAGCTGTGAAGCCTTTGCCGATGTTGTCTCGGTGCTTCTTTGTGTAGTTAAACTAAAAGGTAAAATAAAATCAGTAGTAAAACCGCAAAACAAAGTTTTTCTTAATTTTCGACATGACATAAATTTTAGCAAACGCCAACACCATGACTTCGTATACCTTGCAAAAATAATTTTGCCTAAAACAAATGTTTTAAGCCAGGGTTGGGCAGCTTATGGTCCGCGCCATATCCGGCCCGCCAACGCAAGTCATAAGTCCTGCGACCCAAACTGCTCGACGCCATTCCTAATATTTTTTTAGCTGTTTTCCTAATATTTTTAGCTGTAAAAGACAAAATTCATTCATGATTTCGCAACTTTATTTAGTATTTTTTACCTGTGTCGAGTGCAATATATAATTAATTAGACCCATTTTCAATTGCGAAATACCTTCGTTTAATCCCTGAAAAGTCGTTTTGGTTGTTAAAACAATAAAGATACGTAAAATCTACCCAGCTAAATTTTAAGGCCCGCAAAGACCTTTCCGAGTTTGGTTTTGACCAGCGACTAGAAAAAAGGTTGCCCAAATCTCCATCCATGCTTTAATCAATTCAAATCATTTACCTGGCTCTGCACCTTTCCAATGTTCTCAGCGTGCTTCTGGGCTGGAGTGTCCTTGATGAACTTCCAGCCCTTGCCCTTGATCTCATTGTCGAACTCCTTGCGGTATTCGAGCTGCAAGACAAGTAAGTAAGTAAGTTTTATAACGAAAATTTAAACTGCACCATTACATGGCCGGCATAGCGAGGGGACAATCGATAGTATAGGCCATGGATTTTTTTAGAGACGACTGAACTCACGACCACAAGCTGAGTGACAATAACATAGATTCGTTCGGCTACAAATTTACGAGCGTTTGTCATTGCAGATGCGGGTAGGTTTTACCTAGACTTTTTTATTTAAACTAATTCATAATCGCACCAACAAAACAACAACAGATCTACTCGCACATCAACTTGTGAATTTAGTTTAAAACTTTGAAACTTACTACGTTTGAACTTAAAGTCTGCAAATAAGGGGATTTGCTTTTTAAAAATAACTAGAGTTTAACCATGAGGTCTGTACAGATGCGGGTAGAATCAATCGTTTCGCCGCACCTATCGAACCACATACATCAGAAGTCAGTTTAAAACAGAGGTTATTAAACTAGCTTCACAATCATAAATTCAAAGTCCTAGAACTGAACAAAATCGTTTCGTTTGATTGGTTTTCAACAAAATGGCCAATTTTGATCAAAACGGTATTCAAGTTGCATGATAAAGAGGTAGATTATAAAAAACAGTAAATCTGCAGATATTGGTAGAAAGGATGATTTCGCCGCACGTATAACAGTACGTTTACCAGATAAGTCAGTTTAACATTATATACAAGATCGCAAGAAATACGATACTAAAAATGCAGTAAGAAAAAAACATTATTTCGTATTCCTTTCGTTTCATCTATAGGATTTAGAAAAACATACGGTTTTTGTCCTATTGTCATTATGGTTCTACTGCCTTGAGTTATTTTTTATTGTTTGATATATATTTTCCTTTGGCTTTACCAATTAAACGAAGCTCGAGGTATAATTTGGATAATGGATCCACCAAAAAACATTAAGGCGTAACTAACCTGTTGAATCAGGTAAATTTTAAAAGCAAAACCATAAAAAAAAATATCAGCATGCTTTCGCACATGTTGCTCAATCACGTATAAGTTATCCTTAAAATGTTTCGCCTATTTTCCAACTCTTGAATGAAAGTACTACGACTACCAATAAAGTAATATATTAAATTAACAAACACTTGAACAACGTGATATGTTAACTCACGTTGCTTTGTAATTTGTTGGCATCCAGGGCGCATTTCATTCCAGGAGTTTTCATCATTTCAAGGTTCTTACCGTCCAGTTTCTGCTTGTAATGGATCTGTGGGCAACGAAACAAAATAGTACTTACTACTTTACACAACCTAATAAAAGTAAGACGAGGAGCAAATTCGAAAATCACTGATGGCCATTTGAAGACTAATTTGTAACAAGTAAAACTCATAGTTAAAAACGTGAGTAAAAACAGAATCAGACGTTTTGTTTAAAAGGAAAATATATTTCGCCAAGTGGCAGAAACTGACTCCTTAATTTGAGTTTTGGATTCTACAAAAAATACACCCTAAATTTGTAAGATATTTTACTTCCGTTATCAATAACATATTATTACAAATATTCCAACATGTGCAGATATTGCCATCCACATGATGATAAACTGGAGTCACAAAGCACTCCTAATGTCAAATTTCCTTGTGTTTATATGAAAAGTAATTTAAATAGATTTAACTTGATTTTGTTTCTAGATTAAAATACAACTGGAAGGTCTTTTTTTTCTAAAAACAAGTCTCAAAAAAGGATGATGCCTATTTTCAAAGAATTTTATAATATGGAACGACATTTTATGTAAAATAGGTTCCTCTGGCATATATTTCTTCAACCAACGTTTCGGCTTACTATACGGCAAGCCTCCGTCAAGAACTGACACGGCCAACAGGACGCAAAATAAAATATATGCCAGAAGAACTTATTTTAAATATACTATGCGTAGTAACAACATCATATTTATAGAACGACATTTCAAAATTCCTTTAAAAAATAGGTTGAGTTCAGCACTTACATTGCTTTGCATCTTGGCTGTGTTAACAGCATGTTGTACATCGGGACGTTTTTCCACCACAGTAAAGTCCTTATCCACATTTTCACGTGCTTCTTTACGGTACTGAACCTGTTTAAATCACAAAACAAACCTTCTAGTTGAGAACCAAGAAAAAAAAATAAATGTTAAAAAAAATATTTAAAATTTTTAAACAAATATTTTTTCTTTTTTGTGATTTCATCAGTTAGGCAAATACCATCATAAGTAAAGTTTAAAAAGATGAAGGCTTGCTTTAGTACGGTGACGCAGTTTTGGAGATTGATAAACTACTTCAGACAAATCAATCTACATGAAAACGTTTGCAACTGCAAACACTACAATGACATACAATTTGTTTTTAAATATTAGCTATTAAAGTTAAGATAAATGGACATCAAGTGGTTGATGAAGGTAAAAAATGCATATTTCTTAAAAGGACAAATTCGTCGTCAAGACAAGCCAAGGCGAATGAGACAAAACACTGCTACAACAAAACGAATGAAAAAAGCAAGATCAACAACATTGATCACTCTTGAGATGGAAACAAACAATTGCGGAAAACATGAAATCATCAAGACAAAATTAAACACAAACAAAAGTAAAAATCAAAACCAACATGCTTTGTTGTTGTACAACAGAAAGGGAACATTTATAAGCACACATTTTATTTTGCAAATATTGGCTATAAATATATAAATATCCAATGTAATCATTGCGTTTTTTCTCCTAATATGTTTCTGACGATGAATAAAGTTACATTCAAAATAAGATTTATTCAAATTAAGGTGTACTAAAACAACAAAATACTTTTTAGGGATGACCAAATTAATAGTTTGCTATTTAATTTAGCAACAACCTTAAAAAGTTAATAGTTTGTGCAAATAGCTAATTATCGAAAAAAATTGTATTTTGGAGCTAGGCAAAAATAACTATTGGCTAACTTAAAAGAAACTAAATTCCAGTTTAAAAAATTTAGAAAAACATGTTGGAGCATATTGGTTGGAGGCTGGAGTAAGTCGTAATAAGAATATCAAATCCCATACAAGCTTGCCGTAAAGTTGACATCGATTATGAAACTGTCAATTCAAATCTTGGAAAATTTCAAGCATCACACTTAAAAGCAAACATACAAAGGACAAAAACACACGAGAACGAACACAACAAGATATTCGTGCGCGAGCAGCGATGCGTGCAGTCTTATCCGAAGCGCCGTACGTTGCTGACGTTCATCTGTACTTTCTGCTGGTGCTCAGTATCCCGACGTTTTGCCAGCACAGTGAAGCCGTCTTTTTGCATATCGTGTGCCTTCTTCTTGTACGAGTTCTGCAAACGTGCAACAGAAATGCTTTATGACAAGATACTCATGGTTGATGATAAATTGCAAAGCCAAAAAGGTCGAGTAGATCGACATCATCTTGATTATTAAACTTTTCGAGCCGTTTAAGACGTTTTAGAAACAGTTCTCAGTGAACTTGTCCACGTGTGTTCCAGGCTTATCTCACTAAAGATTTTGGCTAAAGAATTTTAAATTTAAAACTTAAGATTTAGTTAATTTACTTTAGCATGAACTATTTAGGGCCTGAAGCAGTAGTCCCCAAATGCAGCAAGAATCCGCGAGTGCACTGGATTTTTACAGAATTTGTTTCAACTATTGGGCAACAGGTCTTGATTTTTTATCACACTTAGATCATTATTTCGTTAATTAGTCCAGCATATTATTAGACTAAAACTAACAACTACTTTCAATCATTTTGGTCGAAAGACTCCCACCAAGCAATTTCTTTGATCCCTTATGGTTCATTCTATATCTTGTGGTACGGCAAAATATCAAAACCTTTTGTAAATTGACGACAAGCAACGTCGTTAGGCTGAAAAAAGACACCAAGATAGAACTAATGCGTTGAAATTAAAATAGAAAATGTTGGACTTTATTTTTACGAGTAAACTTAACCATGAAATTTGGTTTCCAAAGTTTTTTCTATCACTCCCTAATTACTTTTTTAAGATATTAAATAAGTATCACACCAAAATGAAAAGAATTGTTTTGTGGATAAAACGTCACATTTTTGTGCATTTTTTTGGCAGAAATGAAAACACAAAGTCTTGAAATCTTGTAATTTACAACGTCGGAGCACTTACCTGGCTCTGCATGTTGTTAACGTTGACTGCGTGTTGAATCGAAGGATCTTTCTCGATCAAAGTGTAGCTTCCCTTGCTTTTCTCGTGGGCTGCTTTGTACTTGTTCTAAGTTAAGATAAATTAATTTGAGATGCATGCCAGTTGCACAAAATACCACTGTATCCAAGAAGGGGAGTTAAGATTTCTTAATTTAAGGTGATAATGTTTTTGCCGCAATAAAACACTCGTGTTTGTCTTCTTATTTTAAGTCCAATTCAGAGCTAACACAGAAAAAAGGTTAAATGGTTGAATAAAAAAAAAACAATCCTTTGATCCACATTTGCGAAAACTGTATACACTGTTTAATTTCAAACCTGTCTAACGTTTTGTTATGAGCTTTAGTGCCGTTTTAATTCTAAGCCGAAGATAAAGCCATAATTAAATGTCAAAATGTTTGAGGGAAAACACTATGTCATATTATAGAACGTGCTATGTTATCAATTTTCTATAAATTGCCACGAAACGTGTATTTTTGCTTGATTGATAAAAGTAATACATCAGTCAAGTCTCCTATATCGTACAGTCAGTTTAAATTAACAACTAACGTTTAAAATCATTCCAAATACATTTTAGGTCAGTGCTTCTCAACATGGTGTATTGTACATGCTAGGGTGTACCACATTGATGGGTGTACTGGGGTGTACAAAATGCCGCATTACAATAAGCCTATCATCAGGTATCATAATAAAGAAACAGGTTTATTCCCAGACTGACTGAAGTTTCCAACACACGGCACAACATGTATTTGAGTGTATACGCATATATGTAAGATAGTATATTCTATTTTTGCCATCATAACCAAATATTGATCTTGATAATTAATCGTTATTGTAAGGTAATAACTATTTCTTGTTATAACGGTTAATAGTTCTTTTTGCAGTACAACAGGGTGTATGCTTCTATGCGTTTAGTGCATTGCGTGGACTTGGGTGTTCAAGTTCTTCAGTAAACCTAAAAGTGTGTACTGTTCCAAAATAGGTTGACAAACACTGTTTAAGGTAACTTAATAAATCGACCATGCCCTTATAACGTTACCTTACTGACGAGTGAAGATACGTTGGTTGCGTGTTTGATGTCTGGGGTGCTTTCAAGGATTGTGAATTCCTTGGAACGTTCATCTGCACCCTCCTTGTATTTCGACTAAAAACAACAGGCGTTTAAACAAATTCTGATTTTTAGTTTAAATTGCCCTGACAAAATAAGATGAGACGCTTAAACGTAGCCTCCTAAAGTTACATTGTTTTCATTGCTTATGGTCGATATGTTGTTCTTTCGTTAACACCCTCAAGCACAAGATCCAAAAACCAGAAGAAATGATAAATTTTAGAGGCCAACTTTTATACGTTTTAAACCGTACAAGCCCCTACATTTCTACCCAAAATCGTATTATAATCGCTACTGGTACCGTATTTTACGGACTATAAGGCGCAGTTTAAATCCTTTTTTTTTCTCATAAATTGATCGTGCGCCTTATAAGCCGGTGCGCCTAATGTATGGATCAAGTACAGAAGTGCTTTATTGCCTGCACTTAAAACCAGTACCGATAGACGAAAAAGAGGAGCGCGGAGAAAAAGTGGGAGAAGTAGGAGAAAGAGCGGAGCGGTTTACCACGCGGCTGAAGTCTCGGCTTTTTTGTGAAACCCGTACTCAAGATTACGTCCACGTGGATGGATTATTGTAATTTGAAAACTCGTACCCTTACTCGTAATTTTATTTGTACTCGTACCAGTACTCCTACCCACATTTCCTGTACTCGTACCGATTAGTGAACCCGTACTCGTTGTATCTATAAAACTCGTACTCCTACTAGTACTGGTACAAGAACTCGTAACAATATTCCTACCCCTGGTCGCGTTCTAAGTCGTATTCCAAACTTCTAACCATTATATCATCCGTACTGAGTTATACTCGCACCGTTCGGAGTTACACTCACATGTACTCGTCTACTCACCTCACTCACTCCATCTTGAACCCGCTTGAGTCGTTCGAACTCAGGAGTGTCGGTTGTGATGTGGTACTTCCCCTTCAACTTCTTCGCTTCTTCTTTGTATTTGTTCTGAAAGCAAAAACACGTTACTCATTAGAAAAACTTAGTAAAAAAATTAAAAAAATATAGTTAAAAAAACGCTTTGGCGCCTTTCCTTAAATTTATTTAGATTTTATTTCTAGTTCCACATTTTTCGTCCTAAAAACAGCATGTTTCTTCAAATTTAAACTATACTTGTTTTCTGGCGTCAATTTAAGACGGCATCTCTAAAACTTGCATGCCAACACTGGTACACGCGTAGCAAAAATTTGTTTTGTGGGAGTGGCGTTAAAAAAGTATAAGAACCCCTGTTTTAATATGTTTACAATATGTGGAGTTAAAATTTTATCTAAAATCTTTACATAACACTTGTGTAAAAAAAGTATTTAAGAAAAAAATTTCTGCCGCTAGAATTTTTCTTTAAGGAGTATTTAAGCATTTTTAGCAAAATATTGGTTTTGTTGCGACCGTAAAACAAGTGGTGGGTTTATCGTTGAGGTGAAACATTGTTTTTCTTATCTTAACTTTCAAATTTATCACAAGCAATAGATAGTAATTAATCTTGTATTGACAGGAAATTCCAACTATAGTTGAAGTCAAAACAACGATAGTTGAAATAATGTTTTAACAGCGAAAGGTTAACAACCACATAAGTTTACCACCTACTTACAACGCTGTACAGGTCTGCCACGAATCTTTACAAATCATAAAAGAGGTTCAAAAACAATAATTCAACTTGTCACCTATTCTTGGTGGTTTCCCCTATATCTCTGTAGCCCACAGAAATAGTCTTTGTCGCCAAATTACAGTCCATACCCACAGTTTTGGAACCCCTCTATTATACAGTATATTACAAGTGTTTTCCTTCTTAGGTCTGGAAATGAATCTACTTACATCACTGTACAGGTCTGCAACCTTCCTTGCATGTTGGAAGCCCTTCTCGTCAGGCAAACACCAGCACAAGCCAACACTGTCCAGGTAGCTCTCCTTGTACTTGGCGTCGCTTATCTTGTCGCGAACCTGGGAGGAATACAAGGGATTTTAAAGTGACACGCGACACGGAAAAACTCATGCGACATCACGAGAAGGAAAACAATAAATTTTACAAGAAATTTACGAAACAAGGACAAAGTTATACAAAACTTATAAAAATACTTATTTATTACAGATCAATCAATCCTTAACATTTTTTTTTTCAGGAGTAGAAAACCAAATTATGTAGTTTAGGGCACAAATTAAACTTGGGAACCAAAGGGCGTAAACGAAAAACGTTACTATATAGTATAGTAAAAGCCTAATAACTTAATGAATTTCCTAAATATATCCTTGTTTCATTCAAATGTCGTCAAAATTTTCAACTATTTATAAACAGATTTGTCTTTATTCAACGTAAAGCATAACGCAATGGCAATTTGAGCAAGCACTACGTTAATGTGACAATCAAAATAACAGCATGTCTTGCCAAAAGTAGTTAACTCAATAGTTATTCAATCTTGCTTCATAAAATGGGTAAAAATACATATTTCAGTTACAATGTTTTCAACTTACGCTCATTGCATGTTTGATGAAGTTATCAGTTCCTCTGATCTTGTATTTGTGCGCCAAGTCCTTATCCTTTGCTTTGTACTTAATCTGTAAATTACAAACAAATGGTGTTAATAAGACAACAACAAATGCGTATTCAGTGTTGTAAGATAGTATGAAGTAAAATTGCTCTGAGATAATCGCGACAAGATAAGTTTTTGTAACGATTAAGATTAAGTAGCCCTATTAACGGATGAAAAATAATAAATGTTTGAACAAGAAGGTCCAATAGTTTATCACGTAAACTGTTTAGTTTATCGATTGCGGTTAGTAAGTATGTAGGCGAATTATAAAAACATTGACAGCAGGTGTTGTTTCTTCGTAACGTCACATTATAATTGCAAACGCACTTTAAATAGAGTTGTGAAAAAAATTGTTTCAACAGCCCATTTAAATCAATCACTGGTCAACACTTGTGACAGCAAAAAGATTAATTTTAGGAAATTTTAAGTTTCAACAGATGCTGAGGAAATCTGTCACATATTTAGGTTTTTTACCTTTATCTATAAATTGAATTTGTCTTGGAATAAAACTCATATTGATTGTAATTGTTGTCAACCGTGTCGAATGTAAGTCAAACACATTTAATCCACAAATTACAACATTCCAGCGCATTCCAGGCTTACGTCACTGATGTTGGTGTTTGTTTCCATTGCTTTTATCATCCAAGGATCTTCAGCACTTGGGTGAATGTTCTGCAAACCCTGCTTGGCGCTCTTTTTGTACTGGATCTAAAAAAATGTAATTCTTTAGTACCAGGGTTATATTTTGTAAATTGTTTGTTGTGATAAATACAGCAAGCGAATCTGCAGTTTATCAAAGATAATTATGAAGCCATAAGCCACTGTTAAAGATATCCGGCAATGTTCTATCAGGTCGGAAAAAATAGAATTTACTTGTAAGCTGTTGAAACAACAAAACTACAAAAAGTATATATATTTTTTAAACGTGGATTAGAAGAGAACGGGTGGACCTACAATAGGATGTAGACTTTAAAAAGGTTTTTATTTGGTAAACATAATATCTAAAGGTAATATTATTTCAAAAATTAATTTTGTTAGTGTTTGAAAAAAATATGGCTTTGTGACGTCACAAGACCAAAACAAACCTCGCTCTGTGACGCGGCAATCTTCTTGGCGTGTTTCGTGTCACGTGTTTCCTTCAAGTTCTTGAACGCTGTCGGGTCATGCTTCACTTGCTCGCCTGCGAGAACACACAATTTTTAAAGGCTTTGTGACGACATAACGGGGATGCTGACATGCGGCATCATTCAAATTTCTTCTAGGATTTTCTACTTGAATTGTGTTTTACGAATTTAGCTGGAATAGCTCAATAAATTCGTCAGTAAAATTTTGCTAAAGGTTTCTTTACTGACACTTTAACATTGCTTTGTTTTATAGATGTTTTAGTGTTGTTTTATGCAAAACAACAAAAGTTAGGTGGGGTTTATTAGTGCTTGGCACAAACTTGCCGTATAAGGATAACAAGGGTCCTAGATAAGAACTAATTTAAAAAGAGAATACGATTTAACCTTTTCTTTAGGTTTTTTGTATTGATAAATGGCAATTAAAGGTCATAAAAATTTTTACCAATTTTTGAATAAATACAAGAAATCTAGCGCATCAATCCGGTTAGAATTTAAGTGCAACATCAACTGGGTTAAGTGTATTTCCAAACAAAGTTTCACTACTTAAATTGTACTGCTAAACGTATTGTGTGTAACAACTTGAGTGTTACTTTTATTGATTTTGAGTATTTCGTCAAGCTAGTTATAGTGTAAAAACTTGTATGAGGTATTATAGAAAGTAAATTTAAGGGATTTTGTACCAGTTTATTTAGATTTCTGAGTTTTCTTTTTTTTTTTTTTATAAAGGGAATCGCTGCAGTTGGGTTAGATTTCCCAAGCCTAGTAGTTTCAAACTTCCACCTATACCCTTTTTCTTGTACGTGTTGTCACTGGCGAGTGTCCTTTTTTATTTTTTTACACAAAGGGAATCGCTGCAGTTGGGTTAGATTTCCCAAACCTAGTAGTGTCAAACATCCACCTACCCTTCTGTTTGTATGTGTTATCGCTGGTGAGTGTGCTGGCATGTTGCTGCTGCTGCATCACGGTCGTCCCTTCCACTGGGAGGCGGTATTCAGTCGCCAACTTCTTCTTCGCTTCTCCCTTATAAGCGCTCTGCAATGAAAAGTTTAAACAATTTATTTAAGGTGAGGTTTAGCAAAACTGCGTTTTGTTTTCCCTTGTAGGCGCTCTACGTTGAACAGCTTAAACATTTTACTTGAGTTGGGGTTTAATAAAACTGTGTTTTCTTGGCTTCTTTTTTGTAAGCGTTCTGCGTTTAACAGTTTCAAGTTTTACTCGAGAATTTATTTCGAGTGTTCGCCAATCGGGAGGTAAAGCGTCGAACTGGGTTCGATTCCCAGCTGAGGTAATAAATATACAGCAAGACCAATAAAAAGAAATCTGGGTCATACGGAAGAATTTGTCAAAGCATTACAAATAATATGCAGTAATGTTAAAATAAAACTTTAATGCTAAAAGAAAACATTCTTGGTCTTTATTTGGTAGAAAAAAAAAGAAAAAAAAGAGAAAAAAAGAAAATAAAGAAATAAAAAAAGAAGAGAAAACGAAAGAAAAGAAGAAAAAGAAAAAAGGAAAAAAAGACTATAGCAGAAACTAACCTCGCTCTGCAGTTCCTGGCTCTCTTTAGCTTTAAGGAGAGCTGGTGTTTCGGCGACGCTCGTGAAGTTCTTTTGCTGCTTCACCGCTTCACCCTTGTACGTCACGTCGCTATGGTAACCAGCTGCCTCCCGAAGTCGTTTGAACTCGGGGTCGTCCGGGATCACGAGGTAGGTCTTCATACCATCACGAGCTTTTTGCTGGTATTCGCTCTAATTTTTGAAACATATATTAAATAATTTAAGAATCATGAAACGGTCAGTTGGAGGCTAAGTTAAATTAAAATATTAAAAAAAATTGGTATTTTTTTTTCTTTTATCTTTATATCTCGAGGTAGGTCTTCAACCATCACAGGCTTTTTGCTGGTATTCGCTCTATTAGTCGGAAATATTAAAAAAAAACGTGATAATGCCTTCGGCAAGGTAAAGGTATATATTGGATGTATCTAAAAATTCAGTATTAAATTCTATCTTTTAATAATTTAATGACATACTTTTTACTGGAATGTCACCGTATGATTTGCTCAGTTATTACAATCAAAATGGAACTTATTTGAATACACACACTTAAGATGCAAAGATTTCAATTTTTATTTTGTCTATACTAAAACAACTGTTGTAGAATAAAAAGATAGTTTCTGGATGTTAAAAAACTCAATGGTCGTTTTTTATTATTTGTGACTTGGAGTGTTTTTTGTGTTTTGTCTTGGATTACAATTGTTTATATACAGTATAGAAAAAATGATCGTGTTATGTTTGTCTCTATGTTACACTGTGAAAGTTTTTATTTACATATATTATGACATGAATTAAAACAAAAAAATTCAAACGTGAGTGTTTGTCAACAGCCTAAAAAATATTTAGGTTTTGTTTGTAATCACTTAACTTAATTAACCTACGCGTAAGGCACTTTTCGGTGAAAGATATTGTCCTTTATACACAAACCAGTTTTAGGTTTTTTATTTTAAATACCTGACTGAGAAGTTTCGAGTTCTTAAGCGCATGTCGAGTTTCCGGAGTTTCAGGCAAAGGAATGAGATTTCCTCTGAAGAAGGTTTCATAATCGTCGCGGTATCTGGAAAAAATAAGCAGAAGAATGGTTATAAACAACCTATGAAGACAAGATAAGGCGATGGTAATTTTAGATCTCACAAATGTAATGGTTAAGGCGCCAGCCAGTGGTTCACAAATTCTCTTCTTGCATATAACTGGGGTGGTAGAGTGGGATGTAAGATTTGGATTTAAAAGAAATGGAGCACAAAATTGTTGTTTTTGTGGGGAGGGGGGTATGGACATTTTACTTTTGTAAAATATTAACATTACATTTCCTTAAGATTCTTCGATTTAAATTTGCCAGCAAGTTTGCAAAAAACATAAAACCCTGTTTCTACTATATTGCTACATGTCACTATAACCCTAACACCAAAGAAAATCACACTCACATAACATCTGCTAATTCCTAAAATGATTAAGACAGATTTGAAGCCCCTTTAGTTTTACGCAAGCCGGGAACTAAATATTCAGACAATGCGAACTTTAAATGGTCCTAAACTATTGTCTATATAAGCATAGCGTTGCAGAGTGTGTCCAAGAAGTAAAGCAAGTTAAAGTATGTAATGCTAAGCTAATCACACAAACGACAAAGTTGTCAAACGTACTTTGAATCGCTGATGCTTTCCGTAACGTTCTTCACATGTTTGTTGAACTTCTCCGGTTGAAACCTGCACTTCAGTTTGCGGCCGCTGTCCTTACCATACTTGATCTAAAAAAAAAATGAAAGTCAATTAAAAAAACGAAATTGGTACATAGGGAAGTATGTTTGTAGTAGGGTTGTCCTACACTGGACACTTTATACTGATTGCGATACCAGGTATTTTTGGCTAAAACATCGTGATTCGGTTCGATACAAAATGGCGGCATTACGAAGCTCAAACAAGCAAAACGTTTTTCGAGTCTGGACTTTTGCAGATATTCCAGGTAACATATTTCAATTCGGGAATGTAGTATCGTAAGTATAGATTACAATCGTCTTTATTTGTTAAGGTTTGATTTTGTTTAACATCCGTGATATAATTTCTAAAAATTTGGGATACTTGCGTCCTTATTTTGTTAAATTTTTGGGAAGGCAATAATAGTGAATCCAAGTTTGTTGATGATATCCTGAATTTCAAAGGATAGTTTGTCATAAAAAATCATATCTGATTCATACGTCATAAGTCGCGTGGTAGAGTGATTATATTACTTAAATCATTTTAATGCGGCGACTTACGTGGCTTATAAAGCGCTGGGCTCTCTTGGAAGATTGCAGCCATGGAGTGTCGCTCACTTGTATAACCTTACCTCTCGACAACACCAGGTCTTGCTTGTACTTAATCTGTAAAAAGCGTACAATACAAAGCATTGTGGACAACGATATAAGATATTAGGAAGTAAAAATCGTCATATATTTACTAATACAGAAAACCCTATAATTAAACTACAGAAGAAACTTGATATCGTTTTTAGTTAAGAATTAGATAATCGAAATCTTTATAACCAAAGAAATGAACGGCGATGGTTATGAGACCTTCATACACTTCTATACATTATCAAAAATATGGAGGGCAATACAATGATTTTAAAGCACACAATGCAGGTGTTTTTTTCGGAAAAGTACGCTACCAATCCTGATATAAAAGTCAAAAACTTTAACTTTGACGAACTGCAGTATTCTGTGTTTTTCAATAAAGTGATTTTACATCTTTTAAACCTTTGTGGTTCTTTTCGCATCTTTTGATATTGCGCGTCAACAACAATAATTATATTTTACCAATCGGTTTGTACTCACATCACTTAGTTGGTCAGGTAGTGTACGAAGATGCTTCATCTGAAGTGAATCCTGGTAAGCAGTGAGTCCCTGGCCCTTTTCCTTGTTGTGAGCCTCCTTGTATGTCACCTGTCAATCAGAGCGCAAAATAGAAGGAGATAAGCATGGTATTGCTTAATATAACACGCCAAATCCTAATCTGCAATTTGTAATGATAAATTGGATGGCTTAAAGAGCATCGTAATTTGGCAAATATAGTTATAGTTTTGTAAAAAAAAGTATGCTTTTTGCCTTAGATTTTTTGTTTTTATTTTATCATTAATAAACCTTACATAAAAAACACAGAAGTCCGGAAACAGCGTTTTATGGGTATATGACGGTGTCATAAGTTCTATTGTCAATAAAATCATTTTTTGCAATAGAACAATGACATACATTACCTATAATGTCTATCCGTTTGCTTAGCAAGTTAAAACATTTAAAACAGCAGTAATATCTTCAACGAAAAACGGTAAATCCGAACCCCAACCCCTTCTAAATAACCAATAACATTATTACGGAAAATAGCCATGTTTAACATTTCTCCGGTACTTTTAAACATTTAATAAAAAAATGAATGATTGTATTTAAAAAAAAGGTAAATCTGTCTTACATCGCTGAGTATTTTGTCGGCTCTTTTAGCGTTCTCAATGCTCGGTGTTGTGACGTCGAGGTGATAGCGATCCTTAATCTGTTCGTATTCGCTTCTGTAGCGCTTCTTACTGAAGAGATCCTGCATCTTCTTACTATGGAGGATCGAAGGAACGTCCTTGGCATCGCGGAACTTGGGAGGACGACCTTGGTGAGGTTGCCTGTATTTAAGCTAAAGGAAAGGGAACACATGTCAAATTTAATGGAAGATAGGGTTAGATTGTAATAAAAAAACGAAGAACATAAGAATAGGTCAGCTGTAGGCAATTAATAATAATAGGCCATTTATAATATGAAGAAAGTGAAATAAAACAACACACAGCCAAAAATCTAGGCTACATATTCGAGGGTGATATATTCACATGTAAAGAGAGCAATGAAAAAAGCACTCAGCCGAGGATTTACTAAATCGTCTATCGTAAGAAAAGTTACATTTAGAGAAGCGAAATACTATATCTATCAGTCTATAAAAAAAACAATACACAATACACAGCCCCTTGGTCATGTTATTATGCCTGTTACGCAATCGTGGTAAGACCCTGGTGACATATTCGCAAAGTGAAGAAATCAAACATCCATGACCGAGCGATAACCCTAGACAAAACACTGTAAAAACGGTGGTAACCCCCCAAAAATACCCTTAGATCGTTTTGTGCTAGAGGGGCGTGATACTCTAACTTCCACCAAACAAACTTATGTAAGCCTGTTTAAAGTTGAACTTGAGCTGGTGGAACAAATACAATGGACTTAAAAAATAATGTTGATTTCATACATAGAACAGGCCAAATAACATTTCGGTCTTGTGTTTAAAAAATAACTTGTAAAAGAGAGCAGAGCTCGTTTTGCATTAAAATGTGAAAATATAATTATTTATGTGGAAAAATGTGTTTTTGGGACCTTATACATTTAAATAATCGAGTCTTACGTCTGAGAAGATGTCGGTTGCCTCCTTGGCTTGCTTAAAGTTGGGTTGGTCGGTTGTGAGATGGAAGTTGTGGCGTTCCTTGTCAGCCTTTTTAGTGTACACGTTCTACAAACAATATAAAGTATATAAGGGTAATTTTCAGTAGATAAAGAGTGGCCCAAATAAATGATAAAAGATTCATTTATTTATTTGTATACGTTTCGGCAAGTGCTTATGCCATCTTCAGTGCGGTAAAATGAGGTGGACAAAAAACGCGAATAATTTGATCATTTATTTGGGCCACTCTTTTCCTACTGAAGATTATGAACAGATCCGTGTTCATATGGTGTATTTAAACAGAAAACAGATAAAACATAAAATTATTTCTCAAAATTTTATAGAAATATTTATTTCGCCTATAAGGCATCGTCAGTGTCTGTACAAAAAGCAAACATGTAAAAATGCCAATAATACTAGTTAAAAGCTATTATTGGCATAAAGGAAACTGACGATGCCTTATATAGGTGGAACATTTATTTCTGTAAAATTTTAGGAAATAATTTTACGTTTTATCTGTTTGTTTTTTTACAAACAGGCTTAAGATCATCTGATACGAAAACAAAATTTTTTCGATTCTTACTTCCGAAAGTATTTCATCTTATTAAACACAAGATAGAATTGTGATGAATTTAAGTGGAATTTTACCTTAATGCGATATGACACAATCATACTTATTTAATAAACCTCAAACCCAATGTTGTTGATTGTACAAAATAAATCCTGTTTTGGTGGGATTTTGCTATGTTTTGGTTTGCACTTTTTGATCAAGTTCGGTTAAGTTGCCGTCATTAATATTGCATATACGTAAATTTATTAGGAATAGTTATTTCATTTCATTAGGAATATTGCAGTAATTTTCCTCAGAAAATTTACTATGCTTTTATTTATTTTAAAATGGTTAAACCAGATATCGCAAGCGACTGAAAAACATGTGAATTACTGTTTATTATTTTATATTACTGGGTACATCTCTGTGCTACACGAAAACTGAATTAAAATTAAAAATCTGTTTAAGAAAAATAGGAAAAAAACTTTTTGAAGAAACAGACTGATTCTTTTAATTATCCTAAAACTGAATATCGTAAAATAGTTAACATTTTAATTTAAAAAAATGATTTGCAACAAAAATGGTCATAATTAAGACATATTTAGTTGTTTATTTAATTTCATTAGAAATATTACAGGAATTGTCCCCAGAAAATATAGTATTATTTTATTTGTTTTAAAATGGTTAAATCAAATATCGCAAGCGACTAAAAAACATGTGAATTACTGTTTATTATATTATATTACTCTATACATCTCTGTGCTACATTAAAATGGGGAAAAGTAAAAAAGCTGTTTTAGGAATAAAAAATAATTAGGAAAAAAAACTGCTTTAAGAAACATGCTACTTCTTAATTATCCTTACAATTGAATATCGTAAAATAGCTTAACTATAAGTTTAAAAAAATATTCTTAACAAGAAGGTTGATTACCTGGCTCTGCAGTTTTCCCGCTTTGACCTGGGTCTCATACTGGGGCGTAAGGGAGTAGGGGTAAAATAAAATCCCCTTGTCCGTTTCGTAAGCTTCCTTGTACTTGAAGTCGCTCAGAATGTCGCGAACCTACATAAAGTGAAGTGAACGCTTTTAAAATAAAAACTTAACTCCCTCCTTTGAAAAACAGCATCTGCTTATAAGCGATTGAAGAGAGTACAACCTCTTTTAAAATATATTAGAGTATAACATTTTTTGTAGGTACACTATATGCATAAATCTGTAATGTAGCTTGATAATGAAGAATCTCAGATCTAAAAAGGTCGAATATATCGACATCATCTTGATAAATGCGGTTCGATATGTATACTTGTATCATTAGCTGTAGTAGTACATTAACTGATAGTTCGGAATAAGACCAAAATAGGGGCAGTGTTTTCATAAATTCGCAAATATTAAACACACAAGTAATTGCTTTTTAAGCAGTATTGTCGGACGTATTACATCTATGTTTAATAACGTCTAAAAAATGTAATTAAAGATTTTTTAAGTAGAAGGAGCCTTTCAAAGACCTAAAGTTGGTTCGCTTCACGTTTTTAAATATAACTCGAAACTAATAGAGAATAAATGCAAAGGTCAACAAAATTAAAAATAGTTAAAAAATATATTTTTAGCCGCACGTATTTATGATATAACTTTATGTTCCACAAAAATAAATTAAAAGGCTATTTAAAGATGAAACAACATAGGTTTTTCAAGACTTTTTAAAACACAAATCAATTCAAATACATTGAAAAGGCAGAGAATGGGATACGATGAATCAACAAATAGTCGATTAGTTTATGCTTGAGATGGCACCCACCTTCTTGGCGTGGATTGCTTGTGGTGTTTCGTTCAAGCACTTTAGGTAAGCGCGTTGTTTTTCAGCTTCAATCTCACCTTGCTTCTTGTACTCAATCTGGTAAATATAACACATAACGTTTTCCTCCTACTGTTAAAGACAAAAGCTTTGGATAGAGAGAATTTAAAAGGCTAAATACAGAAAATTGCAATAACAATCTATAACAGAAACAAGCAAGAGCAGATGTTATCGTTAGCTTTTGGTTACGTAATGTACAGGTTGTTTGACGAGAATGATTTTACTAACTCATTAAAATTGAATGATCAGTGCAAACGAACATACCATAGTTGGAACTAAACATTTTCGTCTACAATTGCCAATGTTTTTTTGTTTTTTTTTAAGCTTTTGAAAACCTACAAGGCGATAAATTTAATTGAAATGTTTTTTTCGAATAAGATTATGCAACTATGAAAAACAATAATTTGATCAAATTTGTTGCTGCAAATATTATGAACGTGTTGTGTTTAGTACAAAGCTTATATGAACACTCTTGGCATTATCAAATGTAAGCTAATTTGAGCAAAACTATTTTTCACGAAGCCAGGTGATTGACAAAAAACAAAACAAAACAAAAAAGATTTTAATCACTTATCCAAATCTATCATACAGAAAACAGTTCAAGTGCGAAAATAAATATTCTGAAAGTGGTTCTTAGATTGCTCTGAAGCTCTGTGGTCTCCTACAAAGCATTTAATCGAAATGTTATCTCCAATTTAATATTACGGAACTATGAAAAAAAAAATATTTGATAAAATTTGCAAAATATTAGCCGTAAATAACAAGCATTTGTTGTGTTTAGTAAAAAACTATTATCAAATCGTCAGCAAATTTGAGCAAAATCATTTTGTATGAAACCAGGCAAGACGCAGTGACAAAAAAGGTTAAATTACTGCTTTAAAGCTATCCTTCAGA